>NC_053022.1:384136873-384506483 GCF_003073215.2 Triticum urartu | reverse complement strand
ATGGCAATCCCTACTCACTCACATTGATATCTATTGATGGGCATCTCCATAGCCCGTTGATACGCCCAGTCGATGTGAGACTATCTTCTCCTTTTTGTCTCCTCCACAACCACCATTCTATTCCACCTAAAGTGCTATGTCCATGGCTCACGCTCATGTATTGCGTGAAGATTGAAAAAGTTTTGAGAATGTCAAAAGTATGAAACAATTGCTTGGCTTGTCATTGGGGTTGTGCATGATTTAAATACTTTGTGTGATGAAGATAGAGCATAGCCAGACTATATGATTTTGTAGGGATAACTTTCTTTGGCCATGTTATTTTGAAGAGACATAATTGCTTAGTTAGTATGCTTGAAGTATTATTATTTCTATGTCAATATTGAACTTTTGTCTTGAATCTTTCGAATCTGAATATTCATACCACAATTATGAAGAATTACATTGAAAATATGCCAAGTAGCATTCCACATCAAAAATTCTATTTTTATCATTTACCTACTCGAGGATGAGAAGAAATTAAGCTTGGGGATGCTTGATACGTCTCCAACGTATCTATAATTTTTGATTGCTCCATGCTATATTATCTACTGTTTTGGACATTATTGGGCTTTATTATACACTTTTATATTATTTTTGGGACTAACCTACTAAAAGGAGGCCCAGCCCAGAATTGTTGTTTTTTGCCTATTTTAGGGTTTCAAAGAAAAGGAATATCAAACGGAGTCCAAACGGAATGAAACCTTCGGGAACATGATTTTTGGAACGAAGAAGACCTAGGAGACTTGGACCCTACGTCAAGCAACCAACCGGGAGGCCACGAGGTAGGGGGCGCGTCTCCCCCCCAGGCGCGCCCGCCACCCTCGCGGGCCCCCTGTTGCTCCACCGACGTACTTCTTCCTCCTATATATACCTATGTACCCCCAAACGATCAAATACGGAGCCAAAACCCTAATTCCACCGTCGTACCTTTCTGTATCCACGAAATCCCATCTTGGGGCCTGTTCCGGAGCTCCGCCGGAGGGGGCATCGATCACGGAGGGCTTCTACATCAACACCATAGCCTCTCCGATGAAGTGTGAGTAGTTTACCGCAGACCTACGAGTCCATAGTTATTAGCTAGATGGCTTCTTCTCTCTTTTTGGATCTCAATACAAAGTTCTCCCCCTCTCTTGTGGAGATCTATTCGATGTAATCTTCTTTTGCGGTGTGTTTGTTGAGACCGATGAATTGTGGGTTTATGATCAAGTTTATCTATGAACAATATTTGGATCTTTTGAATTCTTTTATGTATGATTGGTTATCTTTGCAAGTCTCTTATCAGTTTGGTTTGGCCTACTAGATTGATCTTAATTTCTTGCAATGGGAGAAGTGCTTAGCTTTGGGTTCAATATTGCGGTGTCCTTTCCCACTGACAGTAGGGGCAGCAAGGCACGTATTGTATTGTTTCCATCGAGGATAACAAGATGGGGTTTTTATCATATTGCATGAATTTATCCCTCTACATCATGTCATCTTGCATAAAGCGTTACTCTGTTCTCTTGAACTTAATACTCTAGATGCATGCTGGATAGTGGTCGATGTGTGGAGTAATAGTAGTAGATGCAGGCAGGAGTCGGTTTACTTGTCTTAGACGTGATGCATATATACATGATCATACCTAGATATTCTCATAACTATGCTCAATTCTGTCAATTGCTCAACAGTAATTTGTTCATCCACCGTAAAATACTTATGCTCTTGAGAGAAGACACTAGTGAAACCTATGGCCCCCGGGTCTATCTTCATCATATTAATCTTCCAATACTTAGTTATTTTCATTGCTTTTATTTTACTTTGCATATTTATCATAAAAATACCAAAAAAATTATCTTATCATATCTATCAGATCTCACTCTCGTAATTTACCGTGAAGGGATTGACAACCCCTTATCGCGTTGGTTGCGAGGATTTATTTGGTTTGTGTAGGTGCGAGGGACTCGCACGTAGCCTCCTACTGGATTGATACCTTGGTTCTCAAAAACTGAGGGAAATACTTACGCTACTTTGCTGCACCACCCTTTCCTCTTCAAGGGAAAACCAACGCAAGTGCTCAAGAGGTAGCAATGACACTCTTCGAAACCTCATAAAACATACCTCAAAGCCTTTTATAAGGCTGATATAGGCTTCATTCAGTCCACTCTCAGTAGACTGAATCTCCTTAATCACCACACCCATCAGGGCACGGTGCTCGTCCATGATGGAGGCGCTCTTCAGCGCCGCCAACAGAACATCCAGCACCTCTGGTTGGACAGAGATTGCCGGTGGAACAGGCACGCCCCCTCCAGCCAAGGGAGGCCGCCTGCTTGATTCTGGAGCCGTATTGGTCTCCGGAATTGCGTCCGACTGGGAGCCGAATTCAAGGTGGCTCCCGCCGTCGACACCCATTGGAATCTTCTCCCACACGTCTCCGGCCCCCGAAGTTTGACCTCCAGGCGCCGTTTTCACGATCTCTCCCCCCCTCCTTGGCCGGGGTCCTTCTGGGACAAAGCCTCAGTGTTATTCACATATTTGGGGGAAGGGGCCTTCGGGGGCGTCCCGCTCTCCATAGCATCCGAGCTCAGCAAATCCTCGGATGAGGATTGTTCGGTGCGGGACCTCGCTGGACTACAAAAAATATAGCTCAGGTTAAAATATTATGCCATGATGAGTCTGGACGCATAAATGTGTTTGGATTTTATACTCACAAGTTCACCAGGGGCTGGGCCTTGGGGTCCCATGCCGGGCTGCTGTCGGCGGCGGTAGTGGACTCTTCCGGAAGAGGAGCTTTTCCCCTTTTAGGCGACTCGGCTTCCAAGTGTATGGAGGCCGCCCTTTTCTTTCTTCCCCCCGCTGGGGATTCGTCTTCCTCCTCCTCCTCGTCCTCTTCGGAGGCAGAATGGATGTTGGAGCCTTCGAATATTGTGTCCGAAGTGTCGCGGCGACGAAGACCGCCCCGGGTCTTTTTGGCCTCCTTCTCGGCCTTCTTCTTCGGCGCCTTGTACGGCGCCGGGACCAGCATCTTCGTCAGAAGTGGGCCGGCCGGTTCTTCGGGCAACGGGGCCGGACAGTGGATCTGCCCCGCCTTCTTCACCCAGCCCTAGGGGAGTCGAGGAAAACACATTTAGAATTTCCCTTGGGTTATGCGGATAAAACGCGTAAAAACTTACCGAGCTTGCAGGGCGGGACAGTTGGTACCCGTGGTCCTTGGCCGAGTCCGGTCATTATTTGCCGGACTTTAAAAGCACCTTCCAGATGTCTTTGTGCGAGGAGCCAAAGAGCTCTCACAGGGTTTGGTGCTTGGCCGGATCGAATTCCCATAGATTGTAAGTCCGGTGCTGACAAGGTAGGATCCGGCAAACTAACATCACCTGGACTACATCGACAAGTTCGATGTTCTTGTCTTCCATATCTCTAACGCGCGTCTGGAGCACAGACAGTTCGTCAAACGAAGACTAGTTCAGGCCCTTCTTGGGCCAGGACATAAGCCGCAGAGGGGCTCCGGATAGTAACTCTGGAGCAGCGGCCCATTCCGTGCCGCGCGGCTCAGTGATGTAAAACCACTGTTGTTGCCACTCTTTGACGGAATCATTAAAAGTACCAGTTGGCCATGTAACGTTGGGCATCTTGCTCACCATAGCGCCCCCGCACTCGGCGTGCTCGCCGCTCACCACCTTGGGCTTCACATTAAAGATCTTTAGCCACAAGCCAAAGTGTGGCGAGATGCGGAGAAAAGCCTCGCACATGACGATGAATGTCGAGATGTTGAGGAAGGAATTGGGGGATAGATCATGAAAATCAATCCCGTAATAATACATGATGCCGTGAATGAACGGGTGGAGGGGAAACCCTAGCCCGTGGACAAAATGAGTTAGGAATACAACCCTCTCTTGGGGTTCCGGAGTAGGAACGATCCATCCCGCCGTCGGGAGACGGTGGCCGATTTTTTTGGCCAGATACCCGACCTCCCAAAGCTTTTTGATATGCTTCTCCTGGACGGTAGAGGCCATCCACTTGCCTCCTGCTTCGGATCCGGACATTTTCAGAAGGTCTTTGTGGGCGGAGAAGACGAACACTCGGGCGCTGGAGCTCGGGCGAAGGGGAATGGATCGGGAAGAAGAAGGCGTGGGTGCGAAAGGGGGTCCTTATCCCCTTATAAAGGCAGCAGGGATTCTGCGCCTCCCCACTTTCCTGCTAAACTCGCTTATTCTCCAAGCGTTGTGATTGATGGCGCGATTGGGTTACCCACGCCCATATTGATGAGAATTCCGTGATAAGGAAACACGATCTCTGCTTCGACAAGACGTGCCAAGAAAACCGCCTCGCAACATGTGCAGTAGCTGGTTGGGAAAAATGGTTCATAATGACTGGGTCATGGTAGGACGCCACGTTATAAAAAGTTGTCAGCAGATTAGATTTGTGGAATAATATACTCTCTACGATGGTATGTGGAATTTGTTTTGCAGATCCGGACATGATCCTTGTGTTCAAAATCTTCTATGGAGTATTCGGAAAAGGAACCCGCCTTGCAATGCCGAAGACAATCTGCGCGCCGGACTCATCGTCATTGAAGCTTGGTTCAGGGGCTACTAAGGGAGTGCTGGATTAGGGGGTCCTCGGACAGCCGGACTATATACTTTGGCCGGACTGTTGGACTATGAAGATACAAGATTGAAGACTTCGTCCCGTGTCTGGCTGGGACTCTCCTTTGCGTAGAAGGCAAGCTTGGCAATTCGGATATGTAGATCACCTCCCTTGTAACCGACTCTGTGTAACCCTAGCCCCCTCCGGTGTCTATATAGACACCGGAGGGTTTAGTCCGTAGGACAACAACAAACATAATCATAGGCTAGCTTCTAGGGTTTAGCCTCTACGATCTCGTGGTAGATCAACTCTTGTAATACTCATATCATCAAGATCAATCAAGCAGGAAGTAGGGTATTACCTCCATCGAGAGGGCCCGAACTTGGGTAAACATTGTGTCCCCCGCCTCCTGTTACCATCCGCCTTAGACACACAGTTCGGGACCCCCTACCCGAGATCCGCCGGTTTTGACACCGATAATGGTGCATGCACAACTAGGCGATGGCAACCTTCTGACCTATGATGGGACGACCAGCAGTGTACTGGAGGTCGATGTCAACCACCTTGTACTTGTCTCCAGCAAGCAATTGCTCAACGCTGTTGATGTAGTCATCCACCATGGCCGGGTCAATGGTGTATACCACCAAGAGATCCGTCTCCCTCGCGTGGGTCTCCACTCTATGCTCGCCGAACTCCATTGGAGCACCGCTGGACATCCCCTCTCTATGTGTCATCGTGGGTGTACTTGTTGTGTTGTGGGGCATGATCAAAAGGTTGAAGAGACTAAGGTTATAATGGCTGCGGGAGTTAAAGGGGAAGCCGGGCGGCCAGGAATATCGGCAGGCCCTGATGGCAGTTCTAATTTGCAGTGCGTAACTCCATCATGCCGCACGTAACTGCATCGCGTGGCAATGCACACGGCGCAACCGCATGCATATGGGACCCCCAACATGATCATGCGCACGCCCAACCGCTGGCAGAGCGCGCATGGAGGGACTAAGGGAGTCCTGGACTAAGGGGTCCTCGGGCGTCCGGCCTGTTGGACATGGGCCGGACTATGGACCATGAAGATACAAGATGGAGGACTATTGGACCATGAAGATACAAGACGGACTTTCTCCCATGTCCGGATAGGACTCTTCTTTGCGTGGATGGCAAGCCAGGCGGCCGGATATACTATTTCCTTTCTATCT
This sequence comes from Triticum urartu, assembly GCF_003073215.2. NCBI lineage: Eukaryota > Viridiplantae > Streptophyta > Magnoliopsida > Poales > Poaceae > Triticum > Triticum urartu. The sequence continues at coordinate 384,500,691 of NC_053022.1, read as the reverse complement.
AATTGACTTTGTATAAACCTAGACCCCTCCAGTGTCTATATAAACTGGAGGGTTTAGTCCGTAGGGACAATCATAATCAGATAGGCTATACTTCTAGGGTTTTAGCCATTACGATCTCGTGGTAGATAAACTCTTGTAACCCCCATACTCATCAATATTAATCTAGCAAGAAGTAGGGTTTTACCTCCATCAAGAGGGCCCGAATCCTGGGTAAACATTGTGTTCCCTGTCTCCTGTTACCATCAACCTCAGACGCACAGTTTGGGACCCCCTACCTGAGATCCGCCGGTTTTGACACCGACATTGGTGCTTTCATTGAGAATTCTGCTGTGCCGTCGCCAAGAGGTTCGATGGCCCCGTCAATCATCCACAACAACATTGTCCAGGGAGAAACCTTCCTCCCCGGATAGATCTTCGTGTTCGGCGGCTACGCACTGCGGGCCACCTCGCCTGGCCATCTAGAGCAGATCGATAGCTACGCCCCTGGCCATCGGGTCAGATTTGGAAGCTTGAACTACGTCGTGGACATCCGCGGAGACTTGATCTTCGACGGATTCGAGACCGCGGCAGTAGCCGCTCCCTGTCATGATGATGAACATGGCCTAAATCTGTCATTGAACTACACCTAGGAGATAGAACCTGCAACTGCTTCATCTCTAGATCCGGAGCAGGTCACGCCATCCGAGGACGGGAGGCTCAACCCCGCCACGGAGGCTGCAGACTCAGCGGTGTTGGAGCCGCACACAGACCCAACCCCAAGTGAGATCTATGATGCCAGAACGTCAGACACGTTTCCGGCTACAGGTTCCAAAGCATGTGCATCCGCGCATGACGAGCTTGATCGGGCGTCGATCGCCGAATTCAGCTCCGCGGACATCTTCCGGCACTCGCCTTTAGGCGATGTGCTAAACTCGTTAAAAACACTCTCCTTAGCGGGGGACTCATGACCGAATTATATCTGGTTCGAACTGGAGGCTGATGACGAATTTTGCTTCACACCTCCCTCCCACTTAATAGCCACTGTCGAAGACCTAACTCACATGCTAGATTATGGCTCCAACGATATCGACGGTATGGACGACGATGCTGGAGAAGAAGAGGCCCAAAACCCGCCGTTTACCGGACGCTAGACGGCCACTTCCTCACATGACGTATACATGGTGGATGCACCAAAAGAGATTAGCGGCGATGACAAGGAAGATCCAGTTGAGGATAAACCTCCGAGATACAACCAAAGCACCAGCGTCAGCGGCGCCGCTCCAAGTCACGCCGCAGCAAAGACAGCAACACTGGCACATGAGAAGATAACACTCTGGACGATGCCGAAGACAATGAAGACCCCGTTGAGGCAACTGCCGAACAAAATGAATGGGAAGACGGGCAAGTTAGCCCTGATGAACAAGCCATGCATGAAGACTCGGAGAACTGTAATCATCTTCCGTTCCCCGAGGATGAGGCGAGCCTCGGCACCGAGGATTTTATCGTGCCTGAGGAACCTCTCGAGCAGGAGCGCTTCAAACGCCAGCTAATAGCCACTGCAAGGATCCTGAAAAAGAAATAGCAGTATCTTCAAGCTAATCAAGATCTGCTCAATGATAGATGGACTGATCTCGTGGCAGCCGAAGAATACGGCCTCAAGCACCCAGCCCAAAGTTACCCAAAGCGCAAACTGCTACCTCAATTCGACGAGGAGGCGTGGGAGCATGTACCATCATTGCGCAATATGGCTGACCGACCAGCACACGGTCAGGATAAAGCGCCAACTCAAGCCGAACATAAAACAGCTCGGGGACACACATATGACCTATGGCAGGACTCGGACGGTAGAGGAGGTCAGAACAGATCAATCTATGGATCATGGGGACGTGCCCCGACAGGCGATAACGGCTATCTAGCCGAATGCAATAGCCATACTCATGCCCTGGCCAAGAACCATAGACGAACTTTGTCCGAGCTACGTCGCGATGTAGCCTGATACAGAGGCGCCGCTCACCCACTTTGCTTCACTGACGAAGTAAGGGACCATGAATTCCCAGTGGGGTTTAAACCCATAAACATCGAATCATACGATGGAACAATAGATCCCGCAGTATGGATTGAGGACTTTCTTCTCCATATCCGCATGGCCCGCAGTGATGATCTCCATGCCATTAAATATCTACCACTAAAACTAAAGGGACCAGCTCGGCACTGGTTAAAAAGCCTTCCGGAGAACTCCGTTGGCAGCTGGGAAGACCTGGAAGACGCCTTTCGCGATAAATTCCAAGATACATACGTCCGGCCACCAGATGCCAATGACTTAAGTCACATCATCCAACAGCTTGGAGAGTCAGCCAGAAAGCTCTGGACTAGGTTCTTAATTAAAAAGAACCAAATTGTCGATTGTCTGGATTCCGAAGCCCTCGCGGCCTTCAAGCATAGTGTCTGGGATGAATGGCTCGCTAGCCACCTTGGTTAAGAAAAACCAAAATCCATGACAGCCCTTACCGCTCTAATGACCTGCTTTTGCGCGGGAGAATACAGTTGGCTCTCTCGTTGGAGCAACGGCGCCAGCAACCCAGGCACTTCCGAAGTCCGAGACGGCAACGGAAAGCCACGACGCAATAAACACAAGCATCATAATAATGACGAAATAACACAAGACACAGTAGTTAACGCCGGATTCAGCAGCTCCAAGCCCGGTCAGCAGAAAAAGCCATCCAAGGCAAATAGAGATGGACCATCCAACCTCGATAAGATATTGGATCAGCGCTACCAGATTTAGGTCCAGACTTGGGCTTCTTCACTTGAGCAGCAACTTGCTTGCCGTTCTTCTTGAAGTTCCCCTTCTTCCCTTTGCCCTTCTTCTTGAAACTGGTGGTCTTATTGACCATCAACACTTGATGCTCCTTCTTGATTTCTACCTCCGTAGCCTTTAGCATCACGAAGAGCTCAGGGATTATCTTATCCATCTCTTGCATATTATAGTTCATCACAAAGCTTTGGTAGCTTGGTGGCAGTGATTGAAGAACTCTGTCAATGACACTATCAACTGGAAGATTAACTCCCAGCTTAGTCAAGTGATTGTGGTACGCAGACATTCTGAGTATGTGCTCACCGACAAAACTATTCTCCTCCATTTTGCAGCTGTAGTACTTATTGGAGACTTCATATCTCTCAATCCGGGCATTTTCTTGAATTATTAACTTCAACTCCTGGAACATCTCATATGCTCCATGACATTCAAAACGTCGTTGAAGTCCCGGTTCTAAGCCGTAAAGCATGCCACACTGAACTATCGTGTAGTCATCAGCTTTGCTCTGCAAGGTGTTCATAACATCTGGAGTTGCTCCTGCAGCGGGTTTGGCACCTAGCGGTGCTTCCAGGGCGTAATTCTTCTGTGCAGCAATGAGGATAATCCTCAAGTTACAGACCCAGTACGTGTAGTTGCCACCATCATCTTTCAACTTAGCTTTCTCTAGGAACGCATTAAAATTCAACGGAACAACAGCACAGGCCATTTATCTACAACAACATAGACATGCAAAAAACTATTAGGTACTAATTTCATGATAAATTAAAGTGAATTAATCATATTACTTAAGAACTCCCACTTAGATAGATATCCCTCTAATCATCTAAGTGATCACGTGATCCATATCAACTAAACCATGTCCGATCATCACGTGAGATGGAGTAGTTTTCAGTGGTGAACATCACTATGTTGATCATATCTACTATATGATTCACGCTCGACCTTTCAGTCTCAATGTTCCGAGGCCATATCTGCATATGCTAGGCTCGTCAAGTTTAACCCGAGTATTCTGCTTGTGAAAAACTAGCTTGAAACCATTGTATGTGAACGCAGAGCTTATCACACCCGAGGTGTCTCGGCACGACGAACTGTAGCAACGGTGCATACTCAGGGAAAACACTTATACCTTGAAATTTAGTGAGAGATCATCTTATAATGCTACCGCCATACTAAGCAAAATAAGATGCATAAAGGATAAACATCACATGCAATCAATATAAGTGATATGATATGGCCATCATCATCTTGTGCCTTTGATCTCCATCTCCAAAGCACCATCATGATCACCATCTTCACCGGCTTGACACCTTGATCTCCATCATAGCATCGTTGTCGTCTTGCCAACTATTGCTTCTATGACTATCGCTACCGCTTAGTGATAAAGTAAAGCAATTACATGGCGATTGTAATTCATACAATAAAGCAACAACCATATGGCTCTTGTCAGTTGTCGATAACTGTGTTACAAAACATGATCATCTCATACAACAAATTATATATCATCACGTCTTGACCATATCACATCACAACATGCCCTGCAAAAACAAGTTAGACGTCCTCTACTTTGTTGTTGCAAGTTTTAGGTGGCTGCTATGGGCTTAGCAAGAACTGCTCTTACCTACGCATCAAAAACCACAACGCGGTATACTGATTTCTTTATGATCTTCAGAAAAAACCCTGTTCATTGAATCCAATTCAATTATAAAGTTCGAGAAACTGACACCCGCCAGCCACCTATGTGCAAAGCACATCGGTAGAACCAGTCTCATGAACGCGGTCATGTAATGTCGGTCCGGGCCGCTTCGACCAACAATACCGCCGAATCGAGAAACATCTAGTGATGACAAGCAATATGTATATACCCACGCCCACAACTCCTTTGTGTTCTACTCGTGCATATAACATCTACGCATAGACCTGGCTCGGATGCCACTATTGGGGAACGCAGTATCCTACGATCATGCAAGATCTATCTAGGGATGCATAGCAACAAGAGGGGAGAGTGTGTCTACATACCCTCGTAGACCGAAAGCAGAAGCTTTGAGTAACGTGGTTGATGTAGTCCAACGTCTTCGCAATCCAACCAATCAAGTACCGAACGCACGACACCTCCGCGATCTGCGCACATTCAGCTCGGTGACGCCCCTCGAACTCTAAATCCATCTGAGGCCGAGGGAGAGTTTTGTCAGCACGACGGTGTGTTGACGGTGATGATGAAGTTACCGACGCAGGGCTTCACCTAAGCACTACGACAATAAGACTGAGGTGGAAATCTGTGGAGGGGGGCACCTCACACGGTTAAGAAACCAACTTGTGTGTCTATGGGGTGCCCCTCCCCCGTATATAAAGGAGTGGAGGAGGGGGCTGCTACCTCTAGAGCATGCGTTGGTTTTCCCTTGAAGAGGAAAGGGTGATGTAGCAAAGTAGCGTAAGTATTTCCCTCCATTTTTTAGAACCAAGGTATCAATCCAGTAGGAGATAACACGCAAGTCCCTCGTACCTGCACAAACAAAAAAGAACCTCACAACCAACGCGATAAAGGGGTTGTCAATCCCTTCACGGTCACTTACGAAAAGCGAGATCCGATAGAGATAATAAGATAAATATTTTTGGTATTTTTATGATATAGATTGGAAAGTAAAGATTGCAAAATAAACAGTGACAGATATGGCTAGTGGACGGGAGATTAATAATGGAGAATAGACCGGGGGGGCATAGGTTTCACTAGTGGCTTCTCTCAAGATAGCAAATTCTACGGTGGGTGAGCAAATTACTGTCGAGCAATTGATAGAAAAGCGAATAATTATGAGAATATGTAGGCATGATCATGTATATAGGCATCACGTCCGTGACAAGTAGACTAAAATGATTCTACATCTACTACTATTACTCCACACATCGACCGCTATCCAGCATGCATCTAGAGTATTAAGTTCATAAGAACAGAGTAACACATTAGGCAAGATGACATGATGTAGAGGGATAAACTCAAGCAATATGATATAAATCGCATCTTTTTATCCTCGATGGCAACAATACAACGCGTGCCTTGCTACCCCTACTGGCACTGGGAAAGGACACCGCAAGATTGAACCCAAAGCTAAGCACTTCTCCCATTGTAAGAAACATCAATCTAGTAGGCCAAACCAAACTGATAATTCGAAGAGACTTGCAAAGATATTAAATCATGCATAAAAGAATTCAGAGAAGAATCAAATATTGTTCATAGATACTCTTGATCATAAACCCACAATTCATCGGATCTCGACAAACACACCGCAAAAAGAATTACATCGAATAGATCTCCAAGAGAATCGAGGAGAACTTTGTATTGAGATTCAAAGAGAGAAGAAGCCATCTAGCTAGTAACTATGGACCCGAAGGACTGTGGTAAACTACTCACACATCATCAGAGAGGCTATGGTGTTGATGTAGAAGCCCTTCGTGATCGATTCCCCCTTCGACGAAGCACCGGAGAAGGCCCCAAGATGGGATCTCACGGGTACAGAAGGTTGCGGCGGTGGAAATAGGGTTTCGTGGTGCCCCTAGATGTTTTCAGGGTATATGGATATATATAGGAGGAAGAAGTAGGTCGGTGGAGCTGCGAGGGGCCCACGAGGGTGGGGGGCACGCCCACCCCCCTGGGGCGTGCCCTCTTGCCTCGTGGCCTCCTCGCTTCTTTCTTGACGTCCACTCCAAGTCCCCTCGATCATGTTTGTACCAAAATAACTCTCCCGAAGGTTTCATTCCATTTGGATTCCATTTGATATTCCTTTCTGCGAAACACTGAAATAGGCAAAAAATAGCAATTTGTACTGGGCCTTTGGTTAATAGGTTAGTCCTGAAAATAATATAAAAAGGTATATTAAATCCCATTAAACATCCAAAACATATAATATAATAGCATGGAACAATAAAAAATTATAGATACGTTGGATACATATCAAGCATCCCCAAGCTTAATTCCTGCTCGTCCTCGAGTAGGTAAATGATAAAAACAGAATTTTTGATGTGGAATGCTACCTAGCATAATTCTCAATGTAATTTTCTTTATTGTGGCATGAATGTTCAGATCCGAAAGCTTCAAGACAAAAGTTTGATATTGCCATAAAAATATTAATACTTTAAGCATACTAACAAAGCAATTATGTCTTCTCAAAATAAGATGGCCAAAGAAAGTTATCCCTACAAAATCATATAGTCTAGATATGCTCTATCTTCATCACACAAAGTATTTAAATAATGCACAACCCCGACGACAAGCCAAGCAATTGTTTCATACTTTTGATGTTCTCAAACTTTTTCAATCTTCACGCAATATATGAGAGTGAGCCATGGACATAGCACTATATGTGGAATAGAATGGTGGTTGTGGAGAAGACAAAAAGGAGAAGATAGTCTCACATCAACTAGACGTATCAACGGGCTATGGAGATGCCCATCAATAGATATCAATGTGAGTGAGTTTGCCATGCAACGGATGCACTAGAGCTATAAGTGTATGAAAGCTCAAAAAGAAACTAAGTGGGTGTGCATCCAACTCGCTTGCTCACGAAGACCTAGGGCATTTTGAAGAAGCCCATCATTGGAATATACAAGCCAAGTTATATAATGTAAAATTCCCACTAGTATATATGAAAGTGACAACATAGGAGACTCTCTATCATGAAGATCATGGTGCTACTTTGAAGCACAAGTGTGGTAAAAGGATAGTAACATTGTCCCTTCTCTCTTTTTCTCTCAGTTTTTTATTTTGGCCTTTTCTCTTGTTTTATGCCCCCCTTTTTTCGTCTGGAGTCTCATCCCAACTTGCGGGGGAATCATAGTCTCCATCATCCTTTCCTCACATGGGACAATGTTCTAGTAATGATGATCATCACACTTTTATTTACTTAAAACTCAAAAATTACAACTCGATACTTATAAAGAAATATGACTCTATGTGAATGCCTCCGGCGGTGTACCGGGATGTGCAATGAATCAACAGTGACATGTATGAAAGAATAATAATGGTGGCTTTACCACAAATACGATGTCAACTACATGATCATGCAAAGCAATATGGCAATGATGAAACATGTCATAACAAACGGAACGGTGGTAAGTTGCATGGCAATATATCTCGGAATGGCTACGGAAATGCCATAATAGGTATGGTGGCTGTTTTGAGGAAGGTATATGGTGGGTGTATGGTACCGGAGAAAGTTGCGCGGTACGAGAGAGGCTAGCAATGGTGGAAGGGTGAGAGTGCGTATAATCCATGGACTCAACATTAGTCATAAAGAACTCACATAAATCTATTAGTTATCTAAACAAAGTACTACGCGCATGCTCCTAGGGGGATAGATTGGTTGGAAAAGACCATCGCTCGTCCCCGACCGCCACTCATAAGGAAGACAATCAATAAATAAATCATGCTCCGACTTCATCACATAACGGTTCACCATACGTGCATGCTATGGGAATCACAAGCTTTAGAACAAGTATTTATCAAATTCACAACTACTCAACTAGCATGACTCTAATATCACCATCTTCATATCTCAAAACAATTATCAAGTTGTCACATCCCTAGTTCTGGTATGACCTAGGCTAGCCCTTCATGTTTGCATCATGTTTAAATTCCATATAAATTTGAAATGGGGATTTGTGAAACCCTGAGAAATCATTTTTGGAGAATAATCCAGATAAAAATTTCTCCAAAAAGGTCCAAGAAAATGTTCATGTTACTCTCTGAAATATTGATCAGAGGTAAAAATCAAACCAATATTTTTAGGAGCTCATAAATATTATTTTGGCATTTGGATTAATACAGTATTTATTTGCGTTGGATAAATATTTTTATATATATATAAGATATTGTCCAAAAATTATGCCAGTTGTTGAAGGAGCTCAAAAATAATACCATTAGCCCCTGCAAAATTGGCATAACAAAATAAAATGGTTTAGTATTTTATTTAAACCAAACTAATGTCAGAAATTAGAAAAGAAAACAAAAAGGGAAAGCCTACCTGTGCTTACCTGCGGCTGGCACTGTGCAGCCGGCCTGGCCCAGCGGCCCAGCAGGCCGGCCCAGCCGACTGGCACTGCCAGTCGTCCCCTTCCTCGCGCCAGGAGGACAGGCACGCGCGAGCACACGCGCGCACTCCTGCTTCCCCGCTCGCTGCTGGAGGCCCCCGACGGACGCCACGCACTCCCCTCGGCCTCTCTCACTCCTCTCGCTCTCCTCCTCCCTGGGTCCCTCTCTCTCTCACCCCACCCCCCGAACGGCTCCGTCGCCACGGCTCGTCGTTGCCGCGCCCACCGTCACGGCCTCGCCCTCGTTTCGTGCCCAGACGCTCCGCGCCGTCCTCCTCGACCTCTCCGACGACTCACGCAAGCCGGGACGCCCTGAAGAGCTGCCCTCAACGTTCGTCTTCCTCCTCGGGCTCCGCCGTCCGCCGCCGTTGATTCGCCGTCACCAGGTCTTCCCCGAGCCCGCTGTGCTGCTCCACGTGATCGCCGTGAGCATCTCCCCGTTTTCCCTCTCTTCTCCCCCTCGTTCCCCGCGTCGTAGCTTCATTCCCCACCACGGCTGAAGCGCCCCGCCGCCGTCCATGTCGCCGCCGTCGCCCTGGCCACCGCAGGCCGCAGCCGAGCGCGTCACCCTGCTCCTGGTGACGCCAGGAGGCCGTAGAGCCTCTCCGCTCGCTTCCCCATGCACCGCAGCCCTCACCCGCACTTGGCCGTGCTCCGGCCGCCGCCCCGAGCCTTGCTCCGGCAAGCTCCGGCCACCCCTCCTCCTCCTACCTACCCCACTGGATGTGCGAGAGCACGGGCTACACCCCGGTGCTCCCAGTCGCCGCCCCCGTGCCCTGCAGCGTGGACGCCGCCGCGTCGAAAGGTCGTCAGGCAACGACCTCGCCGGCCTAACGTGCGGGCCCGACCTGCCAGGTGATTAGCTTAAGGCTAATCACCATTTTTGCTAACCCCCTGACACTGACAGTGGGCCCCAGAGCCACTAATCTAAATTAGATTAGGAATAACTCCTCTGTTAACTAATTAAGTCACTAACGTGTGGACCCCACACGTCAGGTTTGACCTGGTCAGCTCCGTTTACCTGCTGACGCAGGCATGACGCAATGCTCTCACAATATTTCATTTTCTGGTTTAAATTAATCAGGAAATTCCAGAATATATTCAAAACTTCAAAAATTCATAGAAATTCAACGTAGCTCAGATTGAAATAATTATATATGAAAAATTATCAGAAAAATTCAATCTATCCATCTGTACACTTTCATTCATGTTCAACCAACTTATACCACTGTATAGTGAAAACATGATAATGGCATTTTAAATGCTAATATGGAGTTGCATATTGAACCTTGGTCCATATGGACTTCATTTTAAAAGTTGCTAGATGCATTATTGCAATCATAACATCATTACCATGTTCATGCATCATAATGTTTGCATATGCTTGTGTTTTGATTTCCGACACCGTTCCTTCTCGATAGGTCCTGCTCCAGAGAGTGTTCGAGAGTACCTGTCTGAGAGCAGTGCCCCCCTATTGATCTACCAGGCAAGCAACCCCCCCTTGTTCATTCTGATACAATCCTACTCTCTCACTCCTGCTCTCATTTATTGCATTAGGACAACAGCGATACAGCTGCTACTTTTATGCTGCGGTACTTGAACCCATTCCTCTGCATGACCTGTCATTGCCACAGTAAATAGTTAAAACCCACTAGCATGTGTAGGAGTTGCTTGAGCCATGTTATGTTCTTGCCATGCCATGCCTGCTATTGCTTAGAGTATGTCATGTCTGATTCATTGGGAATGAATTAGAGTACAGTGCTATGTTCTGATGTTGAGAGTTAAGCATGTGAACATTATTTGGTAAAGGTAGCGGTGAGAGGCCATGTAGGAGTACATGGTGGGTTGTCTCACTGGAACCGTCCCTAAGAACTAAGTTCTGTGTATGTTGTTCAAGGACTAGCTACTACCACACGTTGGGTTCCGGTAACTCGACCGCTCTCGACTTATTAGCCAAACTTGATATCTGTCCAGGAGTTTGCAAATAGTTGCTGGTGTTTATAGGTAGTGCTATTTTTCTACCGAGTGGCACCCGTCAGGGTGGACTTGGGACAGACTAGGCACATGTGGCCCGGTGTACTGAGTGGCACCCGGATGGTGGGCTCGGGAACCCTGTACACATCGTTTGGGGCCGTGACGAAACCCCGGCCGGATCTCCTTGCGGATGGAACCCGAATAGGCGATAAACCTGGACTAGAGTCTTGTTTGGTTAGTCAGGTCATGGCCGACACCCTCGCCAGGCTTCCGCTTGAAGGTTGCCGAGATACATGACGCGTACATGGTGATAAGTGGTGAGAGCGTGTGTGAAGAAGTGCACCCCTGCAGGGTTATCATGATCTATTCGAATAGCTGTGTCCTCGGTTATGGACTTCTTGGATGCTTACGTGGTACATAGACAACTTAAAGTGGATACTCTAAAATGCTCAAGACAAGTGTGAGTGCTATGGATGGCCTTCTCGTAAGGAGACGAGGATGAATCCATAGTAGTGTATTGATGTGGTGATTAGTGGACTCGTGTGCGCTGCCTCATCTCAAAGAAGTTTCTCGTTGTCGTAGAACAGGATAGCCACTGAGTCAAAGCTGGCTTGCTGCAACTAAACCCCACATTACCTTCTTGATACAATGCATGTATGCTAGGATCTATTGTAAGTCTTGCTGAGTATCTTTGTACTCACGTTTTCTTATTTATGTTTTGCAGGTGAGACATCTGTCTCACTAGTAGTACCGCTTGGACTTCTACGAGTAGCTTGTTACCTCAGCTACGATCTTGTACCTTGGAGGGACTTGTAGATAGTCAGGCTTCTCAGCCTTTTTCTTTTGTAGTTGTCTGTACTCAGACATGTAATGCTTCCGTTGCTTGTATGCTCTGAATGATGGGTCATGTGACCCCTGTTTGTTCTAATGCCATGCGGCTCTTCTGAGCCTTTATCTATATGAGTTTGCGTTATGTTGTGATGCCAGGGTTATACATCACATACTTGCATGTCATGCGTACGTGTGATGTGTATTGCTATGTGTGGGATCCGACAATCTAGTTGTCTATCCTTGGCAGCCTCTCTTATGGGGAAATGTAGTCTAGTGCTTCCTCGAGCCATAGTAGTCCGCTACAGCCCGGTTCAACGGAGTCCTGCTAGCCCAGCACTACTGCTCAGGACACTTGACTGGCCGGCATGTGTTTCACTTTGTTCCTGTGTCTGTCCCTTCGGGGAAATGTCACGCGGTGACATCCGGAGTCTTGTTAGCCCAATGATACAGCCCAGATTCACACGCTGCTGACCGACACGCCCGATGTGAATCATGTATGCCTGTCCCCATAGGTTAGTGCTGCTTTGGGTTCATGACTAGCCATGTCGGCCCGGGTTCTCTGTCATATGGATGCTAGCGATACTATCATATACGTGAGCCAAAATGCGCAAACGGTCCCGGGCCATGGTAAGGAAACACCCGTGGGAATACCGTGCGTGAGGCCGCAAGGTGATATGAGGTGTTACATGCTAGATCGGTGTGACATGGAATCGGGGTCCCGACAGCTTTGGTATCAGAGCCTGACTACCTGTAGGATTACCAAGCCAACCTGGTCGAAGTTGAGTCTAGAAATTCTTTAACTATATAGGGGAATTGATTGTGGAAGGGAACGTAAGGCTCTTTTTACTCCTTATGCCTCATGCCTTCTGATCTGAGTCATCCTATCTTTCCTACGGGATTAAGGAACTAGGCTTTCTCTTCCGTCTATCAGGATCATGTGTTACTACTCCGTAGTCTCTAAGGTTTGGTTGATCTGAGTCATATTCCAGTTTTGAGTACCTCCGGTGTAGCCTGTTTAGTAATATCTCAGAACCTTGGGTGATGATGTTGAGTTTGATGCTACCCCATCATTTGCAGGATGTCTCATTTTGAGCATTTTACTGCCGTTATGCTGCCGGAATTGTCCTAGGAGTTCAAGAGATAGTATTATTCTCGTACTATATTCTACATCCTTATGATGATGCTGAATCCGTCCTTGTTTCCTTGGTTGGTTCTTCAGGATGTCGTCAGTTAACTGAAGTTCTGTTGCTCGTAGCCAGAACCACAGGGATAGTAGGGATGAGGATCCCCCCGACTAGCCTTCCTTGGCAGAGTTCATGTTAGAGATGGAGAAGAACAAGCGAGAGTCTAACCGCTTGTTGGCACGTATTGAGGAGAACACCTCCCATCAGCACAAAGAGTCAGCGTCCATCTATGATTTCATTGGTCTGAAACCACCTACCTTCCATCATTCCATTGAACCACTCGATGCAGATGACTGGCTTCGTAGTATCACTCACAAGATGCGTTCTGCGAACGTAGCTGAAAGTGACAAGGTCACCTACACTGCTTATCATCTGGAAGGTCCTGCTAGTCTTTGGTGGCAGAACTATGAGGCTATGCTTCCAGCTGGCCAGATACCTACCTGGAGAGATTTCACTTAGGCTTTTCGCGAGCATCACATCCCTCAGGCTCTCATTGACCGCAAGAGAGAAGATTTATGTAGTTTCACTCAGAGTAAGATGGCTGTTGATGCCTACAGTAGAGAGTTTGAGAACCTTGCCCGCTATGCTACAGAAGAGGTGTCCACGGACGCCAAGAAGCAGGCTAGGTTCCGGAAGGGTCTCAACCCCAAGTTGCGTCATGATCTCCACTTGCATCATTGCAATACATTCCAGGCTCTTATGAACAAGGCCATTAATGCAGAGACAGCTCAGCTCACTTACGAGGAGTCTCGTAAGCACACCCGTGATTTGGGTTCTTCTCCCGGTTCTACTTCGCAGAAGCGTCGGATTTGGGTTCCGAACTCCGCTCTTCCACCCGGTTATACACCAAGGCCATCTTGTGTGGCACCTCACCCAGTTCAGTTACATGCTCCACCTAGACCTATCGGTAGACCGCTTGTCAATGCGGGTCCACGTCCTACCTCAGGGACTTGCTTCACATGCGGAGAGCCAGGACACTATGCACGTGACTGCCCTCAAACCAATTATGCTCCACCCCAGCCTGAGAAGTCTGTTGGCCGTGGTAAGCCATCACGCAAGATGATTAGTGTCAAGTCAGCTTCCACTGAACGTGGATGTGTGCATCATGTCTCAGCTAAAGACGCTCATGATGATCTGGATGTCGTTCTTGGTACACTCCTTGTCAACTGTCATCCAGCTTCGGTTTTGTTCGATACCGGAGCATCTCACTCCTTCATCTCTGAAGGCTATGCTCATTTGCACGACATGTCATTTTGTGATATGCCAACTCCACTTGAAATCCAAACTCCAGGGTCTAGATGGCAAACTACCAAAATAAGCCATGGTAATGAAATCCTTGTTGACAGACTTGTATTCCTTGCATCACTTATAGCCCTCAAGTCTACAGATATTAACATCATCTTGGGTATGGACTGGATGAGAACTCATTATGCCCAGATTGATTGTTACACTAGGTCTGTTTAGCTTACACACCCATCTGGCAAGATAGTCACCGTCTCCACTAGAGTTGCAAAGCGTCAGCTCTATTCTCTTAATGCCAACCCTCTTCCAGACCTTGAGTTATTCCGGTAGTCCGTGACTTTCCGGATGTCTTTCAAAGGAACTGCCAGGTATTCCACCTAACAGAGATGTAGAATTTGTCATAGATCTTATCCCAGGAACCGCTCCTATCTCTAGGGGACATTACAAGATGGCACCCTTAGAACTAGCTGAGCTTAAGAAACAACTTGATGAATCCTTGCAAAAGGGTTTCATCTGTCCTAATTCTTCTCCCCGGGCTTGCCCCGTCCTCTTCGTCAAGAATAAGGATGTTACGGACCGGATGGTTGTAGATTATCGTCCCGTTAATTTGGTCACGATAAAGAACAAGTATCCGCTCCCCAGGATCAACGACCTGTATGATCAGCTCGCTGGATCCTCAGTCTTTTCCAAGATGGATTTGAGGTTAGGCTACCACCAAATTAAGATCAAAAATGGGGACATTCCTAAGACAGCTTTTGTCACTCGTTATGGCCAGTACGAGTACACCATCATGTCCTTCGGTCTAACCAATGCTCCAGCTACATTCTCCCGCTTGATGAACTCGATCTTCATGGAGTACTTAGATAAGTTCGTCGTCGTTTACCTCAATGATATCCTTATTTACTCGAAGAACGAGTAAGAGCATGCCGAACATCTTAGACTTGTGTTAGAAAAACTCAGAGAGCACCGCCTTTATGCCAAGTTCTCCAAGTGCGAATTTTGGTTGCCAGAAGTGACCTACCTAGGCCACGTGATATCTGGTAAGGGCATTGCCGTCAATCCTGAGAGAGTTCAGGCCGTTCTTGATTGGACTCCACCTGAAACAGTTAAGCAAGTTAGGAGTTTCCTTGGCCTAGCCATTTATTGTCACCGCTTCGTTGAGAACTTCTCCAAAATGGCCAAACCTCTCATGGAACTTCTTAAGAAAGATAAAAGGTTTGAGTGGTCCCCACAGTGTGAGCACAGTTTTCAGGAACTGAAAAGAACGCCTGACTTCTGCCCCCATACTTGTGCCACCGGACTTCACTAAGGACTTTGTTATCTATTGTGATGCCTCACGACAGGGACTAGGTTGCATTCTTATGCAAGATCGCCATGTGATTGCCTATGCATCTCGACAGTTGCATCCACATGAGGAGAATTATCCTACACATGATCTAGAGCTTGCAGCCGTAGTCTATGCACTTAAGACCTGGCGACATTACCTTCTTGGTAAACGTTGCGAGATTTACACCGACCACCAGAGTCTCAAGTATATCTTCACCCAACCAGATTTGAACCTTAGGCAAAGACGTTGGCTGGAGTTGATCTCAGATTACGACTTAGGGATTACCTACACCCCAGGCAAGGGGAATGTCATGGCTGATGCGCTAAGCCGTAAGTCCTATTGCAACAATCTCATGTTGCAACAGGGCCAACCACTTCTCCATGAGGAATTATGTAAGCTTAACCTTCACATTGCTCCTCACGGGTTCCTTTCTACCTTGGTGGCGAAACCTACTCTTGTGGATCATATCATAGAAGCCCAGAAGCATGATACGGGGATTACCCGGATCAAGAGAAACATTGCCAAGGGCATTGCTGGTCTCTATAGATGATCGGGGTGTTGTTTTCTTCGGGAATCGCCTGGTGGTCCCCAAGAAGCAGCATCTTCGGAAATAAATCCTTAAGGAGGCGCATGAATCTCCTCTCACGATTCATCCCAGTAGTACTAAGATGTATCAGGATCTACGCCAGAGGTTTTGGTGGACTAGGATGAAGAGAGAAATCGCTCAGTTTATTACTAACTGTGACGTTTGTCGTCGGGTGAAGGAAGAGCATCAGGATCTACGCCAGAGGTCTACGCCAGAGGTTTTGGTGGACTAGGATGAAGAGAGAAATCGCTCAGTTTATTACTAACTGTGACGTTTGTCGTCGGGTGAAGGAAGAGCATCACAGACCTGCTGGCACCCTTCAACCTTTAGCTATTCCTGAATGGAAATGGGATAAAGTTGGTATGGACTTCATCACCAGCTTTCCCAGGACCAAGAAAGGGAATAATGCTATCTTCGTAGTCATTGATCGTCTTTCTAAAGTGGCTCACTTCCTACCTGTTCGAGAGAGTATCACTGCTAGTCATCTCGCTGACTTATATATTTCTCGAATAGTGTCACTTCATGGTGTTCCACTAGAGATCAATTCAGACCGTGGTAGTCTTTTCACTTCTCACTTCTGGGAGAGTTTCCAAACTGCCATGGGCACCCATCTTTCCTTCAGTACTGCTTTCCACCCTCAATCAAGTGGTCAGGTGGAAAGGGTCAACCAAATTCTCGAAGACATGCTTAGGGCTTGTGTTAACTCATTCGGTATGGATTGGGAGAAGTGTCTTCCCTTCACCGAGTTTGCTTATAACAACAGCTACCAATCCAGCCTCAAGAAAGCTCCTTTTGAGGTTCTGTATGGACAAAGATGTCGAACACCTTTGAACTGGTCAGAAACCGGTGAAAGACAATTCTTTGGACCGGATATGAGCCGGGAGGCAGAAGAGCAAGTTCGCATCATTCGTGAGAACTTGAAAACAGCCCAATCTTGTCAAAAGAGCCAGTATGACCGTAGTCATAAGGAAGTGGCTTATGACATTGGCGACAAAGCTTACCTTCGGGTTACCCCTTTGAAGGGTACCCATCGATTTGGTATCAAGGGCAAGTTGGCTCCTTGTTACATTGGTCCCTTTCTCATTCTCGCTAAACGAGGAGAGGTTGCCTACCAGTTGGAACTACCGCCACATCTTTCTCGAGTTCATGATGTCTTCCACGTCTCTCAACTCAGGCGTTGCTTCTCGGATCCCATCCGTGAAGTGGACCACGAAGCGCTTGATCTTCAAGATAACCTCACCTATTGAGAGCACCCTGTTCGCATCCTTGATCAAGCAGAGCGTGTCACTCGACGTCATACCATCAAGTTTCTCAAGGTTCAGTGGTCTCATCATTCTGAGAGAGAAGCTACCTGGGAGCGTGAAGATCGTCTTCGACTTGAGTACCCCGCTTTCTTTCCGCCAACTCATGAATCTCGGGACGAGATTTCTTCGAGTAGGGGCGAGTTGTCACATCCCTAGTTCTGGTATGACCTAGGCTAGCCCTTCATGTTTGCATCATGTTTAAATTCCATATAAATTTGAAATGGGGATTTGTGAAACCCTCAGAAATCATTTTTGGAAATAATCCAGATAAAAATTTCTCCAAAAAGGTCCAAGAAAATGTTCATGTTACTCTCTGAAAATATTGGTCAGAGGTAAAAATCAAACCAATATTTTTAGGAGCTCATAAATATTTATTTTGGGCATTTGGAATTAATCCAGTATTTATTTGCGTTGGATAAATATTTATATATATAAGATATTGTCCAAAAATTATGCCAGTTGTTGAGGAGCTCTGAAATAATACCATTAGCCCCTGCAAAAATTGGCATAAGAAAAATAAAATGGTTTAGTATTTTATTTAAACCAAACAAATGTCAGAAAATTAGAAAAGAAAACAAAAAGGGAAAGCCTACCTGTGCTTACCTGCGGCCTGGCACTGTGCAGCAGGCCTGGCCCAGCCGACTGGCACTGCCAGTCGTCCCTTCCTCGCGCCAGGAGGACAGGGGCACGCGCCGCGCGCGAGCACGCGGCCACCTCCTGCTTCCCCGCTCACTGCTGGAGGCCCCCGACGACGCCACGCACTCCCCTCGGCCTCTCTCACTCCCTCTCGCTCTCCCTCTCCCTGGATCCCTCTCTCTCACCCCCCCCCCCGAACGGCTCCGTCGCCATGGCTCGTCGTTGCCGCGCCCACCGTCATGGCCTCGCCCTCGTTTCGTGCCCAGACGCTCCGCGCCGTCCTCCTCGACCTCTCCGACGACTCACGCAAGCCGGGATGCCCTGAAGAGCTGCCCTCAACATTGGTCTTCCTCCTTGGGCTCCGTCGTCCGCCACCGTCGATTCGCCGTCACCAGGTCTTCCCCGAGCCCGCTGTGCTGCTCCACGTGATCGCCGTGAGCATCTCCCCGTTTCCCCTCTCTTCTCCCCCTCGTTCCCGCATCGTAGCTTCATTCCCCACCACGGCCGAAGCGCCCCGTCGCCGTCCATGTCGCCGCCGTCGCCCTGGCCACCGCAGCCCGCAGCCGAGCGCGTCACCCTGCTCCTCGTGACGCCAGGAGGCCGTAGAGCCTCTCCGCTCGCTTCCCCATGGACCGCAGCCCTCGCCCGCACTTGGCCGTGCTCCGGCCACCGCCCCGAGCTTTGCTCCGGCGAGCTCCGGCCACCCCTCCTCCTCCTACCTACCCCACTGGATGCGCGAGAGCACGGGCTATGCCCCGGTGCTCCCAGTCGCCGCCCCCGTGCCCTGCAGCATGGACGCCGCCGCGTCCAGAGTTCGCCGGCAACGACCTCGCCGGCCTAACGTGCGGGCCCGACCTGCCAGGTGATTAGCTTAAGGCTAATCACCATTTTTGCTAACCCCCTGACACTGATAGTGGGCCCCAGAGCCACTAATCTAAATTACATTAGGAATAACTCCTCTGTTAACTAACTAAGTAACTAACGTGTGGACCCCACACATCAGGTTTGACCTGGTCAGCTCCGTTGACCTGCTGACGCAGGCATGACGCAATGCTGATGCAATATTTCATTTTCTGGTTTAAATTAATCAGGAAATTCCAGAATATATTCAAAACTTCAAAAATTCATAGAAATTCAACCGTAGCTCAGATTGAAATAATTTATATATGAAAAAATTATCAGAAAAATTCAATCTATCCATCTGTACCACTTTCATGCATGTTCAACCAACTTATACCACTGTATAAGTGAAAACATGATAATGGCATTTTAAATGCTAAATATGGAGTTTGCATATGAACCCTTGGTCCATATGGACTTCATTTAAAAGGTTGCTAGATGCATTATTGCAATCATAACATCATTACCATGTTCATGCATCATAATGTTGCATATGCTTGTGTTTTGATTTCCGACACCGTTCCTTCTCGATAGGTCCTGCTCCAGAGAGTGTTCGAGAGTACCTGTCTGAGGAGCAGTGCCCCCCTATTGATCTACCAGGCAAGCAACCCCCCCTTGTTCATTCTGATACAATCCTACTCTCTCACTCCTGCTCTCATTTATTGCATTAGGACAACAGCGATACAGCTGCTACTTTTATGCTGCGGTACTTGAACCCATTCCTCTGCATGACCTGTCATTGCCACAGTAAATAGTTAAAACCCACTAGCATGTGTAGGAGTTGCTTGAGCCATGTTATGTTCTTGCCATGCCATGCCTGCTATTGCTTAGAGTATGTCATGTCTGATTCATTGGGAATGAATTAGAGTACAGTGCTATGTTCTGATGTTGAGAGTTAAGCATGTGAACATTATTTGGTAAAGGTAGCGGTGAGAGGCCATGTAGGAGTACATGGTGGGTTGTCTCACTGGAACCGTCCCTAAGAACTAAGTTCTGTGTATGTTGTTCAAGGACTAGCTACTACCACACGTTGGGTTCCGGTAACTCGACCGCTCTCGACTTATTAGCCAACTTGATATCTGTCCAGGAGTTGCAAATAGTTGCTGGTGTTTATAGGTAGTGCTATTTTTCTACCGAGTGGCACCCGTCAGGGTGGACTTGGGACAGACTAGGCACATGTGGCCCGGTGTACTGAGTGGCACCCGGATGGTGGGCTCGGGAACCCTGTACACATCGTTTGGGGCCGTGACGAAACCCCGGCCGGATCTCCTTGCGGATGGAACCCGAATAGGCGATAAACCTGGACTAGAGTCTTGTTTGGTTAGTCAGGTCATGGCCGACACCCTCGCCAGGCTTCCGCTTGAAGGTTGCCGAGATACATGACGCGTACATGGTGATAAGTGGTGAGAGCGTGTGTGAAGAAGTGCACCCCTGCAGGGTTATCATGATCTATTCGAATAGCTGTGTCCTCGGTTATGGACTTCTTGGATGCTTACGTGGTACATAGACAACTTAAAGTGGATACTCTAAAATGCTCAAGACAAGTGTGAGTGCTATGGATGGCCTTCTCGTAAGGAGACGAGGATGAATCCATAGTAGTGTATTGATGTGGTGATTAGTGGACTCGTGTGCGCTGCCTCATCTCAAAGAAGTTTCTCGTTGTCGTAGAACAGGATAGCCACTGAGTCAAAGCTGGCTTGCTGCAACTAAACCCCACATTACCTTCTTGATACAATGCATGTATGCTAGGATCTATTGTAAGTCTTGCTGAGTATCTTTGTACTCACGTTTTCTTATTTATGTTTTGCAGGTGAGACATCTGTCTCACTAGTAGTACCGCTTGGACTTCTACGAGTAGCTTGTTACCTCAGCTACGATCTTGTACCTTGGAGGGACTTGTAGATAGTCAGGCTTCTCAGCCTTTTTCTTTTGTAGTTGTCTGTACTCAGACATGTAATGCTTCCGTTGCTTGTATGCTCTGAATGATGGGTCATGTGACCCCTGTTTGTTCTAATGCCATGCGGCTCTTCTGAGCCTTTATCTATATGAGTTTGCGTTATGTTGTGATGCCATGTTGTACAGCACATACTTGCATGTCATGCGTACGTGTGACGTGTATTGCTATGTGTGGGATCCGACAATCTAGTTGTTTATCCTTGGCAGCCTCTCTTATGGGGAAATGTAGTCTAGTGCTTCCTCGAGCCATAGTAGTCCGCTACAGCCCGGTTCAACGGAGTCCTGCTAGCCCAGCACTAACTGCTCAGGACACTTGACTGGCCGGCATGTGTTTCACTTTGTTCCTGTGTCTGTCCCTTCGGGGAAATGTCACGCGGTGACATCCGGAGTCTTGTTAGCCCAATGATACAGCCCAGATTCACACGCTGCTGACCGACACGCCCGATGTGAATCATGTATGCCTGTCCCCATAGGTTAGTGCCGCTTTGGGTTCACGACTAGCCATGTCGGCCCGGGTTCTCTGTCATATGGATGCTAGCGATACTATCATATACGTGAGCCAAAAGGCGCAAACGGTCCCGGGCCATGGTAAGGCGACACCCGTGGGAATACCGTGCGTGAGGCCGCAAAGTGATATGAGGTGTTACATGCTAGATCGGTGTGACTTGGAATCGGGGTCTCGACACAAGTATCAAACTTCTCATAGTATTCAATGCACTTTTTATGATAGTTTTTATTATACCCATCTTGGATGCCTGTCATATTAGGTCTAATTTTATAGCCAAAGCAAATTACCATGATGTTCTAAAAGACTCTCAAAATAATATAAGTGAAGCATGAGAGATCAATAATTTTTATAAAATAAAACCACCACCATGCTCTTAAAAAGGTATAAGTGAAGCACTAGAGCAAAATTATCTAGCTCAAAAGATATAAGTGAAGCACATAGAGTATTATAATAAATTTAGAATCATGTGTGTCTCTCCAAAATGTGTGTACAGTAAGGATTATTGTGGTAAACTAAAAAGCAAAGACTCAAATCAAACAAGACGCTCCAAGCAAAACACATATCATGTGGTGAATAAAAATATAGCCTCAAGTAAAGTTACCGATAGATGAAGATGAAAGAGGGGATGCCTTCCGGGGCATCCGCAAGCTTAGGCTCTTGACACTCTTTATTCCAAAATCCATCAAATCTTTACCCAAAACTTGAAAACTTCACAACACAAAACTCAACAGAAAATCTCATGAGCTCCGTTAGTATAAGAAAACGAACCACCACTTCAAGGTACTGTAATGAACTCATTATTTATTTATATTGGTGTTAAACCTACTATATTCCAACTTCTCTATGGTTCATACCCCCCCGATACTAGCCATAGATTCATCAAAATAAGCAAACAACACACGAAAAACAGAATCTGTCAAAAACAGAACAGTCTGTAGTAATATGTATGTTTCGAATACTTCTGTAACCCCAAAAATTCGGAAATAAATTGGTGGACGTGAGTAATTTGTCTATTAATCATCTGCAAAAAGAATCAACCTAATCTCACTGTCCAGTAAAAAATGGCAGCAAATCTCGTGAGCATTAAAGTTTCTGTTTTTTACAGCAAGATCGCAAAGACTTCCCCCAACTCTTCCCAAAGGTTCTATTTGGCACAAACACTAATTAAAATCACAAAACCACATATAAATAGAGGCTATATGAATTATTTATTACTAAACAGGAACAAAAAAGAAGAAACAAAAATAAAATTGGGTTGCCTCCCAACAAGCGCTATCGTTTAACGCCCCTAGCTAGGCATAAAAACAAGAATAGATCTAGGTATTGTTATCTTTGGTATGCAATCCATAAGTGGCTCTCATAATAGATTCGTAAGGTAATTTAATTTTATTCCTAGGAAAGTGTTCCATGCCTTTCCTTAACGGAAATTGGAATATAACATTTACTTCTTTCATATCAATAATTGCACCAATCGTTCTAAGGAAAGGTCTACCAAGAATAATAGGACATGTAGGATTGCAATCTATATCAAGAACAATGAAATCTATGGGCACATAATTACTATTTGCAACAATAAGAACATAATTAATCCTTCCCATAGATTTCTTAATGGTGGAATCCGTAAGATGCAAATTTAAAGAAAAATCATCAAATTCACGGAAACCTAACACATCACACAAAGTTTTTGGAATCGTGGAAACACTAGACCAAATCACATAAAGCAAAGCATTCATGATCTTTAATCTTAATTTTAATAGTAGGTTCCCACTCGTCATAAAGTTTTCTAGGGATAGAAACTTCTAATTCAAGCTTTTCTTCATAAGATTGCATTAAAGCATCAACGATATGTTTGGTAAAAGCTTTATTTTGATCATAAGCATGAGGAGAATTTAGCAAGGATGGCAATGAGGAAATACAATCTATCAAAGAGCAATTATAATAATTAAATTCCTTTAAATCCAAAATAGTGGGTTCATTGCTATGTAAAGTTTTGACCTCTTCAATCCCACTTTTTACCAATTTTTTCATCAAGATCTAAAAACTCCAAATCATTGGGACGCCTTTTAACTAAATTTGAATCATCTCCAGTCCCATCATTATCAAGATTCATATTGCAAAACAAAGATTTAATAGGAGACACATCAATCACTTTTAGATCTTCATCCTTATTATCGTGAAAACTAGAAGAACATGCTTTTATACAACAATCTTTTTTAGCACGCATCCTAGCGGTTCTTTCTTTGCACCCATCAATGAAAATTCACATGGCTTTGAGAGACCCATTGATATCATGCTTATGTGGAATAGATCTAAGTTTCAAAGAATCAACATCAAGAGAAATTCTATCCACCTTCCTAGCCAACTCATCAATCTTAGGCAATTCTTCTTCAAGCAAAGCATTAAAATTCTTTTGCAAAATCATAAATTCTTTAACACTCGTCTCAAAATCAGAGGGTATCTTATTAAAATTTGCATAAGAGTTGCTGTAGGAATTACCATAATTATTAGAGGAATTACTAGGAAACGGCCTAGGATTAAAGTTTCCTCCATACGCGTTGTTACCAAAATTGTTCCTACTACCAAAATTCACATCCATAGATTTATTATTATTCTCAATCAAAGTAGACAAAGGCATATCATTAGGATCGGAAGAAAAAGACTCTTATTAGCAAACAATTTCATAAGTTCATCCATCTTTCCACTCAAAACATTAATTTCTTCTATAGCATGAACCTTTTTACTAGTAGATCTTTCGGTGTGCCATTGAGAATAATTAACCATAATATTATCTAGGAGTTTAGTTGCTTCTCCTAAAGTGATTTCCATAAAAGTGCCTCCCGCGGCCGAATCTAAAAGATTTCTAGAAGCAAAATTCAATCCAGCATAAAAAAATTGTATGATCATCCATAAATTTAATCCATGAGTAGGGCAATTACGTATCATTAATTTCATCCTCTCCCAAGCTGGTGCAACATGCTCATGATCAAGTTGCTTAAAATACATAATATTGTTTCTAAGAGAGATGATCTTAGCGGGAGGAAAATACTTAGAGATAAAAGCATCTTTGCACTTATTCCATGAATCAATACTATTTTTAGGCAAAGACGAGAACCAAGTTTTAGCACGATCTCTAAGAGAAAAGGGAAATAGTTTCAGTTTAACAATATCATTATCCACATCTTTCTTCTTTTGCATATCACATAAATTAACAAAGCTGTTTAGATGGGTAACGACATCTTCACTAGGAAGGCCAGAAAATGGATCTTTCATAACAAGGTTCGGTAAAGAAGTATTAATTTCACAAGATTCAGCATCGGTAAGAGGAGCAATTGGAGTGCTAATAAAATCAATATTGTTGGTATTGGAAAAGTCACATAATTTAGTATTATCTTGAGACATCGTGACAAACAATCCAACACACAAGCACACAAGAGGCAAGCAAAAAGAGACGAATGAAAAAGAGGCGAGCAGAAAAGAGGGCGAATCAAACGGCATGGGTTAAGTGGGGGAGAGGAAAATGAGAGGCAAATGGCAATTAATGTAATGCGAGGGATAAGAGTTTGTGATGGGTACTTGGTATGTCTTGACTTCAGCGTAACTCTCCCCGGCAACGGCGCCAGAAATCCTACTTGCTACCTCTTGAGCATCTGTTGGTTTTCCCTTAAAGAGGAAAGGGTGATGCAGCAAACTAGCGTAAGTATTTCGCTCAGTTTTTGATAACCAAGGTATCAATCCAATAGGAGATTACACGCAAGTCCCTCGTACCTGCACAAACAAACAAGAACCTCGCAACCAACCCGATAAAGGGGTTGTCAATCCCTTCATGGTCACTTACGAAAGTGAGATCTGATAGAGATAATAAGATAAATATTTTTGGTATTTTTCTGATATAGATTGGAAAGTAAAGATTGCAAAATAAATAGCGACTGGCTAGTTGACGGGAGATTAATAATGGAGAATAGATCTGGGGGCCATAGGTTTCACTAGTGGCTTCTCTCAAGGTAGCAAATTCTGCAGTGGGTGAACAAATTACTATAGAGCAATTGATAGAAAAGCGAATAAGTACGAGAATATCTAGGCATGGTCATGTATATAGGCATCACGTCCGCGACAAGTAGACCGAAATGATTTTGCATCTATTACTGTTACTCCACACATCGACCGCTATCCAGCATGCATCTAGAGTATTAAGTTCATAAGAACAGAGTAACGCATTAGGCAAGATGACATGATGTAGAGGGATAAACTCAAGCAATATGATATAAACCCCATCTTTTTATCCTCGATGGCAACAATACAATACGTGCCTTGCTGCCCCTACTGTCACTGGGAAAGGACACCCCAAGATTGAACCCAAAGCTAAGAACTTCTCCCATTGCAAGAAAGATCAATCTAGTAGGCCAAACCAAACTAATAATTTGAAGAGACTTGCAAAGATATTAAATCATGCATAAAAGAATTCAGAGAAGAATCAAATATTGTTCATAGATAATCTTGATCATAAACCCACAATTCATCGGATCTCGGCAAACACACCGCAAAAAGAATTACATTTAATAGATCTCCAAGAGAATCAAGGAGAACTTTGTATTGAGTCCAAAGAGAGAGAAGAAGCCATCTAGCTAGTAA
Organism: Triticum urartu; assembly: GCF_003073215.2. Lineage (NCBI taxonomy): Eukaryota > Viridiplantae > Streptophyta > Magnoliopsida > Poales > Poaceae > Triticum > Triticum urartu. The sequence continues at coordinate 384,474,742 of NC_053022.1, read as the reverse complement.
CTATGGACCCGAAGGTCTATGGTAAACTACTCACACATCATCGGAGAGGCTATGGTGTTGATGTAGTAGCCCTCCGTGATCGATTCCCCCTCCGGCAGAGCGCCGGAAAAGGCCCCAAAATGGGATCTCACGGGTACAGAAGGTTGCGGCGGTGGAAATAGGGTTTCGTGGTGCTCCTGGATGTTTTTAGGGTATATGGATATATATAGGAGGAAGAAGTAGGTCGGTGGAGCAGCGAGGGGCCCATGAGGGTGGGGGGCGCACACACCCCCCTAGGCGTGCCCTCCTGCCTCGTGGCCTCCTCGCTTCTTTCTTGACATCCACTCCAATTCCCTGGATCGCGTTTGTTCCAAAAAAACAGCAATTTGCACTGGGCCTTTGGTTAAATAGGTTAGTCCCAAAAATAATATAAAAAGGTATATTAAAGCCCATTAAACATCCAAAACAGATAATATAATAGCATGGAACAATCAAAAATTATAGATACATTGGAGACGTATCAGGAGCCGGCCGGCCTCGTAGGACGCGCCCCAAGGGGGAATCCTACTCCTACTAGGAGTAGGTTCCCCCCTTTCCTAGTCCAACTAGGAGGGGAAAGGAAAGGGAAGAGGGGAAGAAGGAAAGGGGGGCTGGCCCCCTCCCCAATTTAGATTGGGCTTGGGGGGGCACGCCCCTCCTCTTGGCCGCCTCCTCTCTCTTCCACTAAATCCCATGAAGGCAGATTAACCCCCCGGGGGGTTCCGGTAACCCCCCGGTACTCCAGAAAATGCCCAAACTTATCTGAAACCTTTCCGGTGTCCAAACATAACCTTCCAATATATCAATCTTCATGTCTCTACCATTTCAAGACTCCTCGTCATGTCTGTGATCACATCCGGGATTCTGAACAACCTTCGGTACATCAAATCACATAACTCACAATGCATATCGTCATCGAACGTTAATTGTGCGGACCCTACGGGTTCGAGAACTATGTAGACATGACCGAGACTCATCTCCGGTCAATAACCAATAGCGGAACCTGGATGCTCATATTGGTTCCTACATATTCTACAAAGATCTTTATCGGTAAAACCGCATAACAACATACGTTGTCCCCTTTGTCATCAGTATGTTACTTGCCCGAGATTCGATCGTCGGTATCATCATACCTAGTCAATCTCGTTACCGGCAAGTCTCTTTACTCGTTTCATAATGCATCATTCCGTAACTAACTCATTAGTCACATTGCTTGCAAAGGCTTATAGTGATGTGCATTACCGAGAGGGCCCAGAGATACCTCTCCGAGAATCGGAGTGACAAATCCTAATCTCGATCTATGCCAACTCAACAAACACCATCGAAGACACCTGTAGAGAATCTTTATAATCACCCAGTTACGTTGTGACGTTTGATAGCACACTAAGTGTTCCTCTAGTATTCCGGGGTTTCATAATCTCATAGTCATAGGAACATGTATAAATTATGGAGAAAGCAATAGCAATAAACTAAACGATCATAGTGCTAAGCTAACGGATGGGTCATGTCAATCACATCATTCTCTAATAATGTGATCCCGTTTATGAAATGACAACTCATGTCTATGGTTAGGAAACTTAACCATCTTTGATTAACGAGCTAGTCAAGTAGAGGCATACTAGTGACACTCTGTTTGTCTATGTATTCACACATGTACTAAGTTTCCGGTTAATACAATTCTAGCATGAATAATAAACATTTATCATGATATAAGGAAATATAAATAACGACTTTATTATTGCCTCTAGGGCATATTTCCTTCAATATCTCACAAGTTAAAACTGATATAAAGTATTAGACATGGAAAGATAAGGATAGGATAGCTCATATGTCTCACACCATATGGTCTCGATCACACGCAAAACCAAAGCAAACGAGTTCGAGTGAAGGCCAACTACAAATGGAGAAACACACTCAACTCACAACACACACAAATCCCTACACTCTCTCCCCCTTTGGCATCGAGACACCAAAAGGTAGACAGGACACCTAAACACAACGGTGGTAGAAATACTCCGGAAGATCTCCAATCATGCTCCTCCTCCTTGTCAGACTCAGCGGCAGCAGCTGAAGGGCCTCCAGTACCATCATCTGAATCAGTCCACGGGCAGTGCACATGAACCCAAGCCTCCTCATCAGTGATCCTCTCCTTAGAGCCATCAGACATGGTGAGGCGAACCTGCCTCATAATGGCCTTATCACGATAGCGGGCCTTCTTAACAGCAACATGGGCCTTGTACTGACCCTTGGTCTACAGACAAAGGAGCTTCTTTATATTCTGCTTGAGCTTCTTAGCCCAAGATGGCTCCTCGAACAGCTCATAGTGAGGCTCATCATCCTCATATTGCACTTGTGGGGTAGGAGTTGTCGTTCCCCACTTCTCCGTCTGCTGCAACTAAACAACATCATGTGACACTAGGTCTCTAGTGAGAAGCTCCTCATCCGGAAACGTAGGTGCCCATGTCCCCTCAATGAGCTACATCAGGTAAGGGCCATATATGATGCACTATGATGCACTTGCGCTCCAAGGTCACACACCGGAGCTCCAACCAGATGACATGAGACACATCCAGATGTTCCTGAGAGACCTCCTCCTTCTGGCAAAAGAGAAGAAGATCCACCAGATAGGAATGCACCATGTCCTAATTGCCAACCCGAGGGAACATAGTGTTCCTGAAGATCCTATGCATGATATCCAGAAATGGCCAAAGCTCATAGGAGGCATGTCCAGTATTAGAAACCTTCCTGGTGGAAAACTACCACAGAGCCTCCTTGTGAGTAGTAGCGGCCTCCCTGTGAGGGAAATCCAACTTGGGTCTGGGCGCCCTTGTCCTCATACGATTGCAAGGCCATAAAGTTCGGCCAAGAAGCAGACAAGCGTCGTCCATTGGTCATCCAGGAGAGGGTCCTGTCCTCATCATGCCCAAAGTGAATCGTGGTATAGAATTGGGCCACAAGCTCTGCATGAAAATCCTTGTTGAATGATATGATCCTCTTGATATCCAGCTCCTCCAACCTCTAAAGAGCCTCTCCAAAGTAGGGCAAGTCCCTATCCATGTGAGAGAGATCAACTGACTTCACCTTCACATACATATTCTTCTTGGTCTTCAACACATCATGGAATATGGACTGCTGAAACTTGTTCCAGAACATATGATGAACCACAGCAGGATCCTGAGGCTTCCAGTACGGATTGCGCTTCCATTGCATACCAAACTCCAAATAAGACATCTGATGAGCACCCTTGGGCCCCTTGTTCTTGGTTGCAGTCACTTTGACTCTCTGATAGGGCTGCTCGCCAGAGGCACGAGCAAGCACAGAGCCACCCTCTGGAATGGTGATCCCCACAGACACATCGGCAGAATGGTAGCGCTTGGAGATACCGGAATGGGAGGGGTTCTTGTGGCGAGCCTGATGCCCGGAGCTACTACCACCTGAAACACACACACACACACACACACAAGAGCACAAAAGGGGCAAATTGCATAACCTAAGAGAGAAAGAACACACCATAGTGAAGAAAAAATGGAGAACATATGAAGTTGGAACCTCTAGGCGGTAGTACCGCACCACCCAGCGGTAGTACCACCTACAAGCAGTAGTACCGCTTGGGGAGCGGTAGTACCGCACGAGGTGGAAGTCAACAGTCTGACTACATCCGTGGATAGATACGATAGTACCGAAGATGCCAAATTCAAATATTCACGGTCAAATCTTCAATCTACCTACTCTAGCAGTCTTCTACATCCTACTCAAGCCCCGATTTGGCCAAAAATAAAAGAATGCAACGGATATTGCCATAAGCGTAGATCCAAGAGCTAGAACCAAAAAGAAGAAGATCGGGGGCAATACGGGCATCCATGGCAAGAGGAAGCGATGGGGATCGATCCCACCGGTCAGAAATGCGGAAGACAGCCCGAAGATGGCGACCCGGCGGCAGCCCTCTGCTGCCCATTTGTCGCCTGAGAGAGAGAGGAGAGATAGGGGCGAGCGAAAGGGTATGGGGAGTGGAATCTCCCCTGCCCCGATTCATAACCCCTCTTTCCACCTCCCCGCGCAGTAGTAGCATGGGTCAGGGCGGTAGTACCGCTAATAAGCGGTAGTACCATGCTGGCCTGGCGGTAGTACCGCTCAGGCGAGACCAGGTAGGAGCAGGAAAGGCAAAAGGGCTCATGCAAACGAAACGACCAAGAGAACAACGAGAGAGAGACACGACGAAGAACTACAACAGCGGGAGGAGACACCTCAAGCTCAAAAGCAAGGAAAATGAACAACACAAGAAGTGTCTCAAACACACACACAAAGACCTCAACACCAAAAACAACGTTGATCACGAGGGAGGGCGGTGGGTGAAGCCACCTATGTTTGAGTTATTAGGTATGGCACCATGAAGATTTTAACCTTGGGCCCATGACCAAAACTCATCTTTGAAGCACAAGTACCATCAAAAATGGCTAATGTGAAACACTTGATCGATTTATGCATAATATGGGGGGGTAGAGTTCATTGAGAGAACAACACTCCCCTATATCCATGCCTACATCTAGAGCAAGATATGATGAGGAGTGTGGTGGGGTGTGCTTAGATTCAAGCCACATTGCTCAAATCAATGATATTAAGCACATGCCTTGACTGGCGAAATCTTGCTTCATCAAGGGGCTTGGTGAAAATATCTGCTAGTTACTCTTGAGTGTTGATGTAGATGATATCAATATCTCCCCGCTTGATGTGATCCCTAATGAAATGATGACTAATCTCAATATGCTTCATCTTGCTATGTTGCACCGGATTGAGAGAGATCTTGATAGCACTTTCATTGTCACATAGAAGAGGCACTTTGTCACATGTGACACTGTAATCCTTTAAAGTTTGCCTCATCCATAGCAATTGTGCTGAACAACTTGTGGTAGCTACATACTCTGCCTTGGTGGATGAGAGGGATATACAATTTTGCTTCTTTGAAGACCAACTCACCAAAGAGCGACCAAGGAATTGGCACCCTCCGAAAGTTGACTTCCTATCCACACAATCTCCCGCCCAATCCGAGTGTGAGTAACCTATGAGATCAATGCTTGCTCCTTTGGGGTACCATAAGCCAAAGTTTGGGGTATGAGCCAAATATCAAAAGGTTTGCTTGACCGCCACAAAGTGGCTTTCCCTAGGTGCGGCTTGAAACCGTACACAAATTCCCACAGTTAACATGATATCCAGTCTAGATGCACAAAGGTAAAGCAAGGATCCAATCATGGAACGATATACCTTTTGATCCACCGCTTTACCATTGGGATCACTGTCAAGCTTGCATTTGGTGGGCATTGGAAACTTGACCGGCTTGACATCATCTAGCTTGAATTTCTTGAGCATGTCCTGGGTATACTTGGCTTGGTTGATGAAAGTTCCTTCTCTTCTTTATTTGACTTCGAACCCAAGAAAGAACTTCAACTCTCCCATCATAGACATCTCAAACTTCTCGGTCATTAGTGAGGCAAACTCATCATTGAAAGATTTGTTAGGAGAGCCAAAAATAATATCATCAACATATAGTTGGCATATGAGCAAATCCCCTTTGACCCTCTTAGTAAAAAGAGTGGGATCGTTTTCCCAATTTCAAACCCACAATCTTGCAACAACTCGGTAAGGTGCTTATACCATGCATGTGGGGCTTGTTTAAGCCCATAGAGCACCTTTTTGAGTTTGTATACATGAGTGGGGAACTTGGGATCCTCGAGTCCCAAAGGTTGTTTGACATACACCAACTCTTTCAAAGGACCATTGAGAAATGCACTTTTCACATCCATTTGTTGCAATTTAAAGTCATGATGAGATGCATATGCAAGCAACCTACGAATATATTTTAAGAAGAGCAATGGGGGCAAAGGTTTCACCGTAGTCGATACCCTCGACTTGGGAGCAGCCTTGTGCCACCAATCTTGCCTTCTTTTGAAAAACCACACCATTTGCATCTTGCTTGTTCTTGAAAATCCATTTGGTTCCAATGACATTATGTTCCTCCGTTGGCCTTGGCACTAATTGTCATGGGAAACCACGGCCACCAATGGGGCCATGAGCCCCTTTTGATTTGGCGGGGGGATGGGCATGTTGCACAAAGATAGGAGAAGCGTAATGCAGCACGACAGAGATCACACGAGTAGTTATTCCCAGGTTCAAGCCGCCGTGAGGCGTAAAACCCTACTCCTGCTTTGGCGGATTGATAGCGGAAAATGGTGGAGAAACGCAGCACTCTTGCCCGACAGGGTTGCCTCGGGGTGAGAGTGGCTACGCGTATATGAATGTGTGGGGGTCCGAATCCTTTCTACGGTTGCCATGGGCCTCCTTTTATAGATCAAGGGGTCACCACAGTGGCAAATTAGTCTTTACATACTGATTAGATAGAAAACATTGATATGATACTTAACTCTATAGGCTGACAGAGCGCATTAAATGCACCGCTCAATGTCACATCACAGCTCGCCCGGCAGGCCCTGTCGGGCTGTTTTGCCAGCTTCACGCCTGCTTGCTTGACACGTCTTAGGACATGTGTCACTTGGAGGTATTTTCTGTAGGAAATGGCTGCCATGTGGCAGGGAGCAGCCACTTAGTCACTTAGGATCTTGACACCGCACTAATCGACGATGTGCGTCGCTGTGAGGTGGAGTGGTTTGCCTCCATGAGCCCCGGCAGGCCTGCCGGGGTGATCTTGGAGGCTCGCTTCCGGGGCAACCCCAACCTCGCCAGGCTCGCTTGCCCGGCAAGGGAGGTTCTTCTCGTAGTGGTATCTTGTCTCTCTGGCTAGTCTTGGTCTTCTTGATCTGCACTTTGATCCTACAAAGAATTGATCCCTCGTGCTTTGATCTGATCTTGGTGCTGTAATCTTGTTCTTGGGCCTGTGCACAGTCTAGGCAACGGACCCAGGTTTCGTTGCACCAACAAGAGCCCCCGGGCCTGGCCTGAATGCGCTGCCGGGCGTTGACGGGTAGGCCCTAACCAATGCACAAGCAGGGGCATGGAAGTGGTTGGCCCCTTGAGATCTTCCTTGCTTCTTCATTAACATGCGCCTGGGTCAGTTTCCAGTTTTCCGTAGGAAACACGTGTCGGCTCACCGTTGGGACAGATGTCATCCACTCATTGGACCCAAAGTGCAACTGATACGTCGACACGTGCACGGCCCAACAGAGGCCCATTCCTGTGAAAAGGCCGACCCGTTTGACTTGGTCAAAAGGTGGCGGGCCGGCCCACAGCAAGCCTGTTAACAGCCTGTTCGCATATAGCCGATTTACAGCCCGCTAACCCAGGGCCCGTTTACGGCCTATCCATATTAGGCCGAGTAGCGTCATCTGGGCCATCCAATATAATTCCAGTCTGTTTTAACTTCCGGCCCATGTATGGCCCATGACGTCTTTTGGCCCATATGAGGCCCGTAGTAACCCTCGGCCCATTAACGGCCCGTGGTAAAACTGGCCCGTAATGAACAGTGTATCACTTTATACCCATTAACGGCCCATTATTCTGTTGGGCCGTTTCCAGCCCATGTTATATTTCGGCCTTCTCAGGGCTCATTTACAACATTCGTTTACTTTCGGCCCGTTACTGTCATTTTCTGCTTGTGGGCCAAATACTGCCCATGGTTACAGTCGGCCCGTTTGTTGCCTGTTAATATGTTGGTCCGTTTTCACAGTGTCATCAAATACGGCCTATTTAACGACGGCCTGTTATGGTCGGCCCATGAACGGACGATTTCAACTCTAGCCCATTTACGGCCATAATATGGTCTGTTATTGGCCCATGTTTAGCCAACTGATCATACGGCTCGTAGAAGGCCCATTGATGATATGGCCCGTAGAAGGCCATTGTGTCTATGCCCCATAGAAGGCCCATTGTTTCGACGGCCCTTAGAAGGCCCATTGTTTCTACGACCCGTAGGAGGCCCATGTTAACTACAGTAAATATGTAGCCCATTGTTAATGTGGCCTAGTTTTAAAAAATAGGTTATTGCGGCCACTAGCAAACCGTGGAAAAAGAACTGCACTGACTACAAAAAAACAAATAAACAAGACAACGAAAATAAATAAGCAAGCAACTTACGCTAGGCTATCATGGCTATTACACATATTACATCCACTGGGCATCAAAGTTCGCCAAAAGTGCAAATATAGGGAACAAACAAGCATATAAACGCCGCAGCAAAACAAGTCCAGAACTGAAACCACTTAAGAAGCGCTCAAGAAACAATATCATGGGTACCCATAATGCTGGCAAGATGCTTAGCAAGCTTATTAAATTTCTCTTGTTTGGTGCTTAAATCCTCCAGCACTTGCTGTTGCACCAGAAAGTATGCATCTGAATTCTGTAGGGACTTCCTCAGTCCTTCGGCTTCCTGTCGCATAACATCTTATCGATGTCTTTCAACTTGAAGTTGAGACTCAAGAAGCCGAACTGATTCAGGCAGCGAGTTCGAAGAGCTGGTGCCAGCAGTAGTAGCCAGTAACTCGAACACTACATCAAGACATGACTTTGGGGTTGTCTCAGCGTCTTCAATATAGTTTTTATTAGCTTTCTTGGAGAACAACAGGGATGTCTCACTATCTTGAACCTGATCTGCATTACTTCCTTTACCATTGCATAACGGGGTACTCTTCTCCAATATTTTATCCATGTTCTAAAGGAGAAACAAACAAACACATCACATGTTTACAATGTAGTATATGAAACTCGTTTTGGTAAACCAGTTCAGTAGTAAGGTGGACAGGATAACAGCATGAAACAAACATATATCTATGTAGTATGGTCAATGTATGGTCTATAGCATTCTAGTTTATGTTTCCAAATCAAGATAGATATAGTTTGAATCATATCTATTTAAGACAAAGTAGCATAGATAGAATATAAGTGTGGGAAACTACACAACAATAACAACACTTGTAATGTGCACGTCATGAGAACATAGCTGTTTATTCAATTGAAACTGAAATCAACATAGAGCAAGTTACAACAGCAAACACGTTAAAGAAACAGGTTTAAAACATACCTATTGCGCCATTGGAGTTTCAATTGCATCCTTCAAATTTGAAATTAGTTGGTATGAGTAAATACAGTGATGCAAGAGCAAAGTAGTATGAACCATAGCTATGGAACCTGACCTGAGAACAATTCTTCTTCTGCTTAAGCATTGACTTGGGGTTCAGAGTGGTGGTCCTCGTGCTTTGGGCAGTGTAGTTGCCTTACTAACTGCTCATGTTTGGGTGCTCTGTGGTGGAGACGGTGCTGTGTCAACAGGAACTGGGTTACTATTTGCTGGGGTTGGGGTTAGAAGGGTGTAGCTGGTTCTCTGTCCAACTGGGTAGGGGTACAATCTGCGTGAGTCTGGGTTATGTGTGGTGGGGCTGGTTCTTGGGCAAGTACAACCGTGGTTCTATCTCCATCGATAGGTAGCACGATCTTTTCTGAAGACCGTGTTTTACTCCCACAGATACTGCCATCACCCCGTCCAATTGAAATGGCTGATAAACAAGAAAACTAATTGAATGTACAGACATTGTAAGATAGACAGGTGCAATGGATAGTAGGGAATAAAACAGGGCATGAAATAATTCACATTTATGTTGTCTAACCAAACAGAATAGCAGGACATAATTTCAAATATATGATGGCTAATTAAACAGGATAGCATGACACAATTTCGCATGTATGATGGCTAACTAAACATGATAGAATGACATACTTCAAAATATGATGACTATGTAAACAGGATGACATGATATAACTATACGATGTGTCTATTAAAGTGGTTGGCATGCCATAAATCACAAACATGCCGACGATGGAAACATGATGGCATGATATAATTCACAAATAGAATGACATAATTCGAAATATGATGACTATGTGAACAGGATGAGATGATATAACTATATTATGTCTTTAGAAAATGGTTTGGCATGCCATAATTCAGATACATGTTGTCCATGTAAACATCATGGCATGATATAATTCAAATATATGATTTATATACTAAGGAAGTGAGCAGAGGGCAATCGCATATATGATGTGTCAACTAAGGAGATGGCATTCAATATCGTGTATATGATGTAAAAACTAAGCATTGCCATACAACATATGCATGATATGAGTAATATAACCCCGCCAAGTTTGAGCATACACCTCAGGGGGATAATAGGATTGGTCATCTGCCTCTGAATCCTCCTCTGAAGAGCTATCTGTAACCAGCAAGATAGTTGCTTCACCAGGTAGCATTGTCTTCTCTGAAGACCTTGTTTTCAATCCAGATTTCTCCATCACCAATTCAAATGGCTGATGCACAGGAAGAGCAGTTGAATATACAAACATTGTTGACAAAAGCAATGAGAAATACAAAAAAGGACGGCATGATACAATTCACATATATGACGCTTGGCTAAACAGCATGGCATTGCATAATTCAAATATATAATGCCTTGCAACAAGATAGCATTGCATAATTCACATATATAATGTCTTGCAACAAGATGACATTGCATAATTCACATATATGGTAATTAGACACTAAACAAGTGACATTTACACAAAGCATGTCTAAACTAAGCAAATGACATAGCAATGCAAGATACCATACGCACGATATGAGCATCATAACCCTGCCAAGTTACAGCATGCACCTCGGGGGGGGGGGGGATAGGACTGTTCATATGTCTCTGAATCCTCCTCTGAGGAGCTATCTGTAACTAGCAAGACACACGCTTCGTCAGATAGCATTGTCTGCTTTGAAGACCTTGTTTCCACTCCAGATTTTTCCATGACCGTGTCGAATGGCTGATGCACAGGAAGAGTAATTGAATGTACTATAATTGTTGACAAATTTAACACGTAATAAAAAATGATGTCATGATATAATTCACATATAAGATGACTGGCTAACCAAGGTGGCATTGCAAAATTCACATATATGATGCCTGGCTAAACAAGATGGCATTGCATGATTCACATATACGATAAAGAAACTAAATAGATGGCATTGACACAAAGCATGTCTAAACTAAACAAATGACATCTTTGATGTATACAGTAAGCAATGCAAGGCACCATATGCATGATATTACCAACATCATCATGCCAAGTTACAGCGAAGACCTCATGGGGTAAATAGGAGTGGTCTTCTGCTTCTGAATCCCCCTCAGAACAGTTATCTTCCTCTTGATTACGATCCAAAATGGGTGGAGGGGGGGTTGCCTTTGCGCCCACCATGGAGCAACGTCTGCATGAAATTTTATTGCCACGCAAGGCTCGTCTCTTTTGCTCTACATGTTCAGTTCCATTGTGTACAATAACTGACATGCATAGGAATAAAACATAGTGAGATTATGTAAGGAGTGCATGCACAAATCCAGAGTGAAGGTAGCAAACTGTGGATAGACCCAAAACCAATGATAGCAGGCAGATAATAGCTTTAGTTAAAAAATACAGATAGTGGCTCCTTTAATGTTTGTTTGCACCCAACATGAAATTCATAGTAGACACCTGAGATTAACCAGATAGTAGACAGATAGTAATGATTGCTGCCCCAATATGTACCCCACAACCATTTAAGAACTCAAGTTTTAGTATAAGTTTGGACTTGAGTCGGGGTCTAATAGGTGAACACGACGATAAAGTAGCATGTCATCATATTAAGCGATGCATAACGTAAGCATACACGGAAGAGTGTGACCTCTCTTGCGGACCCGTGTAGTCCTCAAGGTCATCTGCTCATTTGATGATGGTAATGCAGTTATTGTGGCTGCCGGCGGCGGGGAAGAAGATCTGAGGCGGTGAAAGACAGTCTGGAGAGCGGATCCCTGGTGTGGTGAACCCTTCCATCGTTGGAGCAGATGAGCTGGGGTGGAACACAGCACTGCAGGAGCAGGACAAACCACACAAGGTTTTCTTTGACACGTATCTGTAACAGAAGTAATTGTGTAAGGGCTTGTTTGAATTTGAGGATCTAACAATGCAGGGATAGGAAATAGACAGGAATAGGATAGGAATGCACGTGCAAAACAGAGAATTTAAAAACACAGGATTTCTGCCAATCAAGGTGTTTGGTTCACAAGAATTGGAAGACCACAGGATGCAAAGAAGCATGATGAGATCAAGTCAAACCATAAGAAGTGTACAACCTATTTGGCGAAGCCATGTCGATCTCAGCGTGATTGGGTTGGCCGGTGAGGATGCTCCGGCTAACTTGGCTGTCGGAGCAGGGGAAGAAGATCTTAGGCGTCTAGAGATGGAGCCCGAGGTACTGCTCCGCTGTGATGGAGGGTTTCGTCCTTGGAGTAGCTCCGGTGAGTTGTACGACGCCGAGGCTGAAGCAGGACAAGAGATACAACGTTAACCTGAGTGGAATTCTAATAGCATCTCCAATAGATGACATAAAATACATAACCACAAAGTGCTAGATGTATACATCAGCCGCTCATCTCTGAACTTAACTGTCGAAAGTGAATTTAACTATCGAAGCTGAACTTAACTGTCGAAACTGAATTTTGCTATCGAAACTGAATTTTACTGTCGAAACTGAACACACTAGAGGTGAGGCCGCAAGTCAGTTGACTGACTTTTTGATCTCTGGTCAGTTGATTTTGTAGCCGTTGGATACGAAATCAAGGGCCTGCAGTTCATCTTCAACCACCATCCCCTTGAGCCGCCAGCCACCACCGGCCCCGCCGGCCGGCGCCCCCCCGGCCCTCCCCTCTGGGCCCCTCGCGCGGAGCTTTTTCTTCAGCGATCCGACGCCATCGTCCCACCACCGCCCCCACCCTGAACCCTAAGATAGATAGTGGGGTACCTCTCCGGTGAGGCCCCCTCCCCACTGCAGCTGGTTCTTCCTTAACTCTGGTGAGCCCCCCACCCCCTGAAAATTCACTGACCCAAAAGTCGATTCAGTCGACTGAAGTGTAGCTAAATTGGAGCAGCATCACAAGCAAGAGCAAGAGCGACAGCAGTAACACGAGCAAGAGCAAGAGCAGAACATGTAGGGGACCAACACTACAAAAAATACACTTCCGTGATGATGCGTGTTTGTCACAGTAGGTCGCTTTTTTGTCATGCATGTACATTCATGACAAATTTATGACAGAATCAAGATAGTCATACCTTTGTTGTCGTAGAAGTGTTCCATGACATTACCAAAATTATCATCATGGAAGTGTCCACTTCCATGACGATAAATCGCGCGTCACAGAAGTGCTTTCGTCAAGGGTGACCGACACGTGGCATCCACCATAACGGAACGCCGTTAAGCTATCGGGTCGGGTTTTGGATCCGATAACCCGTTAATAGCCCCGACCAATGGGGATTTTCCACGTGTAAGATCATCATTGGCTAGAGGAAACACGTGTCGGCTCATCGTCGGGACAGATGTCATCCACTCACTGGACAGAAGGCACCTATGATACGTCGACACGTGGCATGGACCAACAAGTTTAAATGGGCCAGCCCAACTAAAGGCCCACAAGATTTTGCGGACCATAATGGGCCGGCCTAGCTAAAGGCCCACGAGATTTTGCAGACCATAATGGGCTGGCCTAGCTAAAGGCCCACAAGATTTCATGGGCCATAATGGGTCGGCCCAGGTAAATGCCCACAAGATTTTTGTGTGCCATAATAGGTCGGCCCAGGTAAAGGCCCACAAAATTCTTGCGGATCATAATGGGCCGGCCCAGCTAAAGGCCCACGAGATTTCGCCTACATTAATGGGCCGGCCTAGCTGTAGGCCCACAAGATTTTGAGGACCTTAGTAGGCCGGCCCGTTAACTGGCTGCCATGTTTTGGGCCAAATGTCGGCCCATATTTGATACAGTCTATTAATGGCCTGCCACACTCCAGGCCTAATAGTGGCCCATATGAGATCCGGCCCGTTAAAAGCCTACCACGTTCTAGGCCAAATTACGGCCCAGATCAGGTCTGGCCCTTTAAGAGGTTTTGGGCCTAATTATGGCCCATATCAGATTCGGCCCGTCAACTGGACACTATGCTTTTGGGCCCACTTGCTAAAGGCCCACTTAGTAATTTGGCCTGATATTAGTTTTGGCCTGTTAAGGGCCCGTTTAACATTTCGGCCCTATATTAATTTCAGCCTGTTAAAAGCCCGTCATATAGTTGGGCCTAACTACGGCCCAGTTTGCATCCGGCCTGCTCGCAGCCGATATCTGATTGGGCCAAACAAGGACCGAGACAATTTTTCGTCCTATTAAAAGCCCGTGATTTGATTCGCACAATCATGGGTCGGGGTTCATTTCGGGCTGCTGCCGGCCCGTGAGCTGATCGACACGTTTCAGGCCCAACCTACATCGTGATTGCATGACGGCCCGATTATGTATTGTAATTTTACGGTTTGGCCGGTTTACTGCGAAGACAGGATATATATACAGTAAAATAACTACATTATCGTGAATAAGAAAAAACCTATACTATAAAATAAAGAAATTACGGCATATTACATCCACTGGGCATCAAAGTTCGCCACTATGATAATAAAGCACAAGCAGACAGCAGATTACATACACTGGGCATCAAAGATCGCCACCAGTGCAAATAAACACGCCGACAAAATAATATACAAAACCGACAGCACTTCAATAGAGTTCAAGAAAGGTTAGCCCTGCTGGGGAGCTGCAGCGCAAGCAGCTGAGCAATATGATGAGACTGCGCTTGTTCAACACTTATATTTTCCACACTCTGAAAGATAAACAAGCAGACAAATGACAGGTTTTGCACATAAAAGTATCAGTGCTGACAATTCATCACATTTCTTATTGACGAATAAAGTGACACAGTTTAAATTTGCATTAACACAATATGGTATTGTTCAGGTCAAGACATGGCAGGAAATGACATTGTGAAGGAGTTGGCAGCTTCATGACACCACTGGATTACAGATCAAGAACTCATAAGTATCAACGGTTAGTGTGCTGTCAATTTATACCATTTCAGATTGGCAAATAAAGAGATGGTTTAAATAATAGTAGAATGATATGTGTGACACTCCAAAAATTTTGATTTGGTTTTTATCAAAATCTTTATTTGATTTGGAGGAGGCTATTAAAAAATTTTCTTAAACCCTCTCCCTCTCAAAACTTTTATGACAAATATTTTGGTACTCTTCTCAACCTTGATTTTTGGTCTTGAGAACTTTTCATTTTGTCTTGACTCTACTCTAGTTATTTTTGAAATTTCTTCTATTAAGAAGAAACCCTAGGGATTATGGGTTTATTCTTTTCCCATTCAAAATGTCCTCTTTTGCCATGTCACATATTGACATTTCCTTCCAAAACCCATCCCTGCCTTGAATCAAGTCAAAACTCCCACCTCCAGCAAGTTTCAAGCCATTTTTGATTTTTATTCAGTTTATTTTAACCTCAAAACTATTTTTGTGATTTGTTTTGGACCTAGGTGATTTGCAAAGGAACTACAAGTTTCCTTTTGAGTTTTAACTCCAAACAAACTCTTCTGACTAGTCCTTAGTACCTCCAACCTAGATCCATCAAGATCCACTTGTCCTCAGTTCAAAATTTTCAAAATTTCCCACTGCAAGTTTGGACCAGAAATGCCATTTTTGGTGAAATTCACATTTTCCTGTTTCCAAAAATTCTAAGATAATTCATGCAGCTTCCAGATACACCAAGAGGACACCTCACCAAAGATCAGCTCCAGAAAAATTTCCCACATGAGAAAAACGTTTCATCAAACACCTGGCATGCACTGTTTGTGTCTGAATTCAGAAAAGTTCAAAGATTCAGTGTCTGGGTTCAGTCGACAGTGTCGTTTCGTCAGAACCCGTCGACAATCTCGCCAGTAGCCTCCTTGGATCAATGCTCACTGCTCCCCCTTCTTATCCAGTGCGCCGCACACTCGCTTGGCCGGGCGTGGGCGTCAGTGGTGAAAGTGCAACTATCCCTAGGTGGTTTTGGTAATTCATAACAACATATAGCTCATTGAGCTAATACTATTCCAAGATAATTATTTCAGGAAAGCTCAATGATTGGCATGGCATGGATGTGAAAGTGGAACCCTCAAAATGCTAAGAACAAAGGATTGGCTCAAGGTCAAAAGCTCAAGACTCTTCATTTTATATTTTAGTGATCCAAGATCGCATTGAGTCCATAGGAAAAGCCAATACTATCAAGGAGGGATGAGGTGTTGCTTAATGAGCCTCTTGCTTCATGTGCTTAGTGATATGCTCCAAAACCCTCAACTACTTTCCCATATCCACATATGACCTAAACCCTAAGCCAAACTCGGTCCTACCGATTCTTCCTATCCGGCGCCACCGAGTTTCACTTGTCATTAGCCACTGCCAAACCCTAGCAATTCGGTTCTACCGATAAGGATCTCGGTCTCACCGAGATGGGGTTGCAAACTCTCTGTTTCCCTTTCGTAACTTTTCGGTCCCACCGAAAGAGCGAATCGGTCCCACCGAGATTGCAATGTAAACTCAGTGTTTCCCCTTTGTAACTTTTCAGTCTCACCGAGTTCCACTCGGTCCCACCGAAAGAGAAAATCGGTCCCACCGAGTTTGCCTGACCAACTCTCTGGTTAGATAATTACCAAATTCGGTCTCACCGAGATTACGTTATGCCCAAACCCTAACCGAATCGGTCCTACCGAGTTGCATGTCAGTCCCATCGAAATTCCTAACGGTCACTAGGTTTACTATTTCAGTCAGACCGAGTTTTCTGATTCGGTCCCACCGAGATTGGTAAATTGTGTGTAATGGTTGGATTTTGTGTGGAGGCTATATATACCCCTCCACCTCTTTCTCATTCAGTGAGAGAGCCATCAGAACACACACACCATTCCAACTCATATGTTCTGAGAGAGAACCACCTACTCATGTGTTGAGACCAAGACATTCCATTCCTACCATATGAATCTTGATCTCTAGCCTTCCCAAGTTGCTTTCCACTCAAATCTTCTTTCCACCAAATCCAAATCCTATGAGAGAGAGTTGAGTGTTGGGGAGACTATCATTTGAAGCACAAGAGCAAGGAGGTCATTACCTACACACCATTTGTTACTTCTTGGAGAGCGGTGTCTCCTAGATTGGCTAGGTGTCACTTGGGAGCCTCCGACAAGATTGTGGAGTTGAACCAAGGAGTTTGTAAGGGCAAGGAGATCGCCTACTTCGTGAAGATCTACCGCTAGTGAGGCAAGTCCTTCGTGGGCGATGGCCATGGTGGGATAGACAAGGTTGCTTCTTCGTGGACCCTTTGTGGGTGGTTGCTTCTTCGTGGACCCTTCGTGGGTGGAGCCCTGTGTGGACTCGCGCAACCGTTACCCTTGGGTGGAGCCCTATGTGGACTCGCGCAACCGTTACCCTTCGTGGGTTGAAGTCTCCATCAACGTGGATGTAGGATAGCACCACCTATCCGAACCACGGGAAAAACATCCGTGTCTCCAATTGCATTTGAATTCTTCAAACCCTTCCCTTTACATTCTCGCAAGTTGCATGCTTTACCTTCCGCTGCCTATAAACTCTTTGCATGCTTGCTTGAATTATGTGATAATTGCTTGACTTGTCCTAAATTAGCTAAAATCTGCCAAGAACTAAAATTGGGAAGAGGTTAAGTTTTTATTTGGTCAAGTAGTCTAATCACCCCCCCTCTAGACATACTTTCGATCCTACAAGTGGCGACGTGGCTCGCCAGCTCCAGCGTCTTCTGCGGTGGCAGAACCACCCGTGGCGGCCAACAGAGACCGGCCCTGCCTTTCGGCGCCATCCGGCACCGCCCCAGCCACCAGAGCCCTCCCCGTGTCCACCCCCTCCTCTGTGCACGACTGCTGCACCGTCGTCGTGGCCTGGCAAGCACAAAGCGTGCTCTCTGCTGCCGACGGGCCCGCAAGGCGCCGTTCCATCGAAGCCGCGGAGCAGGCCAAATCCAACCGAGGTTAGCGTCTGAGTGGAGCCAGTGGATCATCTCGAAGCTGCCCAATCACCTAAATGGCCCGTTCAACCTCTGCATAGCCGTAGCCATCGCCGGAGTTATCCCGTTCTCGGGAACCGCCTCGGGCCGGCTATAAAAAGGGGCCTCGAGCTCGATCTCGACCAAGCATCACCCATCCACCCCTCCAGAGTCACGCTCAGCCACTAAGAGGACCTCGAGAGGGTCTTCTCCTCCGTCTCCGGCCGCCCCGATCCGCCTCGGGCCCCGGTGTGATTCACTATGGTGAGACCACCCCCGCCTCCCAGACCGTGCCAGTCGTCTCCTACTACACCCAGTGCTCTAACCCAAACCCCAATTTGAATCTTGCAGCTCTGCTTGGAGAGAATCAACCTCACCCGAACTACCGTCCGCCGGAGTTGGGGCCGCCGTCGACGTGGTGCTCGCTGACGCTCAACTCCACCACCCACAGGTGCGGAAGAACACGGTGAACACGTTGGTATCCCCCTGATCCCCCTGCCTCGCCGTGGATCGCCGCCGGTGACCACCGCGGCCCTCGGGCGCCAATGCCCTGTTCCGGTTTTCAAACCCGACGGGTGGGACCCCCCGTCAGCTTTTTCTCTTTTTTCGAAACGTTTTCTGAAAATGCCTTCGGGCAAAATACGTCTCCCCCCTGGAATGACATATTCTAGACTGAAACGTTTTCTGTTTTTTATGAAGTGAACCCTGAAAACTTTCTGTTTCATTACAGAAAGGTCCCTGGACTAAAACCCTTATAACATTTAAACAAAAGATGATTTTAACTTGAAACTTTTTCTGTCATCTTTATTTTTCTGTCTAGTTTTTTTGTCATATTTATTTGAAAAATATTTGGGATACTTTTTGTGCGCGCACAGTATGTATGTAGTATCTAATTTTCTTTTAATACGTAGATACCGGAGGAGGTAAAGGAGATGCGTACTTCGCCGAGCTAGACTCCGACTTCTTCGAACCAGGCAAGCATGTTTGAACCTTTGATATGATGAGTGTTTTGCATGTTTGCTCGAGTAGTTTTTCTCATGGCATGTTTATATAAGCATTTGTGAATGTTATGTGCATGCAAGACAAGCTACAAGTGAGCTTCGAAGTTTGATGTGTTCTTATGATGATAAGATAACACGATCATGTGGTGACATGATGGGTTGCAGGCTGGTATTGTTGAAGCATGCCAGTTTATGTCAACCGTGAACTCCAGTTTTAATGTGGGTCAAGTCTCGATCCCGTTCGTTTCCCCTTCGTGCTGCCACATGTTTTCTGCAAAGGGTGTGGTTTAGTAAGTTGCAAACCTCTTTCCTTGTACACACCAAACAGAGGGACCGTGATGAGGGTTCCATGGCCCTGGATTAAAGCCCGTCATCCGGTCAGGGGGCATGGGTGTTTCCGGTTGGGACCGAGAGGGGGGCACCCCTTAGAGAGTGCAATATAAATTTGATCCCATGCTATTCGAGGTTGTGGCCTCCCCGTCTTAAGGTTTTTCTTGAACGTCGCCGAGGGTGATCCCTGGCAACGGAATGTGGAATGGGTGTGTACTGGTTAGACGTGTTTCTTCTAAAACACCGTAAACGGAACTAGTCCTTGTGACTACCGAAATCCGTTGGGTGTGGTAAAGAGTACAAACTCTGTAGAGTCAAAATCATTCGAGTATCCATGTCCACGAGCAAGGACTTGTACATCATCTCTGTATCAGTGTCAGTCTCAGTGGCAAATCTCAGTGTCAACCCCAGTGGCAGTCCCCGGAGTATAAACATAAAACCGAGAGTGGTAAACTCGGCTGAAGGTTATTTATGTGAATGGACTAACCAGTTTATTATTATATGCTGAGTATTTCCTTGCGATAATTTAAATTCATGAGCTATTTAAATTCGAATGATAAACTATAAGCCCTTTATGTGATGTCGCTCAGACGTCCGACTATGGGATTATTGTTACTTACTTTTGATATAAGCCCTTTATGTGATGTCGCTTAGACGTCCGACTGTGGCATTATTGTTACTTACTTTTGATATAAGCCCTTTATGTGATGTCGCTCAGACGTCCGACTGTGGCATTATTGTTATTTACTGTTGATATAAGCCCTTTATGTGATGTCGCTCAGACGTCCGACTGTGGCATCTTTGTTATTTATTTTCATTATAAGCCCTTTTCGAGATGTCGTTTAGACGTCCGACTGTGGCATGTCCTGCCATTTACTTTTCAATATAAGCCCTTTATGTGGCTTCTCTCCGACGCCCGACTGCGGCATGTCAATTTATTTTTACCTTTCGAGGCGTCGCTTCAGACACCCGATCGGTCTTCAGTTACTTTTATTTGGATTTCGGGAGGACTATCACCTGACTTCCTTTTATTTATCGTGCAGTGCAAAATTATTATTTGATTGTGCATACTAATCTGCTCATGTGCATCATGTTTACATTTGTTATGTCTTATGTCCGAACTGTCTTGCGAGTACATTCAAAGTACTCACCTGCCTTGTTGATTTGGCCAGATGTTGACGAAGGCGATCTTATGGATGAAGAGTTTGATAGCGAGTCCGACGCCTAGAGGAGTCCCAGTCAGTCACGTGCGACCCTGGAGTTGTTCACTTGTATTATACACGCTTTCGCCACCCGAATAAAAATCATCAAGCCTCACTCCGACGCTTGATGAGTTGTAAGCTTTCAGAGTCATGTCACCCCCTCACTGTGACATATCCACCACCACCTTTATTTCGAGTCAGTAGTTATGTCACCATACCCTTGTGCCATATCCACCTTTATGTATAATATAGGCGTTCTTGTAATAAATTGTTGAGCATCCTCAGCTCAACCATGTATAATATTTAGTTCTGCTAGATTTCTGTATCAAGGTTTTGTCTGCCAGTAAGAAGAATTCTTCTGTATTGGTCAACACAAAGGTCGGCTCTTCAATAAATGTTTTATTGGAAAGGCGGTCCTGACAATATGACATTTTTCATAGTTAAGACATTGCAGAATATGACATTGTGCTGTAGTGGGTAGGTTCACCACACCACTGGATTACAGATGAAGAACAGAAGCATACATGCAGTGCAAAAGAAGATCACTTGCTCTGTATAGTTTAATTTACATGGTATGAAGAAGGAACTTGGTTGTACAACTGAAAACTTAAATTGAGAAAGGACGAACTTTTGTTTATGAACTACATATAATAAACTTTAAACAATCAATTTGATGCAAACACCAAAAATAAACAGCTGTTGCAGTCATGCCTAACCAAATATATACAACAAAGTTTAAAGGCTTGAGATGGACAAACTTACATTATTGGTGAAGACAGGCTCTATAAAGGTCTTGTCCATGCTGATGGGGGGGCAATTCAAGAAGTTTACCACAGAATCTTCTTCAAAAGCATTGCCTTTATTCTACATTTTGTTAAGAGTAAATATAGATGTGATAATATACGAAAAAATGGAGAATATTTAAGATAAGATGAAGAGTGATGCTACATAACCAAGTAGCTATAAATGTAAGTGCAGCGATACAGGCAAAAGGTACAATCAAGAGCAATGCACAGCTAAACTTCTTCAGTACCAACCTTATGGTAAGAGTAAATATAGATCTGATGTGTAGAAAATGGAGGGCAAAGGAAAATAAGCTGCAGAGTGATGGTACATGAACAACTACCTGTCATTATAAGTACACTGATAAAGGACAGCATGTACTTACAAGAACAATGCAGAGCTAAAAAAACATTGGCATTGGATATATTCTACACTAATGTAACCATTCATACAGATCAGATAATTCGGAGCGAACAATTGATAAGCAAGCTATCAAGCATACTGCTGTCACATAATGAACCAGGTATGTATGCAAGTACAGTGATACAGGACAACAGGTACTAACAAGAGCAAAGCAGCAGGCAGCATATTTGCGATATCCTGTCGTTCTTGTCAAACCAGAATTCTTCTTCGAGCAGATTTCCTGCAAAAAAGATCCGTAAGGCACATGCAGAAAAGTAGAAGTTCAAATTGTCATGTGATTTCATAGACAGTACCTCATCCTGGGAACGATACCAGTGCATAACAAGGTTTTTCTATTCAATGTCTTCTAAATTTAGCACAGGAGACTTCACTAGAAATTCGTTTATAGACTTGCCATCAAAGTGTGATTTCCTCAGGTAACACCGATACTGCTGCAATGCTTCCTTGAAAAGCACAAGCAAGCTTTGCTCGTCATGACTATCTAGATTGACCCTCGCCTAGTTACAACAATGTAATGTAAATCATTGATGTGTTCAATCAACAGAAAACAGGAAAATGATAGCCATGAATAATAGCACTTACACGTAAGTTGGACAGGAAGATGTGAAAATGGTGTTTGTCTTCACAATAATCTTCCCATGATGGGAATATATGCACGTAGTCCCTAACAACATTGAAAGCATTGTCTTTTAAATTGGGAATAAATGGAATGGGGTTCCAATCTGCAGGAATTGGCCGTCTCTGCAGTTGGGATAGGTCTTCGGCCGGTGGACTTGCTGTACTTTTTGCTGGAGTGGGATTTTTCTGTGGTATAGCTGGTGCTATGGCAAATGAAATCGGTATACCTTTTGCTAGAGTGCAGGTCATGTGTGGTGGGGCTAGTGGTGTGGCCAGTGAAGTATGGGTACAGTCTGCTGGAGTCGGTCCTACGTTTTGTATCACTGGTTGTACATCCAATATAAGTGGGGTGCTGTCTGATTTCTCCGGCACCACCACGGTTTTCAAGGACTTTGCTGGTGCTCCTTTAGGTTCGGTAATCACCCTCTTCCTTTTTGATGTCTGATGCACAAGAATAACATTTGAGTGGAAAAACATGTTATGATGACAGATGGAATATGTATTGATAATGGATGGGCATCTCGACATATATGATGAGTAAACTAAGAAGATGGCGGTGCAACAAAGTAGAAGAAATGCAAGACAACATATGCAAGATACCCGCAATCAATAAAACATTGCCAAATTAGAACAGGCACCTTGATGGGTGAACAGGACAGGCCATCTGCCTTTGACTCCTCGAGGTTAGAATAGTCATTAGGATGATATTCTGAACAAGAATCAACAGGTGGGGAGCGTATGAGTTTCATTGCATCCAGAATGGCACTCAATGCCTTGGTGCCAATTTTGTAAGTCATTGCAGTGTTTAGCTTCAAGAGTGGACTGCTGCTAGTGCGACACAAAGCAGCTACACAGATCATAGTGTAGATATAACGGGAAAACCTTAAGCATCAGAGTAAAATCAGCAAAGTGGAACTTGCTGGAATATATGTGCTAGTATTGCCGGTACGGCTAGAAAGGCTTCGGATACTAGCTCTCTTCAAGTGAAGGTGTGGTACTGTTAATATCAATGTAACTCTCAAAGGCGACACAGCTCCCCGCATTTCCTTGCTATTCTTATAGGATTCAAGTGGGCAGGCCACTACAAATCCTATTCCTATGTTTACAAGATCCTACGAATCAAAGAGGCTCAAAGTGTCCATCACAACCGACCGTATAGACCTCTACACTGCAAATATCCCTACTCACCTTCAGTACAAGAAACATATTGTACTACTATCATACTCCCTCCGTTCCAAAATATAAGTCTTGGTAGAGATTTCCACTATGGATCACATACAGATGTATCCAGGTACATTTTAGAGTGTAGATTCACTCATTTTGCTCCATATGTAGTCCATGGTGGAATCTATACAAAGACTTGTATTTAGGAACGGAGAGAGTACATATTAAAGAAGAACGGAAGAGGAACATGGTAAAGAAGAGCAAGCAGATTTTGGATAACAAAATGTTGGTTGCGCAGTGCCCACACATGATGAACCAGAGCGCATTAAGAATGCAACTCATAGCTGTCTCTCGACCATTTTAGGCAGTTGGGTGAAGATCCTACGTCTCCTAACCCTTCTTCTTCCTCATCTCTGATTCTTCCCATACAGAACACCGCACGGGCCACCGGCCCCCACAGCCTGTGTTCCTCCGCCACCCCCACCCCAACCCCCACCCGCGTCGAGTTTTCTTCGTTCGGCGAGGCCCCACAACCACCCGATCCCCTTCGATCGCACCGGCGAACTCCGGCGAGCTCTGAAAAATCGACTGACCCAATTTTGAAATTTAGTCTACTGTGATTTAACTAGTGTGGAATATAAAAGGGGAAAACCATAAGCATTGCGAGTATGGTGTTGAGCGTGCCATGGCGGATCTGAAGGTGCAAACCGGACAAAGGCAACTTCGCAACCAAGACAAGAAATCAGAGTAAAGTAGTGGCGACCTATTTTCTTGCTGTGATAAATAAGTTGAGCAGATACGAAAGAGTACCACCTCTGGTGTGGCGCCGTGTAGGCATCTGCTGAGAATTTGACGGTGCTGCGGTAGCGATGGCTGTCTGCGGCGTGGAAGCACATCTAGGAGGGTAGACGGTGGCGGCGGGGCGCGGTGGACGAGACGGTCGTAGGAGCGGCGCCGGCAAGGTGGACGACGGCGGGGATGAAGCAAGAGGACGGGATGCAAGGATGCCGGTCCGAAGCCGTGGATGAGAGAGGTCGATCTCTTGTAATGGACGGCGGCGTTGGGGTATCAGCTCTGGCATGGTGGAGGAGGACGGCGGTGGATGGGGTGGCGGAAGGCGGCGGACGGAGGAGGGTGGGGTGGAGAGGGTGTTTTGGCGCCCACGGAGTACGAATGGGGAAAAGGGATGTAGAGAGCAAGGGGGGAACCATGTATTCAGGGCGCGCTTGTCTCAAATGCGAGGAAATTTACCAACTTAGCCCCCGTTTCAAATTTCTACTACATCACAGCAACACTAGTCGGTCGGGGATAGGACGGTAATCTCGCATACACCGAATATTTGCCGACGAGAGTTTGATTTTGGTGCCCACCATGTATGAATATGAATCGGGGAGGGAGTCGATTTCGGCCGAGGACACATTGTGTTTTGGCGCCCACCGTGTATGAATCTGGGTGAGAGGCGGTTACGTCACGTTTGGGTGAAATTACAAACCTACCCCTATCGAAACCTATAGAAATCCAGCATATAGGCTTTGCGTGGCAGGGATAGGCAGCAGTGATTTCCATCTCGCAGATTTTGGTTCCGGGCGGTTACTGCGACTTTCCCCGCTTCGTTCAAATTTTGCAGAGTGCACGTTTACCGTGCCAACTCAATTCGAATCCCGTTTGTATTCTTTTTTTTCGGACGGGATCCATTTTCAATTGGAATTACATTCTATATACATCATTTTTTATATATACTTTCAAAAGCACAACACCATTTATACATAAATATGGTTTACAAATGGCATGATCTCAGATTCATAAGGTTGTATCCATCAATTTGGATTTTCAAATATTTGAAACAACTTTATGTTGAAATCCAATGTATGCATTCCTCGCTAACTGTCTCCAATTAATGTGTGTTTCATGCGGGTTTTTTTTACTTCTCAAACATGTATAATGTGTTTCACACATGCAACATATAGTGTAATCCCGTTTAGACATTAATTGCATATAAACCATGCATTGTTTGTAATTGAAGAATCTATGGATCACTAATATTGATAAACTATATAACATTACACGTGTGCCCAAATTCAAATGAATATGCATGTTTGATACACCAATTTGCGTTATGATATTATCGATGTCGTGATCTCCAGTTTAAATATTTGAATCCCCTTTAATCCAGATATTCGTCTCATATAGCTATGACTCATGCTTATATAGGACTATCTCTCTGGACCTATATGCATTCATCGTCTCTCAGGTATCTCTCGTGCTACCTGTATGTCGACCATGATCTTTTATCTTCATAACACACTGACGGTACTCTCTCCCTCGACCTTCATCACTCTATCTCTCTCTAAGTATATCTCGCTCCCTGCTATGTGTCTCTAACTATGATTCTCCATGTGGAATCTCTTTCTCTCACACAAACACAAAACTTTGTCTCCCGGGGTCTCATTTCTCTCTACTATTCCCATGTGTGCCACTCGCACACCCCTCATACAGAGATGTCTTTCGCTCCTTAGATATGAGAACCTACGACTCTTCCTCATCAATATCTCTTTCTCACACACAAACACAAACTCTGTCTCCCAGGGTCTCATATTTCTCCATTGTTCTCTTGTATGTCGCTCACACACACACCCTCTCTCCCTAGAGATATCTTGCGTTCCCTCGTATGTCTCTCTAGCTATCACTCTCGTTGTGAAATATCTTTCTCTTTCGCAGACACAAAACTCCGTCTCTCTGGATCTCATTTCTTTCTGATATCTGTTTGTATGTGACTCACACGCACCCTCTCTCTATCTCTCTCACACCCACACACATAACCCAGCCTTCTGATCCACTCGACTCCTATCTCTAACGCACACTAGCTAGCATCTTTATCTTTCTATTTATCTGTTTCTCCATCAACCTTCTTTCTCGCCCTCACTCTTGATTCCTATCATGCACACTACATATGTTTCTCTCTACATGCAGTCAAGTGCCCTCTCACACACATATATAACTTCACCCTTTGAACCACCCGACGGTCATCTCCAACACCCAAACTAGCGGATGTCCCTCTAGCTAGCATCTCCATCTCTGTATCTATCTGTAGTTTCTCCATCAACATTTCTTTCTCGCACGGAGTCTTGCTTCCTATCACCCACACTATATATGTCTCTCCATACATATGCATTTATAGGTTGGTCTCTTTTGCACAATCGTTGCGCCACACTCCCTCTTCTTGCCATAGATGCATGCTCCAGCCCACGCCACTATCTCTTAAAGACAAAAACACATGCTCAATTGTCGGGACTTCTTCCATGCATTCTCACATGCATGCATATTATCATACTGATCCGTCTCTCCCATGTCGTTGATCTTATGACTTATGTCTTCTTTCTTTTGTCTCGATCATGCGTGCGCGCACACACACACATCCCACGTATACATGTATACCTCTCACACATGCACGTTCATGGTCTCTATGTCTCCATACGTAGTTAATTACCCTCAATCCTAACGCCACATCGAATCGTTCTCCTCTTTTGTGCACATAACTTCCGCCTGGATGGGTAAAACACACACTCACACTTAACAATCTCCTTCTAGCTACCCCCCCGCCTCTCACTCTTCCCCTATATCCCCGAAACCAATAAGACCATCCCTTAGTTTAATTCCCGCCTACATGCACCATCGATATATAGTAGTCTTCCTCGGTGTCTCTCGAACAAACACGTTCTCTCGAAGTCGACTCCTCTCACGCGCACACACCTTCTCTCCCCTCTGTACGGGCATTTTCTCTCTCGCACCCCATCGTTGGTGGCCTCTGCCATACACATCACCTCT
The DNA here is from genome assembly GCF_003073215.2 of Triticum urartu. Classification (NCBI taxonomy): domain Eukaryota; kingdom Viridiplantae; phylum Streptophyta; class Magnoliopsida; order Poales; family Poaceae; genus Triticum; species Triticum urartu. The sequence goes on along the minus strand of NC_053022.1, from coordinate 384,447,445 downwards.
CTATGATGAAAGCCATGCACACTTAAATTATATCCGCCATAGAGGACCCCGCGACACACACACACACACACGCACCCCCCCAACACACACACACTAAGACTCCATCTCTCTCTCACACACACACACAAACACACACACACACACACACACACGCAAGCACGCACGCCCCCCCACACACACACACTAAAACTCCATCTCTCTCCCTCTCTCTCACACACACAAACTAAGACTCCATCTCTCTCTCTCACACACACACTAAGACTCCATCTCACACACACATGCTCTAGGCGGAGCATTTGTTCCTACCACCCTTTCATCCAACCTTACCCGTATGATAAACAATCACCTTTATTTACTTGCATAACATGGACAAATTCCACTTTACTTTAGTAGTCAGCAAACTTATCATCTGTACCCTTATAAAAAATGAGTTGGTGGTGATGGTGTGCCTGCCATCTTGTAATACATACCGTATGATCTATATCTGAGGATAGAAAGCAAACTATGATAATTTTACAAAAGATACCGGCACCTCTCTCCACATCATTATCTCTCGCAACCTCATTGCTCAGCAATTAAAAAAGGAATAAGTCTATGGAACAATCTAGCATGCATGGTGGCCGCTGCCGCCTGCCGGCGCCGTCCATCCCCATGCCTCCACCCATTCCGACCACCAGTGACCACCACGCTCCACTCCTCCTCGCCTTATCTCTCATCTTTCATTTTTTCGATGACATTCCCGAGATACCAGTTTTCTGATAAAATTCTTGAGATATCACTAGTTTTTACACATGGGATTACTCCTGCATGGGTCAATCACAACAGGTGTTCTGTAAAAAAATGCATATTGATGTTTCGTGCAATGCACGAGAATCTTGCTTGTAATTATATAACGCAAATCACGAGTAGGAAGTGACATTTTTTTGACACAACCACGTTAACATGGCCACGTAAATCACTAGCTAAAGTAAATACCATTATACTTATATCCCGATGCAAAAGGTTGAGTACATGTCCGAAGAGTAGAGTCGCACACACGCACTCTGTCTCTCAGAATCTCTCTCTCACACACACACACACACCAGTTACGTGACGCCCACTTAAGCAGACACGTATGTTACAATTTGTGCACCCGCGGGTACACGTGATGCTGCGCATTTATTTAAGCCGGAAGGCGAACCCAAACAGTAGTTGCATTCATTCCCCTCCCGCCGCCTCTTCTCTGGTCGCTGTCGCCCGGTAGCCATGGGCCGGCCGAAGGTAAAAACATACGCCATACTCCCGCCGGAGCGGCGCTTTAATAAGGAAATTTTAGTGGTCATGCATGCATCTTTTTGTGCTAGCACTCCTATATAAGGGTTGACCGGTCGCTTCCCGCGGACGTGCGCGGGCGGTGGAAGAGGAAGGAGAAGGGAAGCGGGCTATGGAGTAACGTTTTTTACCACAATTTCTTAGGAAACTGAGTGCAATAATTGAGTAGTTTTGCAAACTACCAGTACTACACCTGAAACGGTTCAAAACCTATACTCCCTTGCCAGCACGCGCTTCCCGCGTGAAACGGTCAGTGTCCCCCTGGAGCGTCAGTGCCGCATTAATGCCCGGCCATAGCGGAGGCGACCGCTCACTGGCGCCGACTTTGAAGTGGTGCAACGGCCGAGAGAGCGCCGCTTCCCGGTGCACGCGACTGCTCCGCGTCGAGACTGGCCATTGGCCCTGTTTGGATCCATGGGTTAGAGTTAGTTTGAGCTAGTTGGGGCTCAAATAGCCCTAAACTATCCAAGCATGAGGGTTTAAATTGGAGCAAGTTGCACCGAACCCACCAAAAAAAACTATCCCACCCAAGAGGTGCTAACTGGAGATAGTTCTCATTGGGACCACTGAAAAATCACTTTTCTCTCTCCATGAAGTGCATTTATTGTCAATCTAACCCTGTCACCCAAACACCTCTTTGGCTACAGTTAATTCAGGGTTAGTCATGAGTTAGTCTAACCTCTAGCTAAGTTAGAGTATCAAACAGGAGCAGTATAGGACATGCATGTTGCTCAAAGCATACAGGCAAATTCGTACGTGAAAGGATTTTTTTTCCTTTTGAAAATGGAACGTGAAAGGAATTTTTTTAGAATGCTCTTGGCATGTCGCTAACATGTGATAGTTAACTGACCTCAATAGATGGCAGAAACGCCAGCCCGCCACACTTTGATAGAGACGAGGAGGGAGAAGCGATACAGGCTGCTAGATTACTAGAGATAGGTGTCGCACGGAAGCCAAGAAATATGGTGATAGCGTGGGTTAGCCATGTAATAGTATGATACTACACTGGGCTGCCGTGTTTCGTACTCTTCCAGTCCATTGTGGAGATGATTGGTTAATTTTATATCGCTGAATAATATTAAATATTATGAGTGCAGACGCTCCACCACGAGGTTCCTTGCTCCTTCTCGGTCATCCGGAATCTATGTTCTTCCACTCTATTTTTTATGTGAGCTTTGTTCATCCTTTTGCCAACACGTGAGACATCTAGCATCAAGGTGCACGTGTTATGCAAGGATAGTTCCATCTATATGAAGAACACGTGAGACTGGAACTACGAGACGAACATGTACCCAGGAGTGGACGTACGAACCTGAGTAATGTAGCACAGTAAGTGAAGTAGAAATGCACAAATGGTATGAACATGCGTGGCATATAGGGTGTGTTTGATTGCGTTCTCGTCTCAGCATAGTTGTTCCCTCTTCATGCATGCTCAACTCAACACCCCTCTTCATGCATGCTTCTAGTGTATTTGTGCTAAACTAGTGTGGACTCATGCACCCTCCATACACTCTACCAAACACCCAAAAGTAGGTTGAGAAGGGAACTCTTGGGCGGCATTTGTCTCTTACTACGTACTACCACTAAATGTTGTACGTGCAATGCACGGTGATGTTATGGAGTACGTGCCTAAGTACTCTACTACTACTATATTAGTTGGAGGCACATATTAACTTTTATATTTGTTTACGTGTATGCCCTGAGACCTTCCAACTAGACGTGTCTTTGTCTCCAGGTCGCACTTTGTATCGTTCATACCACTAAGTACTACTACGTGTGGTCTCCGACCCAGAAGTGGAAGAAGTGGAGACTCTCTACCACGCTGTTTTTTTACGCTGGGCTCTACCACGCTGTTCATGTCCCACTCCTTTCGCTGACGTGTGGGACATCCAGCACGTGCCGTGTTTGGCACCCTTCGTCGTAAGAGTTGAAACGCTAGCATTCATCAGAAATGAAAAATAATTATAAATCGGCAGTGATACTATTTTTTGGCGAACCAATCAGCAGTGATACTATACCACGCGGTTTCCTTGCTCCTCGATATCGGAAAGAATACTTCCGTTCGCCAACATGTGGGACATCGACCATCCTCGTCCACTTGCCATGCACGCAGAACTCCAAGGGAGTCACCCAGGTTGTCGCACCGCAGTAACAATGACTAATGAGCCGTCAAATCACAGGCCCACTTCCCACTTTGTAGTTGCTTGCACGAAGGAACCATCATGACTTCGTTGAATTCTGCTTCTTGAAGAAAACTACTGTACTAGCAATACTGCTAGCTACAGTAGTTACTCCAACAGAGGCCTCCTTTTGTTCATAGGATAGGAATATGAAAATCATAGGAAGTGAGATGACATGCATCTCAATTTCTATAGAGAAAGAGATGCCATTTGATGCTTAGGATAGGAATTTTTCCATTTAGTCTAGGCCAATGTGCTAGTAATTTGCTCTAAAAACTACAGTAGTAACTAGTAGTACTGGTACATGCTCGTACTCAGACACACACACACTAACTACTAGTACTACTACTTCTCACATGCTGGCCAGACGTCATTGTTCTCCTTCCCGGCTTTGTCAGCGACACCCCACCGTCCTTGGATCTCCGCCGACCTCTCCGCAGCAGCGCGTGCGTCCTTTTCTTTCTTGCGGCGGCGGGCCTCTCTTTTCTTGAGTGCTTTCTGACTTTTCCGCTCCCTCTGTGTGACTTTGGCCGCCTCTTGCTCTACCGCCCATTCGGCCTTGGCATCTTCAAATTCCTCCCACATAGTTGTGAGGTCGCGAGCGGTGATGAACTTGGCACGGCGGGATGCCATCGCTTCCCTACCATTTTATGTGTGGTCGTGGGCGGCGAGGAACTCGGCGCGGCGGGATGCCATCGCTGCCTTACCGGTTAGTGTGCGGCGCGGTGGCATGAACGACGCTTGGTGAGAGTTCTGGGGTGGAGTGGCCGGACAACCATATAGTGCATTGGTTTGTCAAGAGCTCAAGGACAAAAGACGAATCAAATTTGGATTCCCCTTCAATCCTGGTCATTTATTACCAAGTAAAATTCATTGGCGGTCATCGAACTTGTCTTGATAGCTCACTTTGATCATTGTATACGAGATATGGTGATTATACGGTCACTGGCTCAGCGTATAGCTCCGTATTTGTCTGGTTGACCAGTCAAATAGTCCGCATGCGCCTCATCAGCTCGTGTTCTTTATCTATCTACACGGGCCTACTTGTCAATGGAGAAAGAAATACTATAAAAACCAAAATTATGCTAGAGTCCGGACCGCTTCCGGAGCCCGCTCTCACCGCCCTAGCCCCTCAAGACGCCAGCTGCCCGCCGCATGCATGCATACAAAGTAGTATTCCTTCTGTGGAGGAGAGAGAGGCATTGACAAAGTCAAGGAGTGGGCTATGCAAGAGCCCGTCTCTACACGTGCTCCTAGGTATAAAAAATAATTCTAAAAAAAGGCATAAAAACAATTGTGTCTTAAAAAAAGAAAGGTAAAAAACATTTGAGAGGAAATAGATAGAGAGAAAGTGAGAAAAAGTTGTAACCTGGGCATTACATGAGGAAGGAGGGAGTGGTGCACATGCCAAGTTCACTGGGCTGCCGTGTTTCACACTCCTCCGTCGTAACAGTGGAGACAATAGCTTTCATCAAAAATAAACAATGAATACTCGTTGCTCGTCCTCTATATCGGAAAGAATACTTTCATTCGCCGACATGTGGGACGTCGACCATCCTGGTCCACCTGCCATGCACAAAATTATCCTAGTCTACCCCGGTCGTATCGCAGGCCCAACCTTTCCCACTATAAGTTGTTCGGACGAAGGAACCATCATGACTTCGTTGAATTTTGCTTCTTCAAGAAAACTTACTGTACCCGTAATAATGCTACCACACGCGAAGACTGGACGACACTGTACCACGTCATATCACTGAAACCCACTAGGGCAAACTAGCCCGCCTAGGTCATCTATTTTGGAACGGAGGGAGTACGTCTCTGCACTGCTATGATTTTGTGTTGCACGTCATATCATTGAAACCCACTAGGCCAAACTAGCCCGCCTAGGTCATCGATCGCTAAGCCTACAATTTTAGGACCTAGGGCTATTGGTCGATCGACGAGGGATAAGTATAAGCGTACCACGAGCTCATCAGCCCCAACGTTTCTCTTCGGTGAGTGTTTTGCAAGTACTGTAGCTCGCACAGTAGCTAGCCTACTAACACCAAGAATCATCAAACAAGCCCTGCTGATATGATAAACATTTCAAACTTACATCTAATCATGCCATATATTACATCAAAAGCTGGTGAGGATACATCTGTTTCCATAACTTGGAGAGGGTTCACATGATTCACCGCATGATTCACTATCAAACAAAAGTAGCAAGATCCGCCCACACAAGACAGTGCACTAGCCCTAAGATGGTTTGATAACACACATCGTTCTGGTAATTAAACATAGGGCAATGCAAACTACCCTGAAGGATTAGCCCGACCAACTATTTCTTGTCATCGATCTCTCGGGCAATGACCACAGCACGGACAACGGCATGGGAATCGATTTCTGGGGCGATGTCCGAAGGACTGACCGTGACATCGGAATCGATCTCTGGGGCGATGTCCATAGGATGGACAGCGGCATCGGAATCGATCTCCGGGGCGATGCCAACAGGACGGGCCACGACATCGGAATCATCAAGGACGTCCACCGGCACCTGCACAACCCTAACATATTAGCAACCCTAACATATTAATAAGCCATTATTTTTTACCTTGTGCAGCTCACCGGGGGATCTCATCCCTCCGGGGGCCATCTCCTCGTCCTCGATGGGAGCCATCACCTTGCCAGGGGAATACTGCTTCTCAACGGCGACTATCTCCTCAAACTCGGTCTTGAGCCTCACATAGGTGGCAATCAGAGTTCCTCGGGTAGGCACAGTGGGGCCCTTGCCGTTCTTCCAACTTCCTTTGAGGAGTTCGTCCGCGAACATCGTCAACTCTTTGGCCAATGCTTGTTTCTTGGAGTTCTTTGTCTCCATGGGTTGGCCCGCCAACAGGGTCAACTCGTTGGTCGGTGCTCGCTTCCTGGAGATCGCTGTCTCCAGTGGGTTGTCCGCCAGCAACTCTTTGCCTAGTGCTCCAGGATCCATCAATGAACTGAGAAACAAAAAGCAATCGAAAGGAAACCACAATCGCAATGAAAACAGGAAAAGAATAGGATGTGAGAATCGGTCGGTGCTTTGCAAAAAGAAGATTCTTGGAATGAAAATAGCAGCATAACTGATTCGCCCACCTTTCCTTCGTCGGTACAGAAGAAAAATGGTAGAAGTGAGTAGCCTGGAGTGAGGTATTCTTCAAGAAAGGGAAGAAAGGGCTTGAACGAGCGTTCCAGTGAAATGATGGTTGCTTCGTCCAGTCCAACTTGGAGGCCACCTTACCACTGCTGGTAAAGGTGTTGGTTTTGTGATATGACGGGTCATGAAGGCCACACCGGGGTTACACATGAGTCTCGACTGTAGCACCTTGCTGTGATTTGGTGGATGGCACGCGGGCCCGGATGCTTTGAAATGTCCCGCATGTAGATAGAGAGGCTAGTCATATAGGAGTGCTCAATATTGTGCACCACGACCAAGGCGGAGAGGAAAATGAGAGAACTACGTAATTAACGCATGAGTTTAATTAGGGTAGTTTTGTAAAGTATGAGATACATTCCTCCAATCGCAAAATGCCTTGGTTCATGAGATTTGAGATTTGATCCCTATAAACCGGAAGGGAGGGAGTACTGCACACGGTGTAGTCTAGTCACTTGTTGAAATCTCTAGAAAGGCAAATACTCCTTTCCGGTTTACAGGGCTATACTACTCCCTCCATCTAGGTGTTTAAGTCATCTTAGGCTAGCCATAGTGGGAGTAACTTAGCTAGTAACATAGCGCACTCCAAGAATTTTTTGCTTATGTGGCAAGTAATTAATGAGAGGTGGTAACATAATATGTTACTGTAACATAGCACTTTTCAAGATAAGATGAGTCTACAAGGTAATAAATCAAGCCATCTAAAATACTACTATTATGTTACTTTGCATTATGAAGGTAGTAATTTTGGCTAGTGTCATATGCATGACACTAGTCTAAGTTACTCCCCACTATGACCAGCCTTACAAAAATCAAATAGTCCCAAAACACTTAGGTGCGGTGCATTAACTTCTACCTTGTTTCTTGTTTCTTGACATATCAACCAATAAGAGATGAGAGGTGTGCATGCTTTTAATGACTTGCAATGGCTAGTTCATTGCATGCAATGCTATTAATTAGCAAATAAACATTGGTGACCCCAGGAGGAAACGGTGCTAAGCGCGTGGACCTATGCAGAATGAGTATCAACCAATGGATAATGGAGTTTAATTGTTAAACAATAGCAATTTTGTCTCATGCAAGAGCCTGGCTAGTACTTCAAGGAACCGCACCACGCGAGAGTTCGCAACTGCCACGTTCGGGTTGCGCTTGGCTCTTCACCTCTTCGAGAAGACGAACAATAATGATTAATCCTACTTCTACAGTATTGAATGCACTGCTGCATGTCCGTCCACCTCGTGCGGGAGGGATAGTGAAAGCTTCAACTTACTGCTCCTGCCTTTGCGTCCATGACAGGAGGGCCCAACAGGTGGTTGGCCCTCCTGTGATGCAGCCAAAGGCAGGTGCAGTTAAGGCACCGGAGCTCAGTCCGCGAGGGAGAGGGCGTTGTAGTAATGAAATTTCTAGGTCTTGTACGATTTGACGAAGATAGGGGTTGCTTGCTTGCTAGGGTTGCTCACTATGTATATATATGTCGGAGCCTCCGCGCTTGCTTGATAGGGTTGCTCTATTCACACACTCTCATCCTCTCCAGATTTAAACAAGATAGGGGTAGTAACACCATCTTTCTCCCTTCAAAAAACACTGGCTTTCTATCCTCGCCGCTGGTTACAGATCCGGACGTATCCCCCTCCGCTGGTGAAGGGGAGGAGGGGCAACGTTTAGGCCGTCGTCGACAGCGAGGGAGGAGACCCACTGCCGGCTGCACCATTATCTTTGGCCGAGCGCCGGCGCAGGAGGTCCTCCGATCCCTTCGTCGTTGCCTGTGGGCGGATCCGGCCTCCCGCCGCCCACCTATCCACATCCCGGCGACCTTCAGGTATATCTTCGTTCGAAACCGCCTTAGCTCTACTTCCCCAGCTCGCTACGTCACTGCATGTGCATCATTTTCTACCTCTCAGCCCCTCTCGATCGGATGGTCCAACGTCACATATTTTTTTTCTTCTATTGTTAGAGGTAAAGCTACTTCATGGAGTCGAATCTTGTACTCCCTCCGTCCGAAAATACTTGTCATTGAAATGGATGTATCTAGATGTCTTTTAGTTCTAGACACATCCATTTTGATGACAAGTAATTCCGGACGGAGGGAGTACTTGTTTCAAACAAGAAATAAAGTGGGGGTGGGGGAATTTAGTATGTACATCCAGTGGCGGAGCTAGCACAGGATCATTGGGATGGGCAATGGCAAAATATGGCTTTATGAAGGGGTAAAAGTCCCTATTTTTCTCAATCTATGCCATCTTAAAAAAATCTTCACAAAAGCTACCAGGTTTGGGGGGCCACAGCCCCCTCAGGCATGCACATAGCTCCGCCTATGTGTACATGGGACTTGGTACAAACAGGAAGGAAAGGGGGTGAAAGTAGTACAGACTGGTCATCCAACCGGTCTCTTGGTCGAAAAGGGAAATATAGGGGTAACGCTGTACACAGTGGTATGACCAGGACTAGATTTGCTATCCACACATAGGAGTAGGTGGCTAGAGTGAACAAAAATGGGACCAACCCAGATATGTTTCTTGGATGTTTGTTTCTTGGGGCAACAAACTATGAATCACCACTTTATGCCCCTGTTTACGTACATGGTGCTGGACTGCTGGTGCACCCACTGTTATAAGCCATGACAAGTTTAGCCAAATGTTTTTGCCTGTAATTGTTAGAGACCCTGACTGTTTCCTCTATGCCTTTTTGTGCAAACAGGGATATCCAATTCACCTGGTTGCTGTTGTGACCTTTTGGTGCACTGCACAAAACTGTTCTTAAAAGAAGTGACTTTTGTGTTGTTTAACTGGAATGTCAGAATGGAACAGTTGGTTCATTTTGGTGGAACTGCACAAAGGGAGATCTGTGTTCCAATCCTCATCATCCATATTGGCACCATAACCTTCCTTTAGGTAAGAATGATATTTAATGCATGTGTTCATCTCTATTTTCCAACTGCCATGAGAAAATAATGCTGTTTTTTACTAGTACACTTGTACTCCCTCACTGACAAAAACCAATTCCGAATTAGAAGGCCAATCATGTACTTGGTTTCACCAACTGGTGAGGAGAAAGAGAAACAGAGCATGAAGAGGAAGAAGAAGAAGAATAAACAGTGCCAAGGCGATCTTGCTGAAGCCAGAGGCCTCAGTCGAGGCCATTCAAGGGCTCCGACAACGACTACCTTACATGTGAGACGGTCCTCCAGGGAGCCCTTCCACTTCTGCTGTCTCACTTAATTAATTAGGAGTACTTAAGTACCACTAATTTATTACTGCCTAATTTTCCTGTTGGAGTTAAACAAATCTTTAGTAGGACCCTATGCTGAATCATGTGCGTGTGTATGTTTGTCTATGGAGGTGAATCATGTGGTGGAGCAGGGAGGGAATATTATTAGTGTCATGACATAATAGTGCTATTGTTTTGCATGTCAATTTATTGCCATTGGTTCAATGAGGCAATGTTTTGCGTATTGTCCATCATGAATTTGATGCTACTGGTTGAGTAATATGCTAATGTCTTCCTATCCTTTCTCACTAAGCTAATGAAGGTTTCACCTTGTTCCTACTTGTGCAAACAGGGAGCATGTTGTGCCAATCATACATTAAATGGAACTACACAAGTATAACGCCCTCGATGCGGCAATATCTCCCACGTGTCGAAGCACGACTTAGAGGCATAACCGCATTGAAAGCAATGTCGCAAGTGAGGTAATCTTCACACAACCCAAGTAATACAATAGGGGAAAAAGATACATAGTTGGCTTACAATTGCCACTTCACCCAATTACAAGAATAAAGCATTACATCAAACAGATACAAACAAGGTCCGACTACGGAACCAAAATAAAATAAGAACCCCAAATGCGACAAGGTCCCCGATCGACCCCAACTGGGCTCCACTACTGATCTACTAGAACGGAACAACACAAAGGACAAGATCTTCATCGAGCTCCTCCTTGAGCTTGGTTGCGTCATCTGCACGATTCAACAACACCTGCAAGCTGGTTTTGGAAGTATCTGTGAGCCACGGGGACTCAGCAATCTCGCACCCTCGCGATCAAGACTATTTAAGCTTATGGGTAAGGTAAAAGGTATGAGGTGGAGCTGCAGCAAGTGACTAGCATATATGGTGGCTAACATACGCAAATGAGAGCGAGAAGAGAAGGCAAAGCACGGTCGATAAAAGTATGATCAAGAAGTGATCCTAAAACAACCTACGTCAAGCATAACTCCAACAACCATGTTCACTTCCTGGACTCCACTTGAAAGAGACCATCACGGTTACACACGCGGTTGATGCATTTTAATTAAGGTCAACTTCAAGTTTTCTACAACCGGACATTAACAAATTCCCATCTGCCCATAACCGCGGGCACGGCTTTCGAAAGTTCAAATCCCTGCAGGGGTGTCCCAACTTAGCCCATGACAAGCTCTCACGGTCAACGAAGGAATAGACCTCCTCCCGAGACATTCCGATCAGACTCGGTATCCCAGTTCTTCAAGACATCCTCGACAATGGTAAAACAAGTCCAGCAAGACCTCCCGATGCGCCGACATCCTGATAGGAGCTGCACATATCTCGTTCTCAGGGCAACACCAGATGAACACTACGTACAGCTAAAACCAGCCCTCAAGTTTCCCTGAGGTGGCGCCGCAAGTGGCTCTAGTTTGGACCAACACTTAGACAAGCACTGGCCCGGGGGGTTAAAATAAAGATGACCCTCAGGATGCGCGACTCCCAAGGGAAAAAGGCTAGGTGGCAAATGGTAAAACCAAGGTTGGGCCTTGCTGGAGGAGTTTTATTCAAAGCGAACTGTCAAGGGGTTCCCATTATAACCCAACCGCGTGAGGAACGCAAAATCCGGGAACATAACACCGATATGACGGAAACTAGGACGGCAAGAGTGGAACAAAACACCAGGCATAAGGCCGAGCCTTCCACCCTTTACCAAGTATATAGATGCATTAATTAAATAAGATATAATGTGATATCCCAACAAGTAAACATGTTCCAAAAAGGAACAACATCTCCATGTTCCAACAAGGAACAAACTTCAATCTTCACCTGCAACTAACAACGCTATAAGAGGGGCTGAGCAAAGCGGTAACATAGCCAATCAACGGTTTGCTAGGACAAGGTGGGTTAGAGGCTTGGTTCAACAATATAGGAGGCATGATAAGCAAGTGGTAGGTATCGCAGCATAGGCATAGCAAAAGAGCGAGCAACTGGCAAGCAAAGATAGAAGTGATTTCGAGGGTATGATCATCTTGCCTGAAATCCCGCAAGGAAGAAGAACGAGTCCATGAAGAAGATAAACGGATGTAGACGAACGGGTCCTCACAAACACGACGTTACCGGAACCAACCCGAAGAAGCAAACACCATAAAGAAGCATACAACATAGTAAACAACCAACACATGAACATGGTATGATATGCGGGATGCGGTATGCGATGCATATGCATGATTTGACAAGGAATGATTGAACCTGGCCTCAACTTGGAAATCCAAGTGTGCCACTGGAAAGATGAGATGAAATCGCTTGAAAACGATATAAAGAACGCCGGAAACGGAGTTACGGTAAGGAAATGGCAAGCGATTCAAATATGACACCGGTCTGCGATATACAGCAAGTAGTCATCTAAATGCAACAAGATGAACTTGCTACAGCACCCAAACATGACAAGAAAATACATGGCAGGGATGTATTCATGAAGCTTAACAAAAGTCTAGCACTGAGCTACGGCCAATTCATCCATTAACAGGTTCAAACAAGCATGGCAAAAATGCATATGGTAACAGATTTCAGACTTAGTGAAATTAACACTTGTCTGGAATTTCAGATTAGATAGCACTCTTTGGAGCATGAAAACTACATGCTACAGGACCTGAACATGGCAAAGTAAAGCATGGCATGGAGCTACTCAAAGAGCTTAACAAAAGTCCCTTAGTGACCTTGAGCCAAAAGGGATGAGAAAATACAATTGCAAGCATGTGAACATGGCAAAAAACATAATCAGTTCTCAGACTTAGTGAAAACTGGAGCATGCTGAAACAGATATTAAGTAGTCATGTTTACGAGCTCGATGCACTCACTACGGAGCAAGTCATGACAATCTAAGCATATACCCATCAAGAATACACAAAATGCAAGCTAGACATGTCAAGAACAATAACATAGCATGCACGGATCAACTACAACATCCTTGGCAAAATTGCTAACAAGTAGACAATCTGCCCAGATTCACGAAATAGCAAAAGTAGAGCTCGATTGACTCAAGCTAGGGTGCTCCATAATTGCAAACAAAGACATGGATGGATAGAGCACTACAAGATTAACAAAACATCCTTACTGATCATTCTCAAAAGAGGCACGGATCACTAAGAAACAACATGAACATATGGCATCATGAAATGAACAGATCAAGGACTTAGTGGAAAAGCTAAGTCCCTGAAATCAGCATTACCAAGTGCCTCACTTAGCAAGCTTGTGCTAGTCACCACACACATCACAAAAATACATGGGTTGCACCTCTGGAAAGATGGCAAAACCCTTAACAAAACACATGTAGAGCTCATGGACATATCATGCACACATTAATCATGGAAAAAATGACAAATACCTAAATGGAGCAGGAGATCTGACAATTATCTCAAGTAGCACTCTTCTAACAGCTTTTCGGGCATCAAGATGAACTCAAATGAAAATGATGCAATGGAATGAAATGATGTACTCTCGGAGACGAACATTTTGATAACAGATCTACGGATGCGGAGATATAGCATGATGAAATGGGCAGTTGAAACATGGCAACCTCTGCGAAAAGTCAACGGGACGGAGGGATCCGGGACGACGAGATCCGGATCGGGCGAGGGTGCGTTTGGTTCGGGGGAGTGGTGGGTCTCATCCCTCTCCCCGGACCGGATCTGGCCTGCTGGGCCGGTGGGAGGCCTTGGCTCGCTCCCGAGCAAGGCCATGGCGATGGCGGCGGCGGTGGTTCAAACCGGCGATGGGGCGGCTGAACGGCAGCGGGAACGGGCTCGTCCGGCCGGGCGGTGCCGGATCTGGGCACGGCGACGGCGTGGGCCATGACTCACCGGAGTCCGGCGAGCAGGGAAGGGCGGAGCAGCGGACGGTGGGACCGGCGGACGGAGGCGCGCCGCAGCGGCGCTGGAGACGACCGGCTGGAGAAGAAGGGTGGCGGAGGTCGCTGCCGGCGGAAGGAGCAATGGGCTCGGGCGGCGGGCGACGCCCTGGCAGGGAGGCGACGCGGTCGGGCTCGCGCGGGCCCGCAATGGGCTCGGCAGGCCGCGCGGTGGAGGAGGGAAGCGGCGACACATGGCGGCGCGCGAGTGGAGGAGGGAGGCGGCAACGCTGAGGTGGCGGCTCCCGATTGGCCCGAGTGAGGTGGCGGCGGCGCGGACATGTCCGGCGACCGGATGGACATGTCCAGCGATGCGAGAGGAGCGGGGCTAGGGTTCATCCGCGAAAATTTTGGGGATGGCCACATATATATAGGTAGAGGGAGCTAGGAGAGTCCAAATGAGGTGCGGTTTTCGGCCACGCGATCGTGATCGAACGCTCTAGATGATGGAGAGGGTTTAGGTGGGTTTTGGGCCAAAATGGAAGGGTGTTGGGCTGGAACACACACGAGGCCTTCTCGGTCCCTCGGTTAATCATTGGAGTATCAAACGAAGTCCAAATGGCACGAAACTTGACAGGCGGTCTACCGGTAGTAAACCAAGGCCGCTTGGCAAGTCTCGGTCCAATCTGGAAATGTTTAACCCCCACACACGAGAAGAAGGTAGAAATGACCACCGGAGGAGAACGGAGCGCCGGAATGCAAAACAGACAACGGGGAAAATGCTCGGATGCATGAGACGAACACGTATGCAAATGAAATGCACATGATGACATGATATGCAATGCATGACACGCAAGCAATGACAACGCAACAACAGTGAATAACTGCATGACACCTGGCACACCGGTCTCGGGGCGTTACTAAAAGTGTGTTATATCGACTAGAGGGGGGGTGAATAGGCGATTTTTATGGAAGTCTTCAAAACGTGGAAGTTATGAAGACAAACAATAGAAATAAACCTATTACCATGCAGCGAAAGGTGGACTACATTAGGCAAGCCATAGTCAAGTATTCAATGAAGTGAAAGCATAATGACTTAATAGCAGCAATGTAGTAAGGATCAGGTAGGAAGATGTTATGAAGCCATACAGAGCATGCAGTCACTCAGTGAAGACAAAAGATAGTGCAAACATACAATGACTTCACAAGGAGCAACAGTAAGTAAAGGGAAGGGAAGATGAAACCAGTGACTCGTTGAAGACAATGATTTGTTGGACCAGTTCCAGTTGCTGTGACAACTGTACGTCTGGTTGGGGCGGCTAGGTATTTAAACCTTAGGACACACAGTCCCGGACACCCAGTCCTGAACACGCAGCTCAGGACACCCAGTCCTCACCGTAATCCCCTTGAGCTAAGGTCACACAGACTCGCCCAATCACTCTGGTAAGTCTTCAAGGTAGACTCCCAAACCTTCACAGACTTTGTTCACCGGCAATCCACAATGTCTCTTGGATGCTCAGAACGCGACGCCTAACCGGCTGGAGGATGCACAGTCCTCAAGTGTAATAAGTCTTCAGATCACACAGACAAGAAGACTTAAGTGATGCCCAATTCTCTCTGGCTCTGGGTGGTTAGGGCTTTATCCTCGCAAGGAATTCTCTCTCAAAGGCTTCAAGGTGGGTTGCTCTCAAACGACAAAAGCCGTACTCTCAATTTGAGCAGCCAACCGTTTATGGTTGTGGGGGTGGGCTATTTATAGCCACTTGGCAACCCGACCTGATTTGTCCGAAATGACCCTGGGTCACTAAGGAACTGACACGTGTCTCAACGGTCAGATTTCAAACTCTCATGGCAACTTTACTTGGGCTACAAGCAAAGCTGACTTGTCCGGCTCTGGACAAGATTCGCTCTCATTGTCTTCACTCGAAGACATAGGTTTTTGGTTTAGGCATCACTTCAGTCATTCTGACTGGTTCTCCTGGACCCCACTTAACAGTACGGTGTTTCCTATGACTCAACACAAAAGAAAAAGAACTACGAAAGATCTAAGTCTTCGAGCTCCATAGGCTTCATAACGTGTCTTCTTTTGTCATAGTCTTCAATGTGAATATCTTCATATACCACCTTTGGCTTCAATGTCTTCATACATTTTTAGGGGTCATCTCTGGTAGTAAAACCGAATCAATGAGGGACTTCTACCTGTGTTATCCTGCAATTCTCACAAACACATTAGTCCCTCAACTAGGTTTGTCGTCAATACTCCAAAACCAACTAGGGGTGGCACTAGATGCACTTACAGTTACAACAATACAATACAATGAACTGTATCCCAGCCAGTGCTTTAACTCTGCTGGAAGTTCTTGATAATCTTTTGATATAATCTCAACACTGGTAAACAAGAGTGATTTCAACCATACATTTGAAGTGCACAAAAATATATACTATTGTGTGATTCCAGTGAGTGCTTTATCATCTCTTATGGGACTACATGAATAAGCTTTTTTTCTCAGGTTGGTACGGGCCTAAGGCCTTCATCCATATTAGTTTGCTGTCATCTCTATTTGTATCATGCTACTGTCATGAGAAACTCCTTTATCTTTGCATGTTAAAGTTTTGCAACCTATGATAAATGGCAATGCTTTGAGTGTTGAGTTGAGCTAATTGGCACTGATTAAATAAACTAATACCTCTCGTTAAGCAAGACTACTATGTTGCTAACTTTACCCATTAAGATAATGAGGGTGCTTCTATTTGTTAGTGTATGTTTCATAAACTAGTCCCACTATTACAGTAATCTCACTCTCTCAATATATGTGCCAACAGGGATGCTCGATTTTGGTGGAACTGCACAAAAACTTTGGGTGCTTCATTGCCTCGACAGCTTCCGTCCTTTCCTGTCAGTTGCTAAATTCCGCATGCTTTCTTCCTTTGCTGTCAGTCGCTTGGCTTATCTCGGCTTCCAGTCAAAGGAAATAGTAATTGATATGCTACCTCACGCAGGTTGGTACTAGTCTTTATCCTGATTATTGTGCCTGTCATATGTATTGGTAATTTGGTATTGTGCTACTGTTTGCCGATTTCATAAAGGAGTAATTTGGAGCCTGAACTCACAGGCAAATCATTACATCGGGTGATTTCAGTAGAACTGCACAAAATGATCAGATGGAAAGGTACTTATGCTGCTGCTATGTACTCCAAAGTTCACTCAGACAAGCATCGATGTTGACAAGAAGTGCCTATATTCATTCGAGTATCAACCGACGTCAACCAATTGTCAAACTCCAAGTGTTAGGAGAGTGAACGCAAAAAATATTGCTTGGTGCATAGCACAGAAAAACGCAGTCCAATCTTTGGTCCCAACTTGTGCCTTTTGGTTATCGGCACATATGGTAGCGAACTATATGGCATGGAGTCTAAAGATTCAAGACAAGTTGGTTGAAGCGTATATTCATCTGGCACTTAATCAGTCTGCACACCAAGGATGCTCCATTTCAGTTGAACTGCACAAAAAATTTGGGTGGTTCATTTTCTCAACCGCCTCCTTTCTCGTCTTCAATGTAGAATTTTGGCGAGATACAGGACCAAGATGACCCAGTAAACTGGTTGGATGAAAGTAGTGGCCAAGTTGCTCAAACCTCCCTAGGCATGAGGCCACTATTTGAGGATAAACCTACAAGCAAAGTTCAGATTGTCTGTGCTGCCTCTTATGTACTCGAAAGTTTACTCGTACAAGAACTAATTTTAGCAAGAAGTACCTCCGATTGAACACCATTTACCAGTCTGTACCCTAGGTAATTAAAGTTCGTCCATGGATCATATTGGCTGTGATCTCAATCATTTGGATGCATAAACATACTGAACATGCGTATATCTGAATATTTTTATTATGTATGAATATTGTTGTGTGATCTATCAATCATTTGGATGCATAGATAGGCTGAGCTTGTGTATATATGAATATTTTGAGTTGTTGATTGTAAATGTTGGCTATGGATATGAACGTGTCCTGTGAACCTGAGTTTGATATGAATGTTTACCTTTTCTGTTGTATTTGTGTGTGAACTTGTTAGTATGCCTACTGTGGGGTATAAAACGCAGGTCACTTATAAAAGTAATGCCATGCCCAATTTATGTTTTCCCTTCTAACCACCGCGGCTGTGCTGCCGCGCACCCAAACCAGTGAAGTTTCCCACTCCTCTCCATCTGCGACTCCACTTTAGCTTAATAAATAGTAACGTCTTCGGTTTTAGCCCGGTTTTCCATAGATTAACCAAGCAATTCTCGTCTTCTTAATTAATCGACGAGGCAATTCTTTTGCCTCCGTTTTGAAAAAAAAATTAGTAACGTCTAACTGAGCTAGTTAGTTAGATGCGTACACTTGGTGTAGTAGGATCTTTATTTAGTTTGATGCATACACTTGTTCTTTTTTGGTAGCCCTTTTGTAATGATGGCTGATGTTTGGTTTGGAAGAGAGAGATGCGTCTTCACTCTTCTGGCCTGCTTACTGCTTCTGTTGCACCCCCAGCCCTGGTTGCTGCTGCTGTTTTCAATGTACAATCAGTAGTATATTTCGTCTGTTGGTTGAATAAATGTGTTGTTAGAACGACAAACACGATGTTTTGGAAGTCGTTGCACGGTTCGATCCTTTAGTGCCCCGTACCATACGTAGCGCATACTATTTATCATACGGAACACATTTTTTTGAAACTCGGAACACATTTTCCACTTGTTGATAACATGCAGCCCACTGATGAAGGCCCAATAGAGAAGCCCATAATTAACTGGAAGGGAGGCTCTCACATGAATCCGGCCCAGGTACATGCACATGGTCCCCTAAACATAAATAAGTAAATAAATAAAGCTAAATGCTCAGGCACCAGTTCTTTGGGAAAATAGGTAGCCCAGTATTTCTTTTTGAAGAATACCCAAGCTAGGCCTATTTTTTTTCTCCGAATTACTGGGCTGCAAATCTTTCAAGACGAGGAGGGATGCATTTTGGCCTGGCTTAAGAGTATAGTCAATGTCTGTTAAAAGTAATATCAAAAGGGGTTGAAAATTCCAAAAAAAATATAGCAAATGGGATATAAGTTTCTTTTTTGTTTTTGTTCTTCACTGATATCTTATACGTATTTCATTGGATTTAACATGACATAGTACTAATTTATTTTTAAATTTGTATTAGTATGGCTATTAATTTTTGGATTAAGAATATTTCGTTCCCCAGCAAAAATTTGCGAATTTTCAAAATTTCCCACATACTTAGTTAATTTTTTGACCCTGGTACTGACCAGAAAATGGCCAGTAATTCTAAAAATGGAAAACAGGCTGCAATAAATTCCATATGAATTAGAAAATGAGTAACAATTATAAAAATAATAGCAAATGGGCTGTACACGCCACAAATTTCGAGGCTGACTTGTTTACGCAAACCTTTGTCAGTGAACACACGATTCTAGCAGCAGTTAGTGTTGGATGTCCATCCAACGGCCGACGTGCTTCTTCAATCTCTGATCTTCCTGCTCCAGCCGCCTAAACTAGCGCCGGCGGGACTGCCTGCTCGCTCCTCTTGTGGCCCGCTGTGATGCCGCGCAGGCTTCCCCGGCACATCTGGGGCGCACCGATTGGGAGGCTGACCTGTGGGCCTACTAAGTTGACGTGTAATGCTAACAAAAAGAATATGGGCTCCAAAAAAACCTTAATAATTAGCAAATGGGCTGTAAATTATTAGAAATAATGGCAGATGGGCTGTATGTTGTTTTCCACAGATTTGGGGCTTTCCTAAAGAAAGGTTGATGCACAAGCAGTGACTGTTGGATGGCCATCCAACGGCCGACGTGCTTCTTCAATCTCTGCTCTTCCTGCTCCAGCCACTCAAACAGGCGCCGGCGGGACTGCCTGCTCCCTCCTCCCCGTGGCCAGCTCTGCTACCGCGTAGGCCTCACTGCCCCATCGTACTCCCATTGCTGGCCTAGCCATCCCTCTACTCACCCACACCTGCTGTTATTCTCTGGCGACGGCAGACGAACCAGTAAACCCTCTTATAGTCGTACTCCCCTCCGCGTGGGAAACCACTGCCGAATCTTCCCTGCCTCCGTGTCGTTCCCTACCTAGGCCTCGCCATTGTCCACCGCCCTGGTGCTCTCGGCGCGGCCTGGTCAACATGGTCAACGACCGACATGCATCTGAAGTGGACTGTACGTGGAGAGGCCGACAGCTGGGTCCACGGCCGCACACAAGGAAATGCCTCCGTATTACGTGCAAAATAATGATTCCTCCACCTGACATCAGGGACCCACCAAAAGGGCCTCTGTATTTCGTGAAAAAACGTTACCGCCGCTGACAGCTCGGACCCACCAGCTATATCTTCGCACGCAAGGAAGTGCCTCCTTATTACGCTCAAAAAAATGAATACCCCCTGCTAGCTGGGACCCACCTTGGTGGGAGGCTGACTTGTGGGCCTACTAAGTTGACGGGGACGGAGGGCTTTGTCAACTTAGTCAATATGCATGATTCTAGCTCCAGTGACCGTACGATGTCCATCCAACGGTCGTAGTGCTTCTTCAACCTCTGGTCCTTCTTGCTCCAGCCGCCCAAACTAGCGTCGGTCGTGCCTCGTGCTCCTACCTCCCGTGGCCGGTTGCGATGCGGCGGAGGCCTCACCGCCCCCTACTACACCCACCGCTGGCCAGGCCATCCCTCTACTCACCCACACCCCCTGTTATTCTGCGGCGTCGGCAGCCTCACACCGCAGCGAACCAGTGAACCCTCGTACTCCTCTACGCGTGGTCATCCACTGCCGCATCTTCCCCGGCTCCGTGTCGTCCCCTTCCTAGGCCTCGCCGTCGTCCACCGCCCTGGTGCTCTCGGCGCGGCGTGGTCAACATGGTCAAGGAACGGCTTCCATCGGACATGGACTGTACGTGGAGAGGCTGACAGCTGGGTCCACGGCCGCAACAAGGAAGTGCCTCCTTATTACGTGTGAAATAATTATTCCTCCACCTGACAGTGGGACCCACCGGACGGGCCACCCTATTTCGCGAAAAAAATGTTTCCCCCTGACTGCTGGGACCCACCAGCTACATCTTCGCACGCAAGGAAGTGCGTCCAGGAAAAAAAATGATTCGCCCCCTGACTGCTGGGATCGACCATCTACATCTTCGTAGGCAAGGAAGTGCCTGACAGTCGGGACCCACCTGGTCGAAGCGTACATAGCATTGTCATTCTGGTCGCGAACGTGTACGTACATACTGGTTGATGTAGAGGCGTGCACGTGTCGTAGTAGAGGCGCGCACGTGTCGTAGTAGAGGCGTGCACATAGCATTTACACGTACGTACATCGGCCAGGGTGCAAGAAAGAAAATAGGGCCACGTATGTGTACGTACGGGCGGGGCCTCGAACGCCTACTCGCGCATACGTATGGCAGGGCTCGTGTACATGGCTGGGTCAGAACGGAGAAACAGCGTCGTCGTCGTGTCATGGGGAGGCAACGGAATGCATCGTGTTCATGGGGAGGCAACGGAATGCGCGTGTTCATCGGGAGGGCTTGGACGGAACAGGCGATGGAAACGAGGCCTGGCGTACCGCAGAACGAAGGAAACAGCCTTGTGTTCGACCGGCCACATTCGAAACGGGACCCTGTTCATCGGGAGGGGTCTGGCGTACCACAAAACGGAGGAAACAGACCTCCTACGGTCGAAACGGGGGTCCTGTTGATCGGGAGGGGTGTGGCATACCGCAAAACGGAGGAAACGGACTTGTGTTGGAGCGCTACGGTCGAAACGGGGGTCCTGTTCATCGGGAGGGGTGTGGCGTACTGCAAAACGGGACTCCACGGGATACCGTTCATATCCATCGTCGACCTCCTCCAGCCTCCACGGGCTCCTGTTCATCCAGCCTCCACCGCGCGCTACTCCACCAGCTACTGTTCAACCACCCCTCCACCGTCTACTGTTCATCCAGCCCTCCACACCATGGGGTCTTGTTCAACCACCCCTCCACGGGCACCCCTCCACCATCTACTATTCATCCAGCCCTCCACACCACGGGGTCCTGTTCAACCACCCCTCCACCGTCTACTGTTCATCCAGCTCTCCACACCACGGGGTCCTATTCATCCACCCCTCCACGGGCACCCCTCCACCGTCTTCTGTTCATCTAGCCCTCCACCACACCACGGGGTCCTGTTCATCCAGAGGCAACGCCACCGCTCACTGTTCATCCAAACCCCCCGCAACGCTCACTGTTCATCCCATCGATCGGCTTCAGTTAGCAGTAGTAGCGAAGGAATCGCTCGATCGGGTTCAGTTAACAGCCATCGATCGATCGCTCGGGTTCAGTAACGCATAGCCTACAGTGCAATCGCTCGGGTTTAGTTAGAGCCCAACACCTTGCTCGG
Organism: Triticum urartu; assembly: GCF_003073215.2. Taxonomy (NCBI): domain Eukaryota; kingdom Viridiplantae; phylum Streptophyta; class Magnoliopsida; order Poales; family Poaceae; genus Triticum; species Triticum urartu. Next base: position 384,425,320 of record NC_053022.1, on the reverse strand, counting down.
GTTCAGTTAGAGCCAACTCCTCGCACACATGCGCGTACGTGTACGAGAGAAACGCGCATCGCTCGGCCCCCAACCTCCCACCGTAACCGGGAACTCCCCGAAATTTTTCTCCCCCTCGCTTCTACCATGGTTTTTTCTGGCATGGACGTCCCAAAGAATGTCATGCAGCTACGTCTCCGGCCCGCCCAGGACGAAAAGCCCATATTCTATCATGATTTTTTGTCATAGAAGTAGGAGCCCACCACATCTATGATGATACCGGGTTTTGTCACAATTATCGTCATAGAAGTGTCATATGTATGACAGAAAAAAATTTCGTTCGGCCCAAAATGTCACGGATGTGTCTTTTTTGTAGTGCAAGAGCAAGAGCAGAGCAGCAGCGCGAGCGAGAGCTAAAGCAGCAGCAGCTCCTACTGATGTGGACGTCGCCACCAAGGGAGCGACGCCGTGGAGGAAGTGGCCGGCGACGCCGCCATGGATGGAGCCGCGTCATGTGGGCTCGGGACCGAGCGCCGGCAGCATCGTGAGTTCGAATCAAGAAGAAAATGCGGTGATTAGTGTACAACCTCTTTGGTGGCACCGATTAGGCTGCAGCTTCATCCGAGGAAACAGTGATGATGATTTTGTTCCGGTGGTGCAGGTGAAGACGGCGGTGTCGGAATGGACGTGGCGTGAAAGACGAGGGGAATGTCAGGGCAGCTCCTTGGAGGTGGAGGATGGGGTGGCTGAACTCGCGGGACGACCAGATCGACGACGGATCCTCATCCGGTACGGTGGATGAGGGACGTCGAGGTGTTGCTGTGGACGACGTCGTCGGGGAAGAGGCTCCAGCTGGGTGGCGGACGGAGGAGGGTGTGGGGCTTCGCGGGTTTTGCCGGCCTCGGTGTACGAGTGGGTGGGCGGATGGGATGGGAGTGAGGGAACCATGTCTTAGGGACACGCTTGTCCGAAATGTGGGGTAAGTTACGAAAGTACCCCCACCGATTTGAGGCGGTTCTTTCGGTTCAGGGGTATCACGGGCATTTTGCATGCCGGGATTTCACAGTAGGTGGGAGTTTTCGCGCGCCTTGTAATTTTGGAATAGCAAGGCGCGGGTTGAGATGGAGGGAGTTGTCGGAGCACAACGAGACAAAGATATATCTTAAATATTTTGGGCTAACAAGGCGCGGGTTGAAATTTCCTGACAAGCCTAACGTGTACTGTACCAAATCAATTCGCACTACAAATGTCATTCAAAACTTTGAATTCATGTTATGTTCAATTAAAATATTTCGCTACATGTATAATGCAAGCAACCTAGTACTCAAATGAACGTTTTAGTGCATTCCAAACGTATATACTACCACTTCAATATGAACTAAATTAGAATTCGTTTCTCTATTTGAATAAGATCTACAATAATGATTGTTGTGAAGTCAAAGCATTTGAATTCATTTCTCTGTTTTAATAAGATCTACAATCATCATGTCGGTGTCAAAACCGGCAGATCTCGGGTAGGGGGTCCTGAACTGTGCGTCTAGGCGGATGGTAACAGGAGGCAGGGGACACGATGTTTTACCCAGGTTCGGGCCCTCTTGATGGAGGTAAAACCCTACGTCCTGCTTTATTTATTCTTGATGGTATGGGTATTACAAGAGTTGATCTACCACGAGATCGGAGAGGCTAAACCCTAGAAGCTAGCCTATGGTATGATTGTATGTTGTCCTACGGACTAAAACCCTCCGGTTTATATAGACACCGGAAAGGGCTAGGGTTACACAAGGTCGGTTACAAAGGAGGAGATATACATATCAGTAATGCCTAGCTTGCCTTCCATGCCAAGTAGAGTCCCATCCGGACACGAGACGAAGTCTTCAATCTTGTATCTTCAGAGTTTAACAGTCCGGCCAAAGGATATAGTCCGGCTGTCCGGAGACCCCCCCCCTAATCCAGGACTCCCTCAGTAGCCCCTGAACTAGGCTTCAATGACGATGAGTCCGGCGCGCAGTATTGTCTTCGGCATTGCAAGGCGGGTTCCTCCTCTGAATACACCACGGAAGAATTTGAATACAAGGATAGTGTCCGACCCTGCAAAATAAGTTCCACGTACCACCGTAGAGAGAATACTATTTCCACAAATCTAATTTGCTGACTTGTTTTGGCAACACGACATTATGCCATGGCCCGGTGATTATTCGAACCGTTTCCTTTAACTAGCCCCGCACATAACGCGAGGCAGTTTTTTGACATGTCTTGTCAAAGCAGAGATCGTGTCCCCCTTATTACGGGATTCTCATCAATACGGGCGTGGGTAACCCAACCGCGCCATCGATTACGGTGCTTAGGGGATAAGCGAGTTTTACCAGGCTAGTGGGGGCGCATAGTTTCGGCCGCCCTTATAAAGGGACAAGGTTAAACCTTTTTGTACCCACGCCTTCTTCCTCCTTGATCATCCTCTCTTGCGCACTCGAGCTCCAACGCCCAAGCCTACATCCTCCCCCTCAACCTTCTCCAATCATGTCCGGAACGGGAGGCAAATGGATGGCTTCCTCTGTTACGGAGGGACACATCAAGAAGCTGTGCGGGGCCGGATACTTGGCCGCGAACATCGCGCATCGGCTGCCCGCTGCGGGGCAGATCGTTCCTACCCGTGAACCTCACGAGAGGGTAGTCTTCCTCCACCACTTCCTTCGCGGACTGGGGTTTCCCCTCCATCCATTCGTTTGTGGTCTCATGTTCTACTACGGGCTGGAATTCCATGATCTGGCCCCGAACTTCGTCCTCAATATTTCGGCGTTCATCGTCATGTGTGAGGCTTTCCTCCACATCCGGCCCCACTTCGGCCTGTGGCTAAAGACCTTTAATATCAAGCCGAAGGTGGTGGGCGGCCAACAAGCAGAATGCGGCGGAGCCATGGTGGGCAAGATGCCCAATGTTATATGGCTTGAAGGCTCCTTCGTGGAGACCATAAAGGGGTGGCAATCAGCGTGGTTCTACATCACCGAGCCGCGCGACGCCAAATGGGTGGCCGCCCCCAAGTTTCGATTCGGAATCCCCACGCGGCTCACTTTCTAGAAAGAGAAGGGCCTGTCCTGGGGTCCATCGGTGGAGCTGGACGGACTCCAGAAATGTATCTGGAATATGGCAGGCAAGAAGCTTAAGCTTGTCAACATACTCCAGGTCATGCTCATCCGCCGGATCCTCCCGTGCCAACAACGGGACTTCAACTTGTGGGAGTTCGACCCGGCCCAGCACCAGACTCTAAGCGAGCTCTTCGACACGACACACAAGGACGTCTGGAAGGTGCTGTTCAAGGGCGCCGAGGTCCCTCCCTCCCTCACCGAGGACCGCGGGCTAAGCGCGAAGCGCCGAGCGCATTCGGTGAGTTCTATACATCCGGTAGGATATTTTATTTCCCCTAGCTTAATCATGTGCGGGATCCGATCTCCATGCCTTTGACAGGAGTAGGTGGAGACGTTGGGGCAGATTAACTATCCGGCCCCTCTGCCCGAAGATACTGCAGATGCTCTCCTTACGGAGATGCTGACTCCGGCCCCTTATAAGGTGCCGGAGAAGACTAAGAAGGCCAAGGGAACCCGAAAGAGTTCCCAACGCCAGGTGTTAACGGACTCATCGTCCGATAACTCTGCGACACACTCCTCCCCCGAAGATGAGGAGGAAGAAGAAGATGCTCCCCCTTCAGTTGGGGGAGATAAGAAAAGGAAGGCCGCCCCAACCCGGGGGGGGGCGAAGGGTCCAATAAGGGAAGGACCCTCCTTCCGGACTACTCCACCACCGCCGTTGAAGGCGAAGATGAGTGGCTGCTCAGGGCCAAGCCCCTAGCGAAGTCGTAAGTATCCGGATGCCAGAGTAGTTCATAGCATACCTTTGTCGCACCGCTTCTCCTAACGCCGAATTACGATTATGCAGACCACCACGAGCCCATATCGACGTATCGTCGGACGGCTCCCTGGGCTCGTCGGATATGGATAGCGATCCACTTCCGACCGCCACCTCCCCTTGCCCTACGGACAACGCCGAGGTATTGTCTCAAGAGGCACCGGGTCGAGGGGATACAGTCCCGAAGGCGCCTCAAGGCGACCTTTCGGACTCCGGGAGCAGAGGGAGCAAGGCTCCCGAGCGCTCCAAGTTCGGCCATCAGCCGAACACCGCGCCGGAACCTCCAATGGTTCCGGACTCAGGCAGGCGGCCTCCTTCCAAAAGGGGCAAGACGCCTGTGCCGGTGACCTCTGTCCAACCAGAGGCACCGGACAATCTGCTGGGAGCGCTTCGCAGCGCTTCCATCGACGAAGAGCGCCGCACTATTATGAGTGCAATGGTCCAGAAGGTTCAGTCCGCCAAGAGCGGATTGACTGAAGCCTGTGCCAGCCTTCTAATAGGCTTTGAGGTAAGTTTTTGAAATATAGGAAAAATATTACCGCATAGACGGTAACCCCTGATGCTCTGTTCGGTGTTCAAAAGAAAAGCCGAACAGAGGATCAAACAATATCGCAGGAGTCTGATATAAGTATGTCAATATGCGTATGCAGGCTTCGCTGCTGGCCTCTGCCGCACTGACTGCGGAAGTCGCCGCGCTGAAGCAGGACCTTAAAGGGTCCAAGGACGAGCTCGGCCTTGCCAAGAGGCAGCTCGAGGAGAACAAAGGTAAGTAGTACATAGTATATGGATATGTATAAAAAGAATGTGATTGCAAAATGACAGGATCATCGTAAATTTGCCAGGGGCCACGACCGACGTGGCGACCCTGAAGCAAGCGCTATCAGAGGCCGAAAACAAAACAGCCACGGAGCGCACCGAGCGGGAAAGGCATGAGGCTCGGGTGGACGAGGTGCAGCAAGAGCTCCACGCTCTCGTGACGAAGCACGAGGCGTTGGAGCTTGACTTGAAGACGCGAGAGTCTGAGCTTGCCGCGGCCCTCAAGAGCGCAAAGAGTGCCAAGGCTGAAGCCCAAAAGGCCCTTGATACGTCTCCAACGTATCTATAATTTTTGATTGCTCCATGCTATATTATCTACTGTTTTGGACTATATTGGGCTTTATTTTCCACTTTTATATTATTTTTGGGACTAACCTATTAACCGGAGGCCCAGCCCAGAATTGTTGTTTTTTGCCTATTTCAGTGTTTCGGAGAAACAAAATATCAAACGGAGTCCAAACGGAATAAAATCTTCGGGAACATGATTTTCTCACCAAACGTGATCCAGGAGACTTGGACCCTACTGCAAGGGATCAAAGAGGAGGTCACGAGGGTGGGGGGCGCCCCCCCCTAGGGTGCGCCCCCTTGCCTCGTGGGCCCCTCACTGCTCCACCGACGTACTCATTCCTCCTATATATACCTACGTACCCCCAAACGATTAGAACAGGAGCCAAAAACCTAATTCCACCGCCGCAACTTTCTGTATCCACGAGATCCCATCTTGGGGCCTGTTCTGGAGCTCCGCTGGAAGAGGGCCGTCATCACGGAGGGCTTCTACATCATCATAGACCCTCCGATGAAGTGTGAGTAGTTTACCTCAGACCTTCGGGTCCATAGTTAGTAGCTAGATGGCTTCTTCTCTCTCTTTGAATCTCAATACAAAGTTCTCCTCCTCTCTTGTGGAGATCTATTCGATGTAATCTTCTTTTTGTGGTGTGTTTGTTGAGACCGATGAATTGTGGGTTTATGATCAAGTCTATCTATGAATAATATTTGAATCTTCTCTGAATTCTTTTATGTATGATTGGTTATCTTTGCAAGTCTCTTCGAATTATCCGTTTGGTTTGGCCAACTAGATTGGTAGTTCTTGCCTTGGGAGAAGTGCTTAGCTTTGGGTTCGATCTTGCGGTGTCCTTACCCAGTGACAGAAGGGGCAGCAAGGCACGTATTGTATCATTGCCATCGAGGATAACAAGATGGGGTTTATTTCATATTGCATGAATTTATCTCTCTACATCATGTCATCTTGCTTAAGGTGTTACTCTGTTTTTAACTTAATACTATAGATGCATGCTGGATAGCGGTCGATGAGTGGAGTAATAGTAGTAGATGCAGAATCGTTTCAGCCAACTTGTCACGGACGTGATGCCTATATACATGATCATGCCTAGATATTCTCATAATTATGCTCAATTCTATCAATTGCTCAACAGTAATTTGTTCACCCACCGTAGAATACTTATGCTCTTGAGAGAAGCCACTAGTGAAACCTATGGCCCCCGGGTCTATTCTCATCATATCAATCTCCATCACTTTAATATTGTTTTGCTTTTTACTTTGCATCTTTATATCAAAAATACCAAAAATATTATATCTATCAGATCTCACTCTCGTAAGTGACCGTGAAGGGATTAACAACCCCTAATCGCGTTGGTTGCGAGTAGCTATCGTTTTGTGCAGGTACGAGGGACTTGAGCGTGGCCTCCTACTGGATTGATACCTTGGTTCTCAAAAACTGAGGGAAATACTTACGCTACTCTGCTGCATCATCCCTTCCTCTTCGGGGAAAACCAACGCAAGCTCAAGACGTAGCAAGAAGGATTTCTGGCACCGTTGCCGGGGAGTCTACGCAAAAAGTCAATATACCAAGTACCCATCACAATCTCTATCTCTCGCATTACATTATTTTCCATTTGCCTCTCGTTTTCCTCTCCCCCACTTCACCCTCGCCGTTTTATTCGCCCTCTCTCTCTCTATCCTCCCTCTCTATTTGCCTCTTTTGCCCGTTTATTGTTTGCTCGTATGGTTGGAATACTTGTTTATTTATTACTAAACAGAGAACCTAAGATCTATGGATCCTCATCCACTTGCTAATCTTTTTAAGAGATCCAATTATGATGAACCAATTGCTAGTGAGTTTTGTGCACTAGATTATCTTTATGAAGTTTTGCTTGAAATTCGTGAATCTGAAAAGTGTGATGAATTACTTTATGAAGCGATTCACGATAGATCTTTGAATAAAAAGCATGATTGCAATGATTTTACTATAAATTCTCTTGATGTCAATTGTGCTAATAATATGCAAAACCCTAAGCTTGGGGATGCTAGTTTTGCTATGTCTACTACTTGTTGTAATGATCATGATTGGGGTGATTCTTCTTATGATATTGAAAATTTATTTAAGCCCCATGATGAATATGAGATTGATAATAGTGTTTGCGATATTATTGAAAGTGGTTTTGGAAGAGTGTCAACTTTAGATCCCACATATCTGGAGAATGTTCAATCTTATGAAAGTTTTGATAAAAGTGGGTTTGGAAAGGTCATGACTTTAGTTAATGTTAATCCCACTATTTTGGAAGAGTGTCAACTTTGCATGCATATGGATCATGTTGAAAATATTTTGTGTGATAGATATTTTGTTGAATTTGCTTATTATCCCTCATGCAATTATTATGAGAGAGGAAAATATGGTGGTAGAAATTTTGATGTTACTAAATTACCTCTCGTTATGTTGAGATTGCTATTGTTTCTTTCCGCTTCCTTGCATACGCTAGTTTTTGCTTGCCTTGGTAATTTGTTTTCCTATAAGATGCCTATGCATAGGAAGTATGTTAGACTTAGATGTGTTTATCACATGCTCTATGATGCTCTCTTTGTGCTTCAATTCTTGTCTTTCATGTGAGCATCATTAAAATTATCAATGCCTAGCCTTAAGGATTTAAAGAAATGCGCTTGTTGGGAGACAACCCAATATTTATCCTTCCTGTTATTTAATAAATAAATTATTTATCCTCTGTTTTGGTTGTGTTTTTTGTTTAATTAGTGTTTGTGACAAGTAGAACCGTTGGGAAGACTTGGGGAAAGTCTTGTTGAACTTGCTGTCAAAAACAGAAACTTTAGCGCTCACGAGAACTGCTGTCATTTTTATTTGAAGAAAGCTATTTAGTTAATTATTTTTGAAGATGATTAATAGATAAATTCCTCACGTCCAGAAATTTATTTTAGAATTTTTGGGGTTCCAGATCTTGCGCTAGCTACAGATTACTACAGACTGTTCTGTTTTTGACAGATTCTGTTTTTAGTGTGTTGTTTGCTTATTTTGATGAATCTATGGCTAGTAAAATAGTTTATAATCCATAGAGAAGTTGTAATACAGTAGGTTTAACACCAATATAAATAAAGAATGATTTCATTACAGTACCTTAAAGTGGTCTTTTGTTTTCTTTCGCTAACGGAGCTCACGAGTTTTCTTCTTTGAGTTTTGTGTTGTGAAGTTTTCAAGTTTGGGGTGAATTCTTGTGATGGATTATGGAACAAGGAGTGGCAAGAGCCTAAGCTTGGGGATGCCCATGGCACCCCCAAGATAATCCAAGGACACCAAAGAGTCAAAGCTTGGGGATGCCCCGGAAGGCATCCCCTCTTTTCGTCCACTTCCATCGGTAATTTACTTGGAGCTATATTTTTATTCACCAACATGATATGTGTTTTGCTTGGAGCGTCTTGTATTATTTGTGTCTTTGTTTGTTAGTATGCCACAATCATCCTTGCTGTACACACCTTTTGAGAGATCCATACATGAATTAAAATTTGATAGAATACTCTATATGCTTCACTTATATCTTTTGAGCTAAGTAGTTTTGCTCTATGTGCTTCACTTATATCTTCTGAGCTAAGTAGTTTTGCTCTATATGCTTCACTTATATCTTTTGAGCGTTATAATTTTGCTCTATGTGCTTCACTTAGATCTTTTAGAGCACGGTGGTGGATTTGTTTTAAAGAAACTATTAATCTCTCATGCTTCACTTAAATTATTTTGAGAGTCTCTGAATAGCATGGTAATTTGCTTAATAATAATATGCTTGGTATTCAAGATTTGTGAAACTTTCTTTTGAGTGTGTTGAATACTAAGAAAAGATTGAAGCATGATAATTGTTTTGAGATATGGAGGTGATAATATTAAAGTCATGCTAGTTGAGTAGTTGTGAATTTAAAGAATACTTGTGTTAGAGTTTGTGATTCCCGTAGCATGCACGTATGGTGAACCATTATGTGATGAAGTCGGAGCATGATTTATTTATTGATTGTCTTCCTTATGAGTGGTGGTCGGGGACGAGCGATGGTCTTTTCCTACCAATCTATCCCCCTAGGAGCATGCGCGTAATACTTTGCTTTGATAACTTCTAGATTTTTGCAATATGTATATGAGTTCTTTAGTCCATGGATCATACACACTCTCACCCTTCCACCCTTGCTAGCCTCTCTAATACCGTGCACCTTTCGCTGGTATCATACACCTACCATATACCTTCCTCAAAAAAGCCACCATACCTACCTATTATGGCCATTCCATAGCCATTCTGAGATATATTGCCATGCAAATTTCCACCATCTAGTTCATCATGACACATCCATCATTGTCATATTGCTTAGCATGATCATGTAGTTGACATAGTATTTGTGGCAAAGCCACCGTTCATAATTTTTCATACTTGTCACTCTTGATTCATTGCATATCCCGGTATACCGCCGGAGGCATCCATATAGAGTCATACTTTGTTTTAGTATCGAGTTGTAATCATTGAGTTGTAAATAAATAGAAGTGTGATGATCATCATTCAATAGAGCATTGTCCCCAAAAAAAGAGAAAGGCCAAAGAAAAAAAGAAGGCCCAAAAAAAGAAAATAAATAAAAAGGGGCAATGCTACTATCACTTTCTCCACACTCGTGCTTCAAAGTAGCACCATGATATAGCGAGTCTCATATATTGTGCTTCAAAGTAGCACCATGTTCTTCATATAGAGAGTCTCATATGTTGTCACTTTCATATACTAGTGGGAATTTTACATTATAGAAGGCTTGTATATTCCAATGATGGGCTTCCTCAAATTGCCCTAGGTCTTCGTGAGCAAGCAAGTTGGATGCACACCCACTAGTTTCTTTTGTTGAGCTTTCATAGCATTTATAGCTCTAGTGCATCTGTTGCATGGCAATCCCTACTCACTCACATTGATATCTATTGATGGGCATCTCCATAGCCCGTTGATACGCCTAGTTGATGTGAGACTATCTTCTCCTTTTTGTCTTCTCCACAACCACCATTGTATTCCACCTATAGTGCTATATCCATGGATCACGCTCATGTATTGCGTGAAGATTGAAAAAGTTTTGAAAAAGTTAGAGTATGAAACAATTGCTTGGCTTGTCATCAGGGTTGTGCATGATTTAAATACTTTGTGTGGTGAAGATAGAGCATAGCCAGACTATATGATTTTGTAGGGATAACTTTCTTTGGCCATGTTATTTTGAGAAGACATAATTGCTTTGTTAGTATGCTTGAAGTATTATTATTTTTACGTCAATATAAACTTATGTCTTGAATCTTTCTAATCTGAATATTCATACCACAATTAAGAAGATTTTCATTGAAATTATGCCAAGTAGCACTCCGCATCAAAAATTCTCTTTTATCATTTACCTACTCGAGGGCGAGCAGGAATTAAGCTTGGGGATGCCTGATACGTCTCCAACGTATCTATAATTTTTGATTGCTCCCTGCTATATTATCTACTGTTTTGGACTATATTGCGCTTTATTTTCCACTTTTATATTATTTTTGGGACTAACCTATTAACCGGAGGCCCAACCCAGAATTGCTGTTTTTTGCCTATTTCAGTGTTTCGGAGAAACAGAATATCAAACGGAGTCCAAATGGAATAAAATCTTCGGGAACGTGATTTTCTCACCGAACGTGATCCAGGAGACTTGGACCCTACTGCAAGGGATCAAAGAGGAGGTCACGAGGGTGGGGGCGCCCCCCACCCCCTAGGGCGCGCCCCCTGCCTCGTGGGCCCCTCGGTGCTCCACCGACGTACTCCTTCCTCCTATATATACCTACGTACCCCCAAACGATCAGAACAGGAGCCAAAAACCTAATTCCACCGCCGCAACTTTCTGTATCCACGAGATCCCATCTTCGGGCCTGTTCCGGAGCTCCGCCGGAAGAGGGCCGTCATCACGGAGGGCTTCTACATCATCCTAGCCCCTCCGATGAAGTGTGAGTAGTTTACCTCAGACCTTCGGGTCCATAGTTAGTAGCTAGATGGCTTCTTCTCTCTCTTTGAATCTCAATACAAAGTTCTCCTCCTCTCTTGTGGAGATCTATTCGATGTAATCTTCTTTTTACGGTGTGTTTGTTGAGACCGATGAATTGTGGGTTTATGATCAAGTCTATCTCTGAATAATATTTGAATCTTCTCTGAATTCTTTTATGTATGATTGGTTATCTTTTCAAGTCTCTTCGAATTATCCGTTTGGTTTGGCCAACTATATTGGTAGTTCTTGCCATGGGAGAAGTGCTTAGCTTTGGGTTCGATCTTGCGGTGTCCTTACCCAGTGACAGAAGGGGCAGCAAGGCACGTATTGTATCGTTGCCATCGGGGATAACAAGATGGGGTTTATTTCATATTGCATGAATTTATCTCTCTACATCATGTCATCTTGCTTAAGGCGTTACTCTGTTTTTAACTTAATACTCTAGATGCATGCTGGATAGCGGTCGATGAGTGGAGTAATAGTAGTAGATGCAGAATCGTTTCGGTCAACTTGTCATAGACGTGATGCCTATATACATGATCATGCCTAGATATTCTCATAATTATGCTCAATTCTATCAATTGCTCAACAGTAATTTGTTCACCCACCGTAGAATACTTATGCTCTTGAGAGAAGCCACTAGTGAAACCTATGGGCCCCGGGTCTATTCTCATCATATCAATCTCCATCACTTTAATATTGTTTTGCTTTTTACTTTGCATCTTTATATCAAAAATACCAAAAATATTATATGTATCAGATCTCACTCTCGTAAGTGACCGTGAAGGGATTGACAACCCCTAATCGCGTTGGTTGCGAGTAGCTATCGTTTTGTGCAGGTACGAGGGACTTGAGCGTGGCCTCCTACTGGATTGATACCTTGGTTCTCAAAAACTGAGGGAAATACTTACGCTACTCTGTTGCATCATCCCTTCCTCTTCGGGGAAAACCAACACAAGCTCAAGACGTAGCAGCCCTCCAGGAGATTGACGCGATGAAGAAAATAGCGGCGGGTAAGGTATTCTATATGCAAAGCAAGCATGTGAAAGTAAATTACCTATTACTTACCTGAATCCGGAGCTCTCCAGGAGCATTCGCAGATTTTCCCCGCAGCGTGTCGGATGCCGCACAGTTTTACTAGACCGAGGAGGGAAGCTCAACGGAGAAGCTGTTCTGGTCTCAGTATACTGGGACTGAACACCCGATGCCTCTGAGTGACCAGCTGAAGCAACTGGTCAAGTTGCACAAGGCAGCCGAACAGGCCATGAAGGGCTTTATAGTCCGGATGTGGCCTGGCGATGCCCTTCCCGGCAGCTACTTCGGCCTGGTGAGGCGGCTTGTGGATGCCTGCCCATGGCTGGAAGTCATCAAGCGGTCCGTCTGCATCGAAGGTGTGCGTCGGGCTTTCGCCCGTGTGAAGGTGCAATGGGCCAAGCTGGACGCCGTGAAGCTGATTAAGGAAGGGCCGCCGGAGGGCAAGGAGCATCGCCACCCCGAGATGTACTATGAGGGTATCCTGAAGGGTGCTCGTCTCGTAGCGGACGAGTGTACGGAAGATATAATATTCGAGTAAACTTGCTCGTGTAATCCTGTAGTTATGAAAACTTGTCCATATGCGCTATGCAACGCTTGTTTGAATTTAAAATATTACCTTCTGTTTGGCTGTTGATCAAATCTGAGAGATGGCTAGTCGTCGGCTTCTGCCCCCATGCCACGAGTGCTGGGGTGTTCGGGATAAACCTGAGCACTCTTGTCCCCATTGTTGGGTCCTTCGAGGGAGGAGCTCAGCACAACGAACAAGGCAATCGGACTATAATGTGTTATCACTCTCACTTAGCCATAGAATTCTATAAGTTTAAATTTTGGCGTAGCCCCTAGTATTCGGAAGGCCGAATTCGGGGCGCGATACACGCCTTAAGCCGGACAGGGCCGACTCCTCGCTCTAAGCGGCATAAGTCTTTAAGGACTCGAAAACCTCTCGAACAGCGACCAGTCTCTCGCCTTATCATGACAGTCAGTTTTAGCTTTCTCTACTGAGGTGCTTAGCCCAGCAGAACTGGGGCACAATCGCAGTAGTTCTCCCAGTGCTACCTTAGCCGATATAGCGGAACGTAAGGTACCAAAACATGGGAGCCGGGCAAACCCAACTATTGACCCAAGACATGATTCGGAGCTGATGCATATAATGCTATAAGTTCGGGGTGCCGCACTGTTGAAAGTGTCCGGACTTCTCACGTCGTATTGTGGGGTATGCTTAAGCCCCTAGCGTATTGGCCGTATCAGAGTGTACGAATGCTGGATGTCATGAATGAACATATATATATATATATAAACAAGAATGCAATAATAGTCTTAATGCTATGCATTGTTTATTCAAAAAGGTGCGTTAAAGCAGAATGATACATGCAGTGCAATAAGCAAAAAGTAGGACTATGTCCCCTCCAAGGGCGAGCTGAAGAATAGTATTAAGGCAAGTATTACACTCGTTATCGTAATCCACCTGGGAGTTCCGTGGTGTGACGTAGCTTTCTGCCTTCTTGGTTGCTGCATCATATGTTCGGCAATCATGCTTCCGAACCGGGTTTCCAGAGATTAAAGTCCTGAAAAGAAAAGAAAAATAACAAAACGGGGAGCCCCTAGTGTGGTTTAAGCCGCATCTTGGGGCGTGTCGTAGTCATGCCCCCCTCCCCGCCTGTGCCCATGGTATTTTTAATGCATAATTATGTACGCGTGGCACAAATTTCGCCATTTGGCTTGGGCCGGGGTGGGGGCCGCATTTGCTATGCGAGCTCGGAACGTGCCAGGCGGTCCTGTTGCTGATTACTCCGAGCGCACTTGAAGGTGTTTGGGTCCTTAAACGCTGAACTAGTGGATTGCCTTAAGAGGCTGCTTTGCGCTTCTGCTGCGAGGGTCGCAGTGTGCTCCTCCATTCGGAGAGAGCGCCCTGTGTTTCCGTTAACTGTAATGACCCCCTGAGGTCCTGGCATCTTGAGCTTGAGGTATGCATAATGCGGTATCGCATTGAATCTCGCAAATGCGTTTCGCCCGAGCAGTGCATGATAACCACTGCGAAACGGGACTATATCGAAGATTAACCTTTGCTTCGGAAGTTATCCGGGGATCCGAAGACCACTTCCAGTGTGACTGAGCCTATGCAATGGGCCTCTACACCTGGTATGACGCCTTTAAAGGTCGTTCTTGTGGGTTTGATCCTTGAGGGGTCTATACCCATTTTGCGCATTGTGTCCTGGTAAAGCAGGTTCAGGCTGCTGCCGCCATCCATAAGGACTCGAGTGAGGTGAAATCCGTCAATGATTGGGTCTAGGACCAGTGCGGCGAATCCGCCATGACGGATACTAGTGGGGTGGTCCCTACGATCGAAGGTGATTGGACAGGAGGACCATGGGTTGAACTTTGGGGCGACTGGCTCCAACGCATATACGTCCCTGAGCGCATGCTTCCGCTCCCTCTTGGGGATGTGGGTTGCGTATATCATGTTCACCATCCACACTTGTGGGGGGAACCTCTTCTGTCCTCCGGTGTTCGGCTGCCGGGGCTCTTCCTCGTCATCGCTATGTGGCCCCTTATCTTTGTTTCCGGTGTTTAACTTGCCGGCCTGCTTGAATACTGTAAGTGCATCTAGTGCCACCCCTAGTTGGTTTTGGAGTATTGACGACAAACCTAGTTGAGGGACTAATGTGTTTGTGATAATTGCAGGACAACACAGGTAGAAGTCCCTCATTGATTCGGTTTTCCTACCAGAGATGACCCCTAAAAATGTATGAAGACATTGAAGTTAGAGGTGGTATGTGAAGACATTCACATTGAAGACTATGATAAGAAAAGACATCACGTGAAGACTATGGAGCGCAAAGACTTAGCAGTTTCGTCGTTCTGTGTTTTTCTTTGTTGAGTCATAGGAACCACCGTACTGTTAAGTGGGGTCCAAGAGAACCAGTTAGAATGACTGAAGTGATGCTTAACCAAAATCCTATGTCTTCGAGTGAAGATTATGAGAGAAAATCTTGTCCAGAGTTGGATAAGTCAGCTTTGCTTGTAGCCCAAGTAAAGTTGCCGTGTGTGTTTGAAATCTGACCGTTGGAACACGTGTCAGTTCCTTAGTGGCCACGGGTCATTTCGGACAAATCAGGTTGGGTTGCCAAGGGTCTATAAATAGCCCACCCCCTACAACCATAAACGGTTGGCTGCTCAGAGTTAGAGTACGGCTTTTGTCGTTTGAGAGCAACCCACTTCGAAGCCTTTGAGAGAGAATTCCTTGCGAGGATAAAGCCCTAAACACCCAGAGCCAAAGAGTGTTAGGCATCACTTAAGTCTTCCTGTCTGTGTGATCTGAAGACTTATTACACTTGAGGACTGTGAATCCTCTAGCTGGTTAGGCGTCGCGTTCTGAGCATCCAAGGGTCATTGTGGATCGCCGGTGAATGAAGTCTGTGAAGGTTTGGAAGTCTACCTTGAAGACTTACCAGAGTGATTGGGCGAGGTCTGTGTGACCTTAGCTCAAGGGGAATACTGTGAGGACTGAGTGTCCTAAGCTGCGTGTTCAGGACTGGGTGTCCGGGACTATGTGTCCTCAGGTTTAAATACCTAGCTACCCTAACCAGACGTACAACTGTCACCGCAGTTGGAACTGGTCTACCAAACCTTTGTCTTCACCAAGCTCACTGGTTCTATCCTTCCCATCTCTTTATTTACAGTTGGTCCTTGTGAAGTCATTGCCTATTTGCATTGTCCATTTGTCTTCACTATGTGACTGTTTGTTCAGATTGGTTTCATATTATCTTCCATCCTGATCCGTACTGCCTAGCTGCTGTTAGTCTTTGTGCTTTCACTTCATTGAATACTTGACTATGGTTTGTCTAGGGTAGTCTACCTTCCGCTGCATGGTTATAGGTTCATTTCTATCGTTTGTATTCAAAACTCCCATGTTTTGAAGACTTTCATAAAAATCGCCTATTCACCCCCCCTCCAGTCGATATAACACACTTTCAAATACCTAACAATCCCTATTGGTGTGGTTGGCTGGCTTGTCGGGGTGCCGTGTATTTGACATGAGCGATCGAGTATGCGGTCCAAACTGGACGGGCCCGGAGTGCTTCTTTTAAATGGCTTTTTCCGCTGACCGAGTTTAGAGCCTTTGAATAAGGCATTGACTGCCGTATCCTCGGTATTGTCGCTGCTAATGCGGCGCTTATGTTTGTTGCGACGTGACCTGCCATTGCTGTCCTTGGTATCCGAAGTACCATGATTCTTTGATATGTTATTACTGCGAGCCAGCCAGCTGTCTTCTCCCGCACAAAAGCGGGTCATGAGTGTCGTGAGGGCTGCCATAGATTTCGGCTTTTCCTGACCAAGGTGCCGGGCTAGCCACTCATCGCGGATGTTGTGTTTAAAAGCTGCTAGGGCCTCTGCATCCGGACAGTCGACGATTTGATTTTTCTTTGTTAGGAACCTTGTCCAGAATTGCCTGGCCGATTCCTCTGGCTGCTGAATTATATGGCTTAGGTCATCGGCGTCTGGTGGTCGCACATAAGTGCCCTGAAAGTTGTCGAGGAATGCGGCTTCCAGATCTTCCCAACAGCCAATGGAATTTGCTGGCAAGCTATTGAGCCAATGCCGAGTTGGTCCTTTAAGTTTGAGTGGGAGGTATTTGATTGCGTGTAGGTCATCACCGCAGGCCATGTGGATGTGCAGGAGGAAATCCTCGATCCATACCGCAAGATCTGTCGTGCCGTCGTATGATTCTATGTTTATGGGCTTGAAACCCTCTGGGATTTGATGATCCATTACTTCATCTATGAAGCATAAGGGGTGTGCGGCACCTCTGTACTGGGCTATATCGTGACGCAGCTCAAATGAGTCTTGCCCGCTGTGTTTGGCCCGGCGGATTTACTTTTACTGTATACGGCGTGACGTTTATCGTCTCGCATAGTGGCGCGCCCTTGTGATCCGTAGATCGATCTTGCATGTTTTGCTTTGTCCTCCAATACATCTTGCAGGTCTGGCGTGTTTCCCCATGCCTTCTTACTTGAATGGCGTCGGGGTGCAGGCTAAGCTTTTGGCTGGGATGCCTCTCTATCGCGGCCATGAGGTGGCTGATCAGCCGCGTCATATGCTTCTTCCTCTAGTCGGGGTAGCAACCTGCATTTTGGGTAACTCTTGGAGGGGCGTTCGAGTTTATATTCCTCAGCCGCGAGGACTTCAGTCCATCTGTCAGCTAGCAGATCTTGATCAGCTTGAAGCTGCTGCTGCTTTTTCTTAAGGCTATTTGCCGTGGCTATAAGCCGGCGCTTGAAGCGCTCTTGTTCGACGGGATCCTCTGGCACGACGAATTCGTCATCGTCGAGGCTTGCCTCGTCTTCGGAGGGGGCATGTAATTATCATCCTCCGCCTCTCCATCTGCCGCTCTCTCTGGAGGGCTGGCCTCTCCATCCTCCTGTCCTAGATCGCGCTGGAGGGGATTGTTGCCATCTTCGGCACTATCCGGAGTGTTATTATCTCCTGTGCCGGTATCACCACTTTTGCTTTGGCGGGACTTAGAGCGGCGCCGCTGACGCTGGCGCTTGGGTTGCTTCTTGGAGGGGTCATCCTCCGCTGTCTCGTCGCCATTGCCTTCTTTGGGTGTGTCCACCATGTATATATCGTATGATGAGGTGGCTGTCCAGTGCCCTGTGGGCAGTGGTTCCTGTTCGTCTCCTGCATCGTCGTCCATACCGTCGATGTCTTTGGAGTCGAAGTCGAGCATGTCGGTCAAGTCATCGACAGTGGCTATGAAGTGGGTGGTGGGTGGGCATCGAATTTCTTCGTCGTCTGCATCCCAATCCTGCCGGTCATAATCCGGCCAGGACTCTCCTGACAAAGAGAGAGACCTTAGTTAATTCAGTATGTCGCCAAAGGGCGAGTGCTGAAAGATATCCACGGAAGTGAAATCCATGATCGGCCCCCAATCGGATTCGATTGGCAGGGGCGTGGATGGTCCAGAGTCCAGAGGAGAGTCCGGCAATGGGGAGTCACGGGCCTCGCAAAGGATAAGGTTGGTGTTCGGTTCGATCTCCGTTGAGGCTGCTGCCTCCGCGGCGGGGTCTAACCACCCGCCCTCGAATGGTGCAGTTGGCTCCGAATTAAAGGTCGGAGCGGCTGCAGGTGCGGTCTCCAGGACACTATTCGGTGGCAGAGATAAATCATGCCCATCGTGACAGTGCGGCGCACTCGGCAGGGGCTCGAATCTGTCGAAGATCAAGTCTCCGCGGATATCGGCCGTGTAGTTTAGGCTTCCAAACCTGACCTGATGGCCAGGGGCATAGCTTTCAATCTACTCCAGATGGCCAAGCGAATTGGCCCGTAGTACAAAGCCGCTGAATACAAAAATCTGTCCGGGAAGAAAAGTCTCACCCTGGACCGCATCGCTAATGATGATCGAAGGAGCCATCAAGCCTGATGATGATGACACAGAGGAACTCTCAATGAAAGCACCAATGTCGGTGTCAAAACCGGCGGATATCAGGTAGGGGGTCCCGAACTTTGCGTCTAGGCGGATGGTAACAGGAGGCAGGGGACACGATGTTTTACCCAGGTTTGGGCCCTCTTGCTGGAGGTAAAACCCTACGTCCTGCTTGATTTATTCTTGATGGTATGGGTATTACAAGAGTTGATCTACCACGAGATCGGAGAGGCTAAACCCTAGAAGCTAGCCTATGGTATGATTGTATGTTGTCCTACGGACTAAAACCCTCCGGTTTATATAGACACCGGAAAGGGCTAGGGTTACACAAGGTCGGTTACAAAGGAGGAGATATACATATCCGTATTGCCTAGCTTGCCTTCCACGCCAAGTAGAGTCCCATCCGGACACGAGACGAAGTCTTCAATCTTGTATCTTCATAGTCTAACAGTCCGGCCAAAGGATATAGTCCGGCTGTCCGAAGACACCCTAATCCAGGACTCCCTCAGTCATTATTGTCAAGTTAAACCATCGTTTGTGTATTATCTTCATAGCACACCACATGATTAGTCTCAAGTTACATATGAACTATGTGTACTATATGAACTCGAACTTGATTTTTTGAATCCACTTTATGTTGATTTCGAATCATAGTACATTTCAAGCTCTAGCTAGATCTTCACAAACTAAACCATGTCTCATATGTATAATGTGTTTATCACATTATGTATGGTGCCCCGCCCCCTACGCCTACAAGTATTTATATGTGAGTTGCAAACACCACACATTACCACAAATTCAAATAAAATGTGAGAATGTTTGATATATAGTATTGTTTAGATTGTTCGATATTTAGTTGTAAGCTGCAAACGCCACACATTATCACAAATTCAAATAAAATTTGAGATTGTTCGATGTATAGTATGGTTTAGATTGTTCGACATTTAGCTGTGAGTTGCAAACGCCATGCATCATCACATTATGGTATAACATGTGCAAAACCACAACACACGTATCACCACTATATTCATGCATGCATATGTTTAAAACACTATGATCTCCTATTCAAATATATGAATCCACTTTCATATCAAATTATGATCTTTGTTAGTCTCTTACACCCACACAATCCTCTAACTTTTGTAGCTACCACTAACTTTCTCTCGTGCATGCACACGCCCTCCTCGCCCTACCCCTCCCTCAACATTCTATCCATCGCGCACATTCATTTTTTTTCTTTAGGTCGTTCTCCCACAGTCTCCACAACTCCTTTCCGACACACACCGATCGATAAACCTCTCCAGCGATGTCTGCCTACAACATACACACGCACCTTCAATCTCCTCCTTTATGTGTTCTTGCCTCGTGTCTCTCATACGGTCCCACACACGTGTAAACTCTCACCCCTCTTTACATCGATCTCACAACCGAACACTCCTCCCCCTAACTAGCTAGTAGTTGGGCCTCTCGCACCACCTCGTAGCTCGATTCTCTCTGTCTATCCGTCTCGCCGGGCCTTATTTGCCTCTAACAAATGGACGTACACTGACCGATCTCCCGCTATACATATAGCTAGCTAGGTCCTTATAACTCGTTTTCCCCCACGCTTCCATAGATCTACCTCATTAGTTATGTCTCTCCCTTCCTCCGACAAACAACAATTGATATATCGATCTAGTTAGGTTTGCTTACCACACACATGGTTCCCCTTCATCATCCATGGATGTGTCCCGACAGATCTATCACGCATAGGCACACACAGAAACACATCCCCACTCTTATTGATAATATTGAAGTTCCACCCTCAGTTTTTCTAGTAGGCCTCTCCCACCATCTTCAAGAAGCAACTCCATCACCCATCCAGCACTCTACGCCTCTCCCTCCCTCCCTCTCTCTCCTCTCTCTCTGTCCCATCCTATTTCCCATCCTTCAGTTATGTATGGATGTCGACCGATCTCCCTCAAAACATAGTTGGGTCTCTCCTTCTCAACACATATACGAGTCATTCTACCTCTATAGTTAGGCATCTGCCTACCCCTCCCCCCACTCCCTACCACACACACACTGATACATTGAGCGCTCTATTCATGTCTCCCTACCACACACAAACTTGACATGTGCCGTCTGACATTCCGGTAGCTAGGTCAGTCACCCTATATCTTTGACTTGCACACACACACACACAATTTCGATGGCTCTCTTCATCGATCTCGCACCCACCCACTTGATCCTCTCTTCGACTCTATCAATATCTATGACCCCTCCCTCTCTTCTCGTGGATCGCCCGACCCTCTATACATGATATGGATAGGCCTCCATTTCACACACATTGCATGCAAAATTATGTTTGATATGTCATCGACACATATTCCCACAAATACATTCACGAAATCAACCTCCCCCCACCCAAACAAAAAACACTCATGAACGCACAAGCCATTTGTCTAGGTTTGTATCTATCACACACACCCACGTAGGTGGGGGGACGTGCACGAAGAGAAGAGGTGCACACATGGCGCACATACTGCCGTCTCTTTCCCAACCACACCCGCGCGGGTAGACGGTGGAGCTCATTTCTGTACGAAAAGGCAGCCCACGTGGTAATTTGACACGTGTACTGGTTGTCCACTAGATGGAGGGAGGATCGTCTACCATGGGTGAACAAACAAATTGCGACTTGACGCGTTATGTTAAAAAAGAGGAAAACCATGTGGGGCCTACCTTAGAGGCAAGGCTCTATACACTGGAGTACTTTCAATGTGTCCCGTCAACTCGCAGAACGAGGAGAAGCTTGCTTGTACACCGTCTCCCCCGCCCACGGGCGCGGTGGCTCGCAGGATGAGGTGAAGCTTGCTTACTACGCCTTACGCCTGCTCCCTCGCCCACGCGCGCGGTGGCTCGTAGGACGAGGAGAAAATTTTACTAGTACTCCCTCCGTTTACTCCTCGTCCCTACCTTGGTTAGAGAGATTATCATATTGTTTGGAATATATGTCCTTTAGTGGATTTCAATATGAACTACTAGTACATACTCCAAACATGGATGTATATAGACGTATTTTAGAGTGTAGATTCACTCATTTTGCTCCGTATGTAATCCATATTGAAACGGATGTAATGGTACACACTCTCCCTCGCCCCTCGACCCTCGCCGCGTGGTGGACGTGCAGCAATTCATTCAGTCTCATATAGCGAGAACGATATATACTGCAGTACCATTATTGCTCGACTTCCCGAAGAGGCAAAGAGCCAATCGCAAGGTTAATAGTTTGGAGATGCCAAGCACAAGGTTTATAGGAGAACGAGTAGTAGGTGCCGCGTCATTTATAAATAAAGTTGTAGTGTGAGGTGGGCCATGTAATAACTGAGCCTGCGTGTTTTCACTGCTCTTGCACTCCTCGGCAGTAAGAATGGAGAAAATTGTAATCTAGTAGTACCTCCTTTCGCCGAAAGAGTGGGACATCCAGCTGTCCTACCACCTCAGTAATAATGACCAATGAGCCGTCAAATCACATAGACCCAGCAGTAAGTTGGACGGACGAAGCAACCATCACTCTTGAATCCGCTTCTCCCTTCAACGTAGGCGCCAGTGATAGCTCGCGTCGGCTCTGCCTGGGCATGAATGCGGCACCGATTCTTTGGAGCGGCGCTGACCGTTTTAGGTGGGAAGCGCGCGCGGGCGATGGAGGGGCTTTGCGTGGGCTAGGCTGGTTAGGAGCGGGCGTGGCAGTTGTCTTCCTGTCCCTACCGGACGCCCGAAAATGAGAGGATGCACCGACTCTCGTGGCTAAAATCGTACACTACACACCATCTCTCTGTAGGAGTAGGTCGATCTGTTGCTCTCTCTAACACACACATGTTGTTAAACACACACACGCACACGCACACGCACACACAGGTTCATAGAATAGGAAGTGAGATACAAATGGAGTACGTACAAGAAGAGAAGAGGTGACGAATATTCCATCAAACCTGGACTGAGGAGTAGTACTCTCTCTGTCTAGGTGTTAAGTCATCCTATAGAAATCAGATATTCCTAAAATGTTTAGGCGTCGTCCATTAACTTCGCATCTCAATCCCATCCTGGCCTCGTTGCTAGCGAGCGTTGTTACTTAGGGAGCGTTTGGATCCTTAGCAAGAATAGCTTATAGCATAGCCAGGCAAGGTTAGGCGTTTGGAACTATTAAAATATGTTAGCTTTTTGTGGGCCAGCTAGCTTGGGTGGGCTAGAAAAACCTTGCTAGCTCAGGAGAGCCAGATCGGCTCACTTCCGATAGCAAACTTCGTGTAGTAGTAACATAGACTAGTAACATATGCATGTTGTAGTCCAAGTTACTCACCACTATGACCAGCCTAAGCAATGTAACCAAACACTCCTTACTCTGTCTTGTTATCTCCCCCGGAAACCCAATGCATGGAGCAAAACTACGCGTTGATCAGTCAAGAAATCAAAGTCGGCTTGCATGCGAGTTAATACGTGGCCCTGCATGGTAGCTAAAACGGCATCTCTTAGTTGTTTGGATTAATTGTTGCGTTTAGAGACAGAAATCAGGGCTTTGATTGGAGGAATGACCGGTCAAGTTTCTCCTTCTCCTCCAATCTGCTTGCACCTTGGTCCCGCTGCACCTTCTAACGTGACTTATTACACCTAGACGGAGGGAGTCATACGAGATACGGTGGCACACTGACTTAGGTCGAATACAAGTGCCCAAAATTGTGTGCATGTTATAATAAGGATTCACTTAAAATAGTACGTGAGCAAACCGAGGGATCAATTGGACAGTGCTCCCGAGCAGTAGCAAGATGTGTGAGGTAAGATACACCGCTGGCGCTTTTAATTTTTCTTATTAATTTGTTTGTTTCACCCTCTGACTGGTCGGACCCAACGTACTACGTGGAGAGAGGTAAGGTGACTAAGGCTGCATTATTTCTGCACCATTGTGGATAGTCTTACCACCAAAGCCACATGACACGATTATGATTTAAATCCCAATGACTCCCACACACACAAAAACACGACATGCTCGTCACACGAATGCAGGAATGTATAAAAGGTTATTTTCCTCTCATTGAACATAACGGGAGGGTTGTGTAGCTGGTTAGCCTGTTCGCTCATCAAACATGAGGTCTCGGGTTCGATAGCTACACTTGAGCATAATTCGTGCCAGGAGGATTCTTTGACTGGTCAAAATGGATGGATACGGAGCTATACGATCTCGTAGTGACCGTATAATCACCTCATCACATATAAGCTGCAGCCTCGACGCTTGTTTTCTAGGGTTTGCACTCTTCACACTCTCTCCGGTATATATATACACGTTGGAGCCTCAACGCTTGTAGTTGCTCTCTTCACACTCTCTTACCCTCTCCAGATCTAAACAAAACTTCGTTGGCCTCTCTCTCTCTCTCCCCTCACTGCCGGTCTGCTTGTAGTTGCTCTCTTCACACTCTCTCACCCTCTCTAGATCTAAACAAGACTTTGTTGGCATCTCTCTCTCCTCTCACTTCTTGTCAAAGAGCCGGCAAGATCTGTCCGCCGGGAAGGGAAGGAGGCTTAACGCTGTCGCCGTCAGCGAGGGAGGGAATCCACTACCGGCGCAGCTGTTCACTTTCACCCAGCGGCGGCACGGGAGGGCCTCCGACCCATTCTTCTTCGCCGCCGTACATAGTGTGGGTCAAACGGCCTCCGGTCACCCACTGAACCACACCCCAAGAACCTTAAGGTATAATTTACTTATTCCACATGCATTGCTCTAGCTGCATGTGGGCTTTTTCCACTTCTGCACTCGAATCTAGGTGTTGTATCAAACAAGAAAGTAGTGGGGAAAGTTCTATACCATGAATCTAGGACATGGTTCAAAGAGGAAAGGAATGGGGGAAAGTAGTGGGAAAAGTTGTATAGCATGAATCTAGGACGTGGTTCAAAAAGGAAAGGAAGGGGGAAAGTAGTGGGGAAAGTTGTATCGCATGAATCTAAGACGTGGTTCAAAGAGGAGAGGGATGGGGGAAACTAGTGGGGAAAGTTGTATAGCATAAATCTAGGACGTGGTTCACAAAGGAAAGGAAGTGGGGAAAGTACTAGTGCAGACTGGCTATCCAGCACCTACGTTGGTCGAAAAGGGAAAACAATGACAAACGCAGTACGCACATTTGTAACGAACTGGTCTTTTGTTTTGGGGGACAAGGCTGTAGAGTTTGAGTAGGACAAGATTTGCTGCGCTCACATAGGGAAAGGTGTCTAAAGATAACAAAACTGGGACCAACACAAATATGCTCCTTGGTTGTTTGTTCTTTGTTGCAACAGACTGTGCATCACCCCAGTACATCGGTAGATGCACATGGTGCTGGTGCGTCCATTGTCCCGTGCATGTCTTTAGTTGTTGTTAATCTAAGGCCCTATTTGGTTAAAAACTCCCTAGTCCCTACCTGCTTGGTTCCAGGGACTAAACATGGACTAAAGGCTATTAAATGACATGCTAAAAGACCATGTTACCCCTAGTAATGAACTAATAGAGACAAGGTGCGATGCGTGGCAGGGGCAACTGTTGGAAAAAGTCCCAAAAAGACTCTCCCTCGGGGTCTTCTTTCTTTAGTCCCAAATGCCCACTTTTAGTCCCTAAAAGTCCCTCCTATTTGGTTTAGATGGGACTGGCACGGAGTTTTTTTAGTCCCTCCACCAAAATGTCCCTATAAACAAGCACCCTCTAATAATGCCACTTGAAAATTGATGCAATGCCATAGTTAAAAGCAAATTACATGTTTAACGAATTTTATTGTTAATATAATCTCTCTGTTAATATTAATAAATGCCACCGTTTGAGAAATTCTACTGTCTTGCTTTCTTTCCTATTTAGATAAGTTAGATGCTTCTTTTTGTTGGCTTCTGTGTCATCCACCGTTATTGACCACTAGTTGTTTCCTTTGCACCTCTGTGTAAACAGGGTTATCTACTTCACCTCGTTGCCATTGTGACCTTTTGTTGCACTGCACAAAACACTTCTGTTTTAAGAGTGTTTTGTGCAGTTCAACCAAAGTGTCACATTGACAATGTTGCTTCATTGCTTGATCTTAGTGGAACTGCACAAGAGGAGATCTTACTTCCTATCCGTGTTGCAAATTTGGTTCAGATCTTCTTCTTGTGAGTTGTTTGAATTCCACGTCATGAGAGGTCAGTACTAGCCTTCTTTCACATGATTCTGCAGTGTGCTTTCATATGTTGTGTTACTTGTACGGTAATGTTGCTTGATTTTAGTGAGCTGCACAAATGGAGACAAGACTTCCAATCTGTATGTGCACTGCAATATCCCATTGAGGTAAGATAAGGATAATTCACAACTGTTGGCCTGTATTTTTTCACTTTCATCAAAAAAATAATGTCATTGTTTAGTGATATACTTGTGCAACCTAATTGACATGCCAAATCTTACATTGAAGGCGAAGCTTGTCTGTTATTGAACCAAGTGATGAAGGGGAAGAACAAGCAGAAGAAAAACAAAAATCAACTCATGGTGCTATAATGAAGCACTGGAGATGACACAAGTAATGATATAGTTTTGCATCTTAATTTATTGCTATGGCTGGAATGAGAAATTGTTTTGCCACTAATTTGATGCCACTCTTAATGTAATACGTAATTATCTCTACTTGTGCAAACAGGGATCTTCTTTGAAGATACCATATATTTTAGTGGAACTGCACAAGAAGATGTTGAAAACATTAATCTAATCGAGGAGTATATAGTAAGCATGGCCACTACAGTAGATAGCAACAGATGGTTCCGTAGAAGTGCTTCATCTGTATGCTCTACACAATAAGCCTCCTGACAAAGGTTGGTACTCGCCCACTGATTTCATCCATATGATTGAGCTTTGTCATCTCTATTGGTGTTGTGCTACTATTTAGATACTGTCATCAAATAGTGGTATTGTCCTTGATAAGTGCTTTAGCTGTGCTGTTTTAAATATTTCCTTTCCTTCTTTTTGAGCAAACAGGGATGCTAGCATTTAGTTATCCTCTTGTCTTTGCACAACAGGATCATCCTCCTCTGAAGAAGAATATGGAGTACGTGAAGTGACTATTTCCGATTATGCCAGTATGAAGAAGCCCTGTCTATCTTCTCATCAGAAGGAGTAGTTGAAGGATGGTTACATTACCCCCCCCCCCCCCACAAGACCAAACTAACTTCAACTCAGAAGGACTGAGAAATCTCCATTTTCTTGCTGTGATGCGCGAGTACAATGTTGTTCTAGGATTCTTTCTGGTGAGTTCCATTTTTCTAAAAGTGTGCTCTACATGGACCATGTAGGTGTGTGTTTAAACTGTCAACTCATAGTACAGTTTGCTTTATACTAATCACTTTTTTTGTATTTGTGCAAACAAGGGTGCTCAGCTTTATTTCAATGGGAACTGCACAAAATGTTCATGAATACATCGAATCATTCATTTCGACCACAAGAAAGGAGGTGCCGATAAGTTCAAGGCGTTGCAACATATAAGGGCGAAATCATACAAGCTACGCGCGGATTTGGTTGATTTTTGTGGAACTGCACAAAAAGAACAACTGGTTTATTTAGCACGAGGTGCCATGTCAATGTTCGAACTGATGGCAAACCCTGCCCATTCCACAATCGTAGGCATTTGAAATTTTGGAATGGGAAAACCTTGTCAAATTTTGCTCATTGATTTTCGCAAGAAGACATGCGTTTGATATTTTTGAATGGGACGCCCTTTGCTGTCAGCAGCGTCGATCCATTTTTTATTTATTCTTTAGTTGTGAAGTAAATATTGGCTCTGACATGTGAATCGCTGAGATGCATAATCATCGATTGTTTTGAATGTTCTCTATGAATTGCCAGGCATGTGTGTTTGATTGCAATGTACAGGAACGCTAAAAAGCTGCTCAAACTCTTTGTACTCCTTATGTTCCTTTTTACTTCGCACATTGTGAAAGTGCATACTTTTTTCTATAAGATTGGTCAAAGTAGAGATACTTTGACTGCAGACAAAACTTGTATGTAGACTAGAAAGGGCCGGAGGGAGTACATGTGAAACTGCTGCAAATGAGGTGATCACCCTGGGAATAATGCTAGTACGTATTGTTTTGCATGTTCATCCAATGCCAGTGATACAAGAATTCAAACTAATCGAAATAAATTCATTCATACACGGTCGGATTTCATATAAACATGCCGGATTTCATTACATTTCATACATTCTTCAACTAAAAAGGGGTGCGCTGGAGGTATAATTAATTAACTGAAGCAACCCACCTGTGTCCGGCTGAGCCGAACAAAAGCTACAGTGACTTAACTGCAGGTGCAGTTGCGTAACTAACGTGTGGCCCAGATGCCTATTGGGCCCACGTGTCAGTCAGCCAACTGCACCAGCAGTTAAGTAGAAGCAACGTCCTTCTCCAAAATAGCTCTCTGACTCCATGTCGCCGCCAAGAAGCTAACTGGCCGTCAGTGGTCAACCCGCCTAGCTTGTCATAGCGATTAGGGCAACTAGGAGCCCAATGATCAGGATCCCCAGATGACAAACACATTTCTTCTTGTCATTCTTCTTCTTGAAGTTCGTGTGTTGCACAACCTTGTTCTTCCCATCAAACTTTGCTTTACCATCAAACTTGCCCTTGTTCTTGAACTTGTGGGGCTGGAAGTTCTTCTTCTGTACCGAATTGGCACTAGATCCTCCCTCAATTCCTCGAGCACGTGTGTCCTTTGTTCTCTCCTTTTCTTCCACATCAAGAGTGCCCATGAGATCCATGAAGGAGGAAGCTTAGTGATGATACCTCCGGCAACAAACTTGTCCGGTAGCATACAACTGAAGTGCTCAAGTTCTCTAGCAAATGATTGTATCTCATGAGCTTGCTCAACCACGGAGCGCTCTTCAATCATCCTGTAATCATAGAATTGCTCCATGATGTACAGCTCAGTGCCAGCAACCGGAGGGTAGCAGCGGTGGCCTTACTTGGACCCGAGCGGCGGCGACCTACCGTGTTCTACTCTTCCTCGTTTTCTATGTGGCGCGGCCTCATTGGCAGCAGGGCGGGGCCTCGGCGGAGCCGGCGATGTCCTCTGTCTCGTTGCCGGCGGGCGGCGCCTCGGCGGAGCGGGGGAAATCCTCCCCCTCGTTGCCGGCGGGGTGGGGCCTCGGCGGAGCCGGCGATGTCCTCTGCCTCGTTGTTGGCACCGCGGGGCCTCGGCGGAGTAGGGCCTCGTTGAAGCCAGCGGAGCAGGGACTCGTCGGCGCCGGCATTGTCCTCTGCCTCGTCCCTGGTCTCGCCAAACAGCGCCTCGCCCGCTTCATCGCCCTCTTTGTAGGAGGTTGCAGCCACCGCCACCCGCATGCGGTACCGCCAGCGCTCGAGGCGGCCCTCGCGGGCGGAGTGGTACAAGTCGAGTAGCACCTCCTGCTCCGCCTGCTCCGCGGCGATCTGCTCTGCCGCCTGCAGGTGCTCCTGGAGGAGATGGTGGTTGTAGGTGGTGTTGGCCTGCGCCTCCCAGAACTGCTCCTCACGCTTTTGCCTCACCGTGTCCATATATTGGGCATGGGCCTCGCCGATGGTCATGGTGCAATGCACCGGCGAGGATGGCGCGGAGGAGGGGGTTGGTGTCGGATCGTTGACTACCATGTTCTCCATTAGGACGTCGTCGTCCTCCGGCTACCTGTCGGCCAGCCAGTCGGCAGCAATGGCTGCCATCTACTTGTGGTCCATCGTCCGCCCATCCTGAAGAGCGCTGGAGCGCGAGGAAGCCATGGTGGTCAGTAGTGGTGTGGACATGAGAATAGGAACGGATGCGCATGACTGCGGCTATGGCCGGCGCAGCAATTTATATAGCAATGGTGGGCGGCGGAGGGACGGACGTGTGGCGCCGGAGTAGCCGCCTCGGCAACCGTGTATCATTAATGTGGGTGCCATAAGGACGGACGGCATTGTGTCGTTTGAAGGCGGAGCAATCGCATGCACCGGGAAGCGGGGCGGGCGACACAGACCGTTTCAAGCAGAAAGCGCGTGCGGGTGAGGGAGGCGGTCTGGGTGGGCCAGGGCAGTCAGACTCGTGCTTGGCAGGGGGTCGGTCCAGCAGCCGGACATGCTGGCTCACCAGCTACCTCGCCGAGCTGAGCGACGACAATCAGACGATGGACGTAGCTTCCGACCAGGAGCCGGCACCACTGTCCAAGCCGGTTCATGCCGTGTTCACCATAGAGCAGGTGCGGCCGCACTTTGATGCCCTAATGGCGGAAGAGCTACCAGCACAGGAGGACCTATGATGCAACCTCCGTCTCCTCAATGAGCACCGGTGAACAAACGAACGACAACGCCGTCGCGGACATGTGGCCCTATGATCGTCGCTTCCCGAATGAGCAGCGGGCGTTGTATCAGACCATCCATAGGGCCCGCGAGGCCCTCTCCGTCGTCCTTCGAGTTGTTGCGCTCACCGTGGCGCCGCTGTCTCGCGTTGTCAACATGGTCAACGGACATGAGGATGAGGAGATGACTTTACTTGGAGAGGATGACAGTGGGGACCCACCAGGGCCATAGCCGCATGTACGCAAGTGCCTCCTTATTAGTATATAAAACTATATTTTTTTGCTTCCTCCTGGTTTCCTAACATCATAGTTCCACACCATTGTCAACCTATGTAGTCAATAAACAAGAGAATTGCACAAGAAGCGGCCGACAGCTGGGACCAAGCAGCTCGAGCAGTATTTGTGTTTTTGAGGTGTCAGCACTGCAGAGTTTTTCTTGAGCGATGTTTAGCCCAGATATTATTTTTTCTCCTCTGAACAACAACGAAAACATCACTGCAGCTATTAACTTGGCGGGCTGTGGCCCGTCTAGCCCAGGCCAGATATCCATCCCAGATCTTTTTTTAAGCTGAAAATGGCTAGCCCAGCTATACTTTTTTTAGGAATACCCAGGCAAGGTCAAGTTGTTATTCTCCGCCCCGCTGGGCTGCAAATCTTTCCTAGGAGGGATGCATTAGGCTTAACAAGAAAATGGGCTTTAAGAAATAATAAATGGGATGTAATTATAAAAACTAGG
Organism: Triticum urartu; assembly: GCF_003073215.2. Classification (NCBI taxonomy): domain Eukaryota; kingdom Viridiplantae; phylum Streptophyta; class Magnoliopsida; order Poales; family Poaceae; genus Triticum; species Triticum urartu. The sequence continues at coordinate 384,394,803 of NC_053022.1, read as the reverse complement.
CAGTAACTATAAAAAATGCACCAAACACGTAATTACTTTATAAATTATTATTTTTGGATATTGAAAATTTTAATTTCATTAATTGTTGCGAGTGCAATGTTTTGTTGGATTTTTACATAATATAAATTTATACTGAAATTGTATTTAATCTGACTAGAAATTTCAGGATAAAAATATTTCGGATCTCATCAAAATGTGGGAAATTTATTGAATTCTGTTTTGGACGGTTGGTTGAAATGGGTTGTACTTTTAACAAACTGTAAATGGGCTGTATGAAATTCCATTAGAATTCAGAAATTGGCTGCACATTCTTACAAATCTCAAATGGGCTATAAGTTCTCTGCCACACACTTGTGGCCTTACTAAGTTGATGCGTCCCCTCAAAAAAAAGAGTTGACGCGTATGCAAGGCTTTGTCAACTTATAGTCAACACACGGTTCTAGCAGCAATGGCCGTTGGATGTCCATCCAACGGATGCCTTGCTTCTTCTTCAATCTCAGATATTCTAGCTTCACCCGCCCAAAAAATGATTCCTCCCCTTGACATCTGGGGCGCACCGTTTCGGAAGCTGGCCTATGGGCCTACTAAGTTGACTCGTACCAAGGGCGTTGTCAACTTAGTTAATACAAACAATCCTAGCTGCAGTGATTGTACAATGTCCATCCAACGGCCGTCGTGCTTCTTCAACCTCTGGTCTTCTTGCTCCAGCTGCCCAAAGCAGCACCGGTCATGTCGCCTGCTCCTGCCTCCCGTGGCCGGCTGTGCTGCCGCGCAGGCCTCACCCCGCCCTACTACTCCCACCGCTGGCCAGGGCATCCCTCCACTCACCCACACCCCTTGTTATTTTGCGGCGACGGCAGCCTCACACCGCAGCCGAACCAGTGAACCCTCGTACTCCTCTCTGCGTGGGCATCCACTACCGCGTCTTCCCCGGCTCCGCGTCGTCCCCTTCCTAGGCCTCGCCGTCGTCCACCGCCCTGGTGCTCTCGGCGCGGCGTGGTCAACGTGGTCAAGGAACAACTTCCATCGGAAGAGTACTGTACGTGGAGAGGCTGACAGCTGGGTCCACGGCAGCCACAAGGAAGTGCCTCCTTATTACATGGAAAATAATTATTCCTCCACCTGACAGCAGGGACCCACCGTATTTGGCGAAAAAACGTTTCCCCCTGACTGCTGGGACCCACCGGACAGGCCAACATATTTCACAAAAAAATGTTCCCCCCGCTGTCAGCTCGGACCCACTGGAGGTGCCTCCTTATTACGCACAAAAAAATGAATACTCCCCCTACTAGTTGGGACCCACCTTGGTGGGAGGCTAACTTGTGGGCCTACTAAGTTGACGGGGATGGAGTGCTTTGTCAACTTAGTCAATATGAATGATTCTACCTCCAGTGATCGTACGATGTCCATCCAACGGCCGTAGTGCTTCTTCAACCTCTGGTCTACTTGCTCCAGCCGCCCAAAGCAGTGCCGGTCGTGTCGCATGCTCCTGCCTCCCGTGGCCGGCTGTGCTGTCGCGGAGGCCTCACCGCCCCCGACTATTCCCACCGCTGGCTAGGCCCTGCAACGACGGCATCCTCACATCGCAGCCAAACCAGTGAACCCTCGTACTCCTCTCCGCGCGGGCTTCCACTGCCGCGTCTTCCCCGGCTCCGCGTCATCCCCTTCCTAGGCCTCGCCGTCGTCCACCGCCCTGGTGCTCTCGGCGCGGTGTAGTCAACGTGGTCAAGGATGGCTTCCATCGAATGTGGACTGTACGTGGAGAGGCTGACAGCTGGGTCCATGGCCGCAACAAGGAAGTGCCTCCTTATTACGCGCAAAATAATTATTCCTCCACCTGAGAGCAGGGACCCACTGGACGGGCCACCGTATTTCACGAAAAAAACGTTTCCCCCTGACTGCTAGGACCCACCAGCTACATCTTCACATGCAAGGAAGTGCGTCCGGGTAAAAAAAAGATTCGCCCCCTGACTGCTGGGACCCACCAGCTACATCTTCGCACGCAAGGAAGTGACTGACAGTCAGGACCCACCTGGTCGAAGTGTATGTAGCGTTGTCATTCTGGTCGCGAACATGTACGTACATACTAGTCGATGTAGAGGCGTGCACGTGTCGTAGTAGAGGCGTGCACGTAGCATGTACACGTACATACAGCGGCCTGTGTGCAAGAAAGAAAATACATCCACGTACGTACACACGGGCAGGGTCTCGAATGCCTACTTGCGCATACGTACGGCCAGGGCTCGTGTACATGGCTAGGTTGGAATGGAGAAATAGCGTCGTTGTCGTGTTCATGGGGAGCCAAACGACTAGGTCGGAACGGAATGCGTCGTCGTGTTCATCAGGAGGGCTTGGACGGAACAGCCGATGGAAATGAGGCCTGGCGTATCGCAGAACGAAGGAAACGGCCTTGTATTCGACCGGCCACGGTTGAAACGGGATCATGTTCATCGGGAGGGGTCTGGCGTACCGCAAAACGGAGGAAACGGACCTCCTACGGTTGAAACGGGGGTCCTATTGATCAGGAGGGGTGTGTCGTACTGCAAAACGGAGGAAACAGACTTGTGTTGGAGCGCTACGGTCGAAACGGGGGTCCTGTTCATCGGGAGGGTGTGGCGTACCTTAAAACGGGACTCCACGGGATACTGTTCGTCTCCACCGTCGACCCCCTCCAGCCTCCACGGGCTACTGTTCATCCACCGTCGACCTCCTCCAGCCTCCACCTGCGACTGTTCATTCATGGGCTCCTGTTCATCCAGCCTCCATCACGCGCTACTCCACCGGCTATTGTTCAACCAGCCCTCTCCACGGGCTCCTGTTCAACCACCCCTCCACGGGCTACTGTTCATCCAGCCCTCCACCATCTACTGTTCATCCATCCCTCCACGGGGTGGTCCTGTTCATCCTGCCCTCCAAAGGGTCCTGTTCATCCAGCCCCAACCGGCTCGATCGATCGGGGTCATGTTCATCCAGAGGCAACACCACGGGGTCATGTTCATCCACCCCGACCAGGAACTGTTCATCCAAACCCCCCAGCAACGCTCACTGTTCATCCAGAGGCAGCATCGATCGGCTTCAGTTAGCAGCAGTAGCGAAGGAATCGCTCGATCGGGTTCAGTTAACAGCCATCAATCGATCGCTCGTGTTCATTAACACGTAGCCTGCAGTGAAATCGCTCGGGTTCAGTTAAAGCCCAACGCCTCGCACCCACACGCGTGCGTGTACGAGAGAAATGTGCATCGCTCGGCCCCGACCACCCACCGTAACTGGGAACACCTCGATATTTTCCTCGCCCTCGCTTCTACCACGGTTTTTTCCGTCATGGACGGCCCAAAGAATGTCATGCAGCTGCGTCTCTGGCCCGCCCAGGATGAAAAGCCCATTTTCTGTCATGATTTTTTGTCATAGAAGTAGGACCCCACCACATCTATGATGATACCGGGTTTGTCACAATTATCGTCATAGAAGTGTCATAAGTATGAAAGAACAAATTTTGTTTGGCCCAAAATGTCACAGATGTGTATTTTTTTGTAGTGGGAACAACGTATGCTGTTATGCGGTTTGACCGATAAATATCTTCGTATAATCTATAGGAGCCAATATGAGCATCCAGGTTCCGCTATTGGTTATTGACCGGAGATGTGTCGTGGTCATGTCTACATAGTTCTCGAATCCGTAGGGTCCGCACGCTTAATGTTCGATGACGATTTGTATTATGAGTTATGTGATTTGATGTACCGAAGGTTGTTCGGAGTCCTGGATGAGATAACGGACATGAAGAGGAGTCTCGAAATGGTTGAGACATAAAGATCGATATATTGGAAGGCTATATTCGGATATCGGAAAGGTTTCGAGTGATTCGGGTATTTTTCAAAGTACCGGAGAGTTACGGGAATTCGTCGGAGGAGGTAGTGGGCCTTAATGGGCCATACGGGAAAGGATAGAAGGGCCTCAAGGGGTGGCCGCCCCCCCCATGGGCTGGTCCGAATTGGACTAGGGAGGGGGTGACGCCCCCTCTTTCCTTCTCCCTCTCCTCTCCTTCCTTCTTCTCCTACATGGACTAGGAAAGGGGGAAACCTACTCCTACTAGGAGTAGGAATCCCCCTTTGGGCGCTCCCCTTGAGGCTGGCCCTCCTCCTCCTCCCCTCCTTTATATACGGGGGAGGGGGCACCCCATAGACACACAAGTTGATTTCTTAGCCGTGTGCGGTGCCCCCCTCCACAGATTTCCACCTCGGTCATATTGTCGTAGTGCTTAGGTGAAGCCCTGCGTCGGTAACTTCATCATCACCGTCACCACGCTGTTGTGCTGACGAAACTCTCCTTCGACCTCAGCTGGATCTAGAGTTCAAGGGACGTCACCGAGCTAAACTTGTGCAGATTGCGGAGGTGTCGTGCATTCGGTACTTGATTGGTTAGATCGTGAAGACGTTCGACTACATCAATCGCGTTACTAAACACTTCCCCTTTCGGTCTACAAGGGTACGTAGACACACTCTCCCCGCTCGTTGCTATGCATCTCCTAGATAGATCTTGCGTGATCGTAGGAAATTTTTTGAAATACTGTGTTCCCCAACAGTGGCATCCGAGCCAGGTCTATGCGTAGATGTTATATGCATGAGTAGAACACAAAGGAGTTTTGGGCGTGGGTATATACATATTGCTTGCTGTCACTAGTTGTTTCTTGATTCGGCGATATTGTTGGATGAAGCGGCCCAGACCGACATTACATGACCGCGTTCATGAGACTGGTTCTACCAACGTGCTTTGCACACAGGTGGCTGGCGGGTGTTAGTTTCTCCAACTTTAGTTGAATCAGATTCAATGAACATGGTTCTTTCTAAAGATCAAAAAGCAATCACTATATCGCGTCGTGGTTTTTGATGCGTAGGTAAGAACGGTTCTTGCTAAGCCCGTAGCAGCCACGTAAAACTTGCAACAGCAAAGTAGAGGACGTCTAACTTGTTTTTGCAGGGCATGTTGTGATGTGATATGGTAAAGACGTGATTATATAAATTGTTGTATGAGATGATCATGTTTTGTAACACAGATATCGGCAACTGGCAAGAGCCATATGGTTGTTGCTTTATTGTATGAAATGTAATCGCCATGTAATTGCTTTACTTTATCACTAAGCGGTAGCGATAGTCGTAGAAGCAATAGTTGGCAAGACGACAATGATGCTTTGATGGAGATCAAGGTGTCAAGCCGGTGACGATGGTGATCATGACGGTGCTTTGGAGATGGAGATCAAAGGCACAAGATGATGATGGCCATATCATATCACTTATATTGATTGCATGTGATGTTTATCCTTTATGCATCTTATTTTTCTTAGTATGGCGGTAGCATTATAAGATGATCTATCACTAAATTTCAAGGTACAAGTGTTCTCCCTAAGTATGCACCATTGCAACAGTTCGTCGTGCCAAGACACCACGTGATGATCAGGTGTGATAAGCTCTACGTTCACATACAACGGGTGCAAGCCAGTTTTGCACACACAGAATACTCGGGTTAAACTTGATGAGCCTAGCATATGCAGATATGGCTTCGGAACACTGAGACCGAAAGGTCGAGCATGAATCATATAGTAGATATGATCAACATAGTGTTGTCCACCATTGAAAACTACTCCATCTGACATGATGATTGGACGTGGTTTAGTTGATATGGATCAAGTGATCACTTAGATGATTAGAGGGATGTCTATCTAAGTGGGAGTTCTTAAGTAATATGATTAATTGAACTTAAATTTATCATGAACTTAGTCCTGGTAGTATTTGCATATCTATGTTGTAGATCAATTGCACGCATATAGCTTCCCCATTTTATTTATGATATGTCCCTAGAGAGAACTATGTTGAAAGATGTTAGTAGCAATGATGTGTACTAGTTCTGTGATCTGAGGATTATCCTCATTGCTGCACAGAAGAATTATGTCTTGATGCACCGCTAGGTGACGGACCTATTGGAGGAGCAGATGCAGACGTTATGAATGTTTGGCAAGCTCCGTATGATGACTACTTGATAGTTTAGTGCGCCATGCTTTACGGCTTAGAACCGAGACTTCAAAGACGCTTTTAATGCCATGGAGCATATAAGATGTTCCAAGAGCTAAAATTGGTATTTCAGACTCATGACTGAGTCGAGAGGTATGATACCTCTGACAAGTACTTTGCCTACAAGATAGAGGAGAATAGCTCATCTAGTGAGCATGTGCTCAGAATGTCTGAGTACTACAATCACTTGAATCAAGTGGGAGTTAATCTTCCAGATAAGATTGTGATTGACAGAGTTCTCTAGTCACTATCACCAAGTTACTAGAACTTCGTGATGAACTATAACATGCAAGGGATAACGGAAATGATTCCCAAGCTCTTCGCGATGCTGAAATTGGTGAAGGTGGAAATCAAGAAAAAGCATCAAGTGTTGATGGTTGACAAGACCACTAGTTTCAAGTAAAAGGGCAAGGGAAAGAAAGGAAACTTCGAAAAGAATGGCAAGCAAGTTGCCACTCCCGTGAAGAAGCCCAAAGCTAGACCTAAGCCTGAAACTGAGTGCTTGTACTGCATAGGGAATGGTCACTGGAAGCGGAACTACCCCAAATACTTGGCGGATAAGAAGGATGGCAAAGTGAAAATGATATAAATGTTATTAATATGTACTTTACTAGTGTTCATAGTAACCCCAGGGTATTTGATACCAGTTCAGTTGCAAAGATTAGTAACTCGAAACAGGAGTTGCAAAATGAACAGAGACTTGTTAAGGGCAAGGTGACGATGTGTGTAGGAAATGATTCCAAGGTTGATAAGATCACCATCGCCCACTCCTTTTACCTTCGGGATTAGTGTTGAACCTAAAATAAATGTTATTTTGTGTTTGCGTTGAGCATGAATATGATTGGATCATTTTTATTGCCACACGATTATTCATTTAAGTCAAAGAATAATTGTTGTTCTGTTTACATGAATAAACCTTCTATGGTCATACACTTAATATTGATGCTTTATTGAATCTCGATCGTAGTGATACACATATTCATAATATTGATGCCAAAATATGCAAAGTTGATAATGATAGTGCAACATACTTGTGGCACTACCGTTTAGGTCATATTGGTGTAAAGTGCATGAAGAAACTCCATGCGGATGCACTTTTGGAATCACTTGATTATGAATCATTTGATGCTTGCAAACCATGCCTCATGGGCAAGATGATTAAGACTCCATTCTCCGGAACAATGGAGAGAGCCACTGACTTATTAGAAATAATACATACCGATGTATGCGGTCCAATGAGTGTTGAGGATCACGGCGGGTATCGTTATTTTCTGACCTTCACGGATGATTTGAGCAGATATGAGTATATCTACTTAATGAAACAAAAGTCTGAAACGTTTGAAAAGTTCAAAGAATTTCAGAGTGAAGTGGAGAATCATCGTAACAAGAAAATAAAGTTTCTATGATCTGATCACGGAGACGAAATATTTGAATTATGAGTTTGGCCTTCAATTGAAACAATGTCGAATAGTTTCGCAACTCACGCCACCTGGAACACCACAGCGTAATGGTGTGTCCGAACGGCATAACTGTACTTTATTAGATAAGGTGCGATCTATGATGTTTCTTACCGATTTACCACTTTCGTTTTGGGGTTATGCATTAGAGACAACTGCGTTCACGTTAAATAGGGCACGGTCTAAAAATCTGTTGAGATGACACCATATGAACTGTGGTTTAGCAAGAAACCTAAGCTGTCATTTCTTAAAGTTTGGGGTTGCGATGCTTATGTGAAAAAGTTTCAGCCTGATAAGCTCAAACCCAAATCGGAGAAGTGCGTCTTCATAGGATACCCAAAAGAAATTGTTGGGTACACCATCTATCGCAGATCCGAAGGCAAGATCTTTGTTGCTTAAAATGGATCCTTTCTAGAGAAGGAGTTTCTCTCGAAAGAAGTGAGTGGGAGGAAAGTAGAACTTGATGAGGTAATTGCACCTTCTCCTGAATTGGAAAGTAGTTCATCATAGAAATCAGTTCCAGTGATGCCTACACCAATTAGTGAGGAAGTTAATGATGATGATCATGAAACTTCGGATCAAGTTACTACCGAACCTCGTAGATCAACCAGAGTATGTTCCGCACCAGAGTGGTACGGTAATCCTATTCTGGAGGTCATGTTACTTGACCATGACGAACCTACGAACTATGAGGAAGGGATGATGAGCCTAGATTCCGCAAAATGGCTTGAGGCCATGAAATCTGAGATGGGATCCATGTATAAAGAACAAAGTATGGACTTTTATTGACTTGCTCGATGATCGGCGAGCCATTGAGAATAAATGGATCTTCAAGAGGAAGACGGACGCTGATAGTAGTGTTACTATCTACAAAGCTCGAATTCTCGCAAAAGGTTTTCGACAAGTTCAAGGTGTTGACAACAATGAGATTTTCTCACTCGTACCGATGCTTAAAAGTCTATCCGAATCATGTTAGCAGTTGTTGCATATTATGAAATCTGGCAAATGGATATCAAAACTACATTCCTTAATGGATTTATTAAAAAAGGAGTTGTATATGATGCAACCAGAAGGTTTTGCTAATCCTAAAGATGTTAACAAAGTGTGCAAGCTCCAGCGATCCATCTATGGACTGGTGCAAGCATCTCGGAGTTGGAAATATGCGCTTTGATGAATTGATCAAAGCATATAGTTTTATACACTTTTGGAGAAGCCTGTATTTACAAGAAAGTGAGTGGGAGCTCTGTAGCATTTCTGATATTATATGTGGATGACATATTGTTGATCGGAAATGATACTAAATTTCTGGATAGCATAAAAGGATACTTAAATAAGAATTTTTCAATGAAAGACCTCGGTAAAGCTTCTTACTTATTGGGCATCAAGATCTATAGAGATAGATCAAGACGCTTGATAAATTTTTCAATGAGTACATACCTTGACAAGTTTTTGAAGTAGTTCAAAATGGAACAGTCAAAGAAGGAGTTCTTGACAGTGTTGCAAGGTGTGAAGTTGAGTAAAGACTCAAAACCCAACCACGATAGAAAATAGAAAGAGAATGAAAAGGTCATTCCCTATGCCTCAGTCATAGGTTCTATAAAGTATGCTATGCTGTGTACCAGACCAATTGTATACCTTAGCATGATTTTGGCAAGGAAGTACAATAGTGATCTAGGAGTAGATCACTGGACAGCGGTCAAAATTATCCTTAGAGGTTCCGCTATTGGTTATTGACCGGAGATGTGTCTCGGTCATGTCTACATAGTTTTCGAACCCGTAGGGTCCGCACGCTTAACGTTCAATGACGATTTGTATTATGAGTTATGTGATTTGATGTACCGAAGGTTGTTCGGAGTCCTGGATGAGATCACGGACATGACGAGGAGTCTCGAATGATCAAGACATAAAGATCGATATATTGGAAGGATATATTCAGATATCGGAAAGGTTCCGAGTGATCCGGGTATTTTTCGGAGTACCGGAGAGTTACAGGAATTCGCCGGAGGAAGTAGTGGGCCTTAATGGGCCATACGGGAAAGGAGAGAAGGGCCTCAATGGGTGGCCGCCCCCTCCCCCATGGGCTGGTCCGAATTGGACTAGCGAGGGGGCAGCGCCCCCCTCTTTCCTCCTCCCTCTCCTCTCCTTCCTTCTTCTCCTGCATGGACTAGGAAAGGGGGAAACCTACTCCTACTAGGAGTAGGAATCCCCCCTTTGGGCGCTCCCCTTGAGGACGGCCCTCCTCCTCCTCCCCTCCTTTATATACAGGGGAGGGGGCACCCCATAGACACACAAGTTGATTTCTTAGCCGTGTGCGGTGCCCCCCTCCACAGATTTCCACCTCGGTCATATTGTTGTAGTGCTTAGGCGAAGCCCTGCGTCGGTAACTTCATCATCACCATCACCATGCTGTCATGCTGATGAAACTGTCCCTCGGCCTCAGCTGGATCTAGAGTTCGAGGGACGTCACTGAGCTGAACGTGTGCAGATCGCGGAGGTGCCTGCGTTCGGTACTTGATCGGTTAGATCGTGAAGACGTTCGACTACATCAATCGCGTTACTAAACGCTTCCGCTTTCGGTCTACAAGGGTACGTAGACACACTCTCCCCGCTCGTTGATATGCATCTCCTAGATAGATCTTGCGTGATCGTAGGAAAATTTTTGAAATACTGCATTCCCCAACATACTGGTGGATGTAGATTTCCCCGCCCCTCACGTCATGTACTTCCGTCAAGGCTGGAAGACTTTTGCTCGTGCCCATAGCTTGTCGGAAGGGCACGTCCTCCATTTTAAGTTAATGGAGGACGGTTTCCTTTCCGTCAAAGTTTTTGGGAGCTTGGGTGCTCGCTTAGGGTGTTGTGCGGAGAGCTCGACCGATGACAAAAGCTCCTCCTCGAGTGATAGCGACAAGGAGGACAATGATGGCGATGATGATGGCACCGACCGGGAGGGCGACGCCTCTGACTCCGGCTGAGCATCAGCCAGACCGTCACCGTCAGGCGGCGGTAGCAACATCTTCATATGCACCTCCTCTCCGGAAAGGTGATTTGCTGGGGAGTTGGGAGCAGGGGTGGTGGTGGTGCCTCTGGCTGCTCCAGCAGCCTTCCAGCTGGACCCCGGTAGGCTTCCTCGCGGGTTGTAGCTCTGTTAGCCCTGTTGCGTCCTGCTGGCCCTGGTGCTGGCGGTTGATGGGTTGCCTCCGCCGATCTCTTCACCATCGCCTTCGTCTGTGCCCTCCCACCCCAGTCGGGCTACCTCTCCTGGAGACCGACAGGGTCAGGCTGGGCTTCTGCCCAGGCAATCCTTTTTCCCTCTTCACCTCCCGTCGCAATGCCTAGGAGGAGAGGGACAAGAAAGGGCATCACGGGGCACTCATCTTATTTTCAATCTTAAATCTATAGGCACTTGCCAAATTTTAGTTCAAATTATGTAACCTCTTGGATCCACGTTTGTGTCATGTAAGGTCAGTACTTGTTTGATCAGCATATTAATGAAAAAGATAAACCTTGCCGGGGACTCATGCATGTAATATGTCCATGCAGAGGCGGAATGCCTCTATACTTTTAAGTAAACAAGTTTTCCCCCGGTAGGCTATCCTACCGGTACCCTCAGTTTTGTTGTCGTGGAGTCAGGTCCTACCAGGCACAAATCGTGAGGAGGGACCAGCCCCCCGTCATTCTTTTTTCATCGAAGGCCAATGCAACCATCCTGATCGAAGCAACATTCGATTCAAGGGATGGGAGCACCTAAGTTTCAAAAAGCGGCGAGGTTTTCTTATGCACAAGTCTTTACTTACAAAACACGTATGGATAAGAGAAAGAACTTATCTGTTTGGCTTGCTGGAGATCGCAGTGTAGGCTCATCTTTCCATCTCCTCTTGGAGACCAAGTCCTCAGCAGGAGCTTGTAGTTTATGCAGATGGAAATGATACCATATGCGACCTTATCTACATGAACATGCGATGCTCATGAAATTCTTATGCATGCATGCAACATGTCGGGGCCCCTAGCGCTTCATTTATTTCTCTGTTGCTCAGGGTCTGCGCCTAGCTTTGTACAAGGGGTTACATGCAACTGAGGCAAGGCATGTACAAAAGGGTGGCTACCGGGCAGGGCCCGACAGCCGCACCTTATGGGTAGAACTTGCGGACATGCTCAATATTCCATGAGTTTTGCAATTGAATGCCATCTCCGGTCTCCAGACGGACTGCGCCAGGTCTGGTGACTCGGTCTACCCGGTAAGGGCCTTCCCACTTCAGCGTCAACTTGTTTGCACCCTTGGCGGACTGAACATGCCTAAGGACAAGGTCACCTTCCTCAAAACACTGGGCATGAACCCTGCAGCTATGATAGCTATGCGGGGCTTGCTGGTAGCGTGCAGCACGCGTAGCAGCCCGAAGACGGTTCTCCTCAAGAAGCACAGAGTTGTCATGCCGGTGCTAAAACTGCTCTACTTCATCGTAGGCAAGCACTCGAGGTGACCCGTAAATGAGTTCCATGGGGATAACTGCTTCTGCCCCATAGATTAGGGAGAAGGGAGTTTGCCCAGTAGCTCGATTTGGTGTTGTTCTGAGGGACCAAAGAACCACCGGTAGCTCGTCAATCTATCGCTTGCCACAGTTCTATAGATTATCAAATGTTCTCATTTTGAGTCCTCGCAACACTTCAGCGTTCGCTCTCTCAGCTTGTCCATTGCTTCTAGGATGTGCAATAGAGGCCAATGAGATTTTGCTTCCGAGGGCATGAACATATTGCATGAAGGCGTGGCTCAAGAACTGGGTGCCGTTGTCGGTGATGATCCGGGAAGGGACCCCGAAGTGGCACACTAATCCTTTCAAGAACTTGATAGCTGACTGAGCAGTCACCTTTCTCACGGCTTCTACTTCCGGCCACATTGTCTACTTATCGATGGCAACGAACAAGAATTCAAAGCCCCGGGCATCTCGGGAGAAAGGGCCGAGGATATCGAGCCCCCAGACCGAAAACGGCCATGACAAATGGATTGTCTGAAGAGCTTGGGCAGGCAGATGGATGTTCTTGGGATGGAACTGGCGGACTTCATATTTGGTGACTAGCTCGACCACATCTTGGAGGGTTGTGGGCCAATAGAGTCCTTGCCGGAATGCTTTCCCAACCAATGCCCTTGATCCAATGTGGGAGCCGCACATGCCTTTGTGTATTTCTGCCAGCAGTTTCTTTTCTTCTTCCCGGAAAATGCACTTCAATTTCAAACCGTTGGGCTTTCTTCTGTATAGTGTGTCATCGACAAACTGATACATACTGGCCCTCCGGGCTACTCTTTCAGCTTCTTCTTGCTCTTTGGGAAGTTCTCCATTTTGGAGGAAGTGGAATATGTGCCTTGCCCAAGTTGGAGCCTAGGGCTTGGCAACAAGGACTAGCGGTACCTCCTCATTCACGGGGGCGCGTTCCTCGACGGCGGGGACCAGTGGCCCGGCAGGGGGGGTGCTGTAACACCCTCGATGCAGCTATATCTCCTACGTGTCGAAGCATGACTTAGAGGCATAACCGCATTGAAAGCAATGTCGCAAGTGAGGTAATGTTTGGAAACAACCCATGTACATAAATAAAGGGGAAAGGTACATAGTTGGCTTACACTCACCACGTCACACAAATACATAAATAAGTCATTACATTCATCCAATACACTCAAGATCCGACTACGGAACCAGAATGAAGATCAACCCCCAAATGCGACACGGTCCCCGATCGCCCCAACCGGGCACCACTACTGATCATCTGGGAAAGACACATAGTAACGGCGAGAGTCTTCGTCGAACTCCCACTTGAGCTCAGTCATATCATCTGGAATGGTATCATCGGTCCCTGCATCTAGTTTGGAAGGAATCTGTGAGTCACGGGGACTCAGCAATCTCGCACCCTCGCGATCAAGAGTATTTAAGCTTATAGGTAAGGTAAAGGTATGATGTGGAGCTGCAGCAAGCGAGTAGCATATATGGTGGCTAACATATTCGCAAAAGAGAGCGAGAAGAGAAGGCAAAAGCACGGTCGAACAACTATGATCAAGAAGTGATCCTAGAACAACCTTCGTCAAGCATTACTCCAACACCGTGTTCACTTCCCAGACTCCGCCGAGAAGAGACCATCACGGTTACACACGCGGTTGGTGCATTCTAATTAAGTTAAGTTCAAGTCTTCTGCAACCGGACATTAACAAATTCCCATCTGCCCATAACCGCGGGCACGGCTTTCGAAAGTTCAAATCCCTGCAGGGGTGTCCCAACTTAGCCCATCACAAGCCCTCATGGTCAACAAAGGATATTCCTTCTCCCAAGACATTCCGATCAGACTCGGCATCCCGGTTACAAGACATCCTCGACAATGGTAAAACAAGTCCAGCAACACCGCCCGAATGTGCCGACAAATCTCGATAGGAGCTGCACATATCTCGTTCTCAGGGCACACTCAGATGAGCCAGACGTCGGGTAGGCCAGCCCAGAGTTGCCCCTGGTAGCCCCGGACATTGCTCAGTTGGACCAACACTTAGAGAAGCACTGGCCCGGGGGGGTTAAAATAAAGATGACCCTTGAGTCCGTGAAACCCAAGGGAAAAAAGGCTAGGTGGCGAATGGTAAAACCAATGTTGGGCATTGCTGGAAGAGTTTTATTCAAGGCGAACTGTCAAGGAGTTCCCATTATAACCCAACCGTGTAAGGAACGCAAAATCCAGGAACATAACACCGATATGACGGAAACTAGGGCGGCAAGAGTGGAACAAAACACCAGGCATAAGGCCGAGCCTTCCATGCTTTACCAAGTATATAGGTGCATTAAGATAAACAAGATAATATGGTGATATCCCAACAATAAACAAGTTCCAACAAGGAACGATCTCCAATTCTTCACCTGCAACTAGCAACGCTATAAGAGGGGCTGATCAAAGCGGTAACATAGCCAGACAATGGTTTGCTAGGACATGGTGGGTTAGAGGTTTAACATGGCAATATGGGAGGCATGATAAGCAAGTGGTAGGTATCGTAGCATATGCATAGCAAAAGAGCGAGCATCTAGCAAGCAAAGATAGAAGTGATTTCGAGGGTATGGTCATCTTGCCTGCAAAGTTCTCAGAGTTGCCTTGATCCTCGTAAGCGAACTCAACGAGCTCCTCGTTCACGAACTCGTCTCCCGGCTCTACCCAAACAAGAACAACAAGCAAAAGGAGCACAATCAACCACGTGCAATGCTCAAGCAACATGATGCAAACATGGTATGATATGCGGGATGCGGTATGTGATGCATATGCAAGATTTGCAAAGGAATGACTGAACCTGGCCTCAACATGGAAATCCAAGAGTGTCACTGGAAATGGGAGTTTATTTCGGTTGAAATCGATATAAAGATCACCGGAATCGGATGCACGATTTGGAAAACGCAAGCAAAACAAATATGGCACCGGTCTGCGATTAACAGGAAGTAGCCATCTAAATGCATCAAGTTAAATATGCTATAGCACTCAAACATAGCAATAAAATACATGTCAGGGATGCACTCATGATGCTTAACAAAAGATGAACACTGAGATACGGCTAAATCACTCATTAACAGGTTCAAACAAGCATGGCAAATGTGCAAATCATAACAGGTTTCAGACTTAGTGAAATTAACAACATATCAGAAATTTATCATCAGGAAGCAATCTTTAGAGCATGAAAACTACATGCTACAGGAACATATCATGGCAAAGCAAGGCATTGCATGAAGCTACTCTAAGCATATAACAAAAGTCCCTTAGTGACCTTGAGCCAAAAGGGACCAGAAAATACAATTGCAAGCATGTGAACATAGCAAAAACATAAACAGATTCAGACTTAGTGAAAAACTGGAGCATGCAAACAGATTAACAAGTAGGCATGTTTACGAGCTTGATGCACTCACTACGAGGCATTGCATGAAAATCTAAGCATACACCAATCAAGAAGACATGTCATAGAAGCTAGACATGGCAGGAACAACAACATAGCATGCACGGATCAATATCAACATCCTCGGCAAAATCGCTAAACATGTCAACAATCTGCCAGGAACATTTTATAGCAAAAGTAGAGCTCGATTGACTCAATCTAGGGTGCTTCATAATTGAAAACAAAGACATGGATGGATAGATAACAACAATATTAACAAAACATCCTTACTGATCATCCTCAAAAGAGGCACGGATCACTATGAAACAACATGAACATATGGCATAAAAACAATATCAGGACAATAACTTAGTGAAATTCTAAGTCCCTGAAATCAACATCATTGAGTAAGCTACTTCGCATGCTTGTGCTAGTCACCACAAAGATCACAAAAATACATGGCATACACCCCTGTAAAGATGGCATGGCATTCTACAAAACACATGTAGAGCTCAAGATCATAGCATGCACACATTAATTATGGCAAAAATGACAAAAGGTCATTTGCTGAAACAGATCTGACATAATCATCACATAGCCCTCTTCCAACAACATTTCAGGCATCAAGATGAGCTCAAATGAAAATGATGCAATGATATTAAATGATGTAATCATCGAGACGAACATTTCGATATGCTACACGCACGAATCGGAGCTACGGATGCAGAGTTATGCCATGTGGAAGAATGCAAAAAGACTAGGGTTAGGGACAAAAAGGTCAACCCCTAGACGATCCACCTCCAGATCTAGCCGGTGGCACTGTTCACCGGAGGAGCCCGAGGTTGCCGGAGATGGGAGGTCGCTGGAGGACGGAGAGGCCGGGGCGTCGCCGGACTTGGGCCGAAGTCTGCCGGAGCTGGAGGACGACGGCGGAGCGGAGCGGTGAGGCGTGGCGGCGTCGGGTGGCAAGGGCGGCGCGGGGCGCGGTCGCCGGAGACGGAGAACCCCGGTGGCGGCGCTTGCCGGCGGTGGTGGTGCGGCAGCCGGAGCAGGGCGGCTCGGGCAGCGCGTGGGGAGGACGAGGGCGGCGGCAGCGCGATGGAGCGGCGCAGCGATGGCGGGCCGCGGGGGCCGGGCGTGGGCTCGGCGGGCCGTGCGGCCAGCGGGGGTGGCGGCGACAGGTGTCAGGCGCTGGTTGGTGCGGACGGCGGCGACGGCTTCGTCCAGCCGAAACGGACATGTCCGGTCGGCGGAGCGCGAATTTTAGGGTTTCGGGGGGAGAAGACCCGGGATTTCGAGAGGGAGGCCTATTTATAGAGGTAGGAGGAGCTAGGAGACTCCAAATAAGATGCGGTTTACGGCCACGCGATCGTGATCGAACGCTCTAGATGATGGAGGAGGTTTAGGTGGATTTTCGGCCAGTTTGGAGGGATGTTGGGCTGCAACACACACGAGGCCTTTTCAGTCCCTCGGTTAACCGTTGGAGTATCAAACGAAGTCCAAATGGTACGAAACTTGACAGGCGGTCTACCGGTAGTAAACCAAGGCCGCATGACAAGTCTCGGTCCAATCTGAAAACGTTTAACCCCCACACATGAAAAGAGGTAGAAAGGACCACCGGAGGACATAGGAGCGCCGGAATGCAAAACGGACAACGGGGAAAATGCTCGGATGCATGAGACAAACACATATGCAAATGCAATGCACATGATGACACGATATGAGATACATGACAAAGACAAAAACACACAGAGAAAAAAACCCGACAACGAGGACAATAGAATAACTTAGTGCCGGAAATGGCAAGAGTTGGAGTACAAATAAGGTAAATTACATCCGGGGTGTTACAGGTGCAGCCCGAAAATCAAAGGGGAGTTGTTTCCGGCAGGGTCCCTGCCAAGAGCCCTGAGAGGCTCTACCGGGAGAGGCTTACCAGAGTCCAGTTTCCTCCTCTTTCAGGCCATTGTTGCCGGGGATACGGAGGGCTGAGTAAGATGGAGAACAAAAGTTCTTTTGCGCAGCACACTTTGACAGATGATCAGCAATGTTGTTTTTCGGACGGGGTACGTGCTCTGTTTGCAATCCATCAAAGCGCTCCTCCAGTCTTCTCACTTCCTCAACATATGCCTCCATCAATGGACTTTGGTAATCCTTGTTGACTTGTCTCACCACAAGTTGTGAATCTCCTCAAATGATCAGCTTCTTGATTCCCAATTCAGTGGCAATCTTGAGCCCGACAAGGAGCCCTTCATACTCTGTTGTATTGTTGGTCACCTCCTCCCGGGGAAAATGCATCTGGACAACGTACTTCAGGTGCTCTCCAATGGGAGCAACGAGAAGCACGCCAGCCCCTGCACCTTGTAGGGAGAAGGCACCATTGAAATACATGATCCATTCTTGGGGTGCTTCCTTGTTGGGAATAACTGTTTCCAGCACTTCTTCATCAGGGTTTGGCGTCCATTCTGTAATAAACTCTGCCAATGCCCTATTCTGAATCATTGATGTGCTTTCTAATTTCAGGCCAAAGCTGGATAACTCCAATGCCCACTCCACTATTCTTCCGGTAGCCTCAGGGTTTCGGAGTATTATTTGCAAAGGAAAGCGGGTGCTCGCACATGAACACGTTACCGTGTACCACCAATGCCGAGGGTGATGCACCACGGCTCGCGTCGAAGGAGACCCGTCCGGAAGCGTGGTACGCAAGCAATCCGGCGGGCGCTTTTCAGGACCCGAAACCCCATACGCCTGGGAGGGACCCTGTCTGGACGCACGGCGACTATGGGTTGCCCTAGGTCGGTTCGCCCGCCCCTAGAGCCTCGAGGACTGGTGCCCTTCAATACGAAGAACAAACGAAGAACGAGAGAGAAAGAACAAGAGAGGGAGATGTAAAACTAGGGTAAAAAGTAGATGGATTTTGCGATTATGTGTTGTTCACTCGACCGTCACCCCTTAGGTATATAAGAGGCGGATGGACTTCCCGTACAAGAAAAGGACTCCAAATCATGTCCAAATCACGTCCAAATCTTTCCAAAATTAACCAAACCCGGATTTAGGTAAGTCTGGAACATCAATTTGGTTTTTAGGTCCCACAGCCCACAAACGACCTCAGATGAAGATGAACCCAAAAGCAAATTTGACCACTTCGATGAGACGAATAACTTTTGTGTTGAACGTTTTTCGATTGGAGGCCATCCTTAGGGCCGAATCGCTCGCGCAAAACAGGTTGTTACTCGTGCAACCAATCAAACACTGTGTCTGATGGGGCGCGCTACTTTTGCCCCGTGACAGGGTCGCACTCAGGTGGCTGTAACTTTTACATACGATCTCGGATTGATACGCTTTTTATACAAAAATCGACCACTTCGACGAGACGAAGGAAATTCATGTAGAATGTTTTCTCATTTGAGCTCGTCTTGGAGGATTAATTGGCCCAACAATATTCTGAATACAAATTCTTAATACTTTGAGTTTCGGCCCTTAAGATGAGGTCGGATGGCGATGGCCCAAACTTCAAAGATGTTCATGTCGACAATACGAAACTTTTTGATGTAGATCGCTTCTCCACTTGAGGCTATATTAATTAAGTTCTTGATCGTGCCAAAATCTGGTGTCAACACATGCCCCCCTGTTTTCGGCAAAACTTGGATGCCGAAAAATAATTTCCCAGAGTTTGTTCTAAGGACGATGTCAACACTCCATCGTCCATTTATATGTTCTTAGAGGATAATTATATATCGGCCATGTCTTTGCTTAGGGCGATACTTTTATATCGGCCACTTTGATTAGCAACAAAATACAGTTAATCGAGTGTATGGTGATGAGGTAAAACCCTTGCATGTTGTAAGAAGTTATATTGCGTACATGGATCAAAATAAGTCCATGTAGGGTAACTAGTCATACCTGAGGATGAATTCCATGTCATCGGCCTCAATGGCATAGTTGGAGAATGTGGATAATGTGTGCACCGAAGACGTTGAAACTTTCAACTTGGTCGTTCATAATTTTCACTCTTTTCCTTCTTTGCTTTGTCTCACTTCTTGCAATGGAACCTTGCACATCACTCTTGTTCTGATTACTTCCTTTGGGAACCCATGCCATGTTTCTCTTTTCAAGCTCTTGTGCACTAAGTTTTTGTAATTTCTTCTTTTGCCAATATGATAAGCTGAGTGAGCGCCCCGGCTGTGATTTTGTTTGAACTAATGACAATTCTTGTTTTACCTTGTGCACTTTCAACTTGTTTTCTTCAGATTTGGCACTTTGATTCTCGGCAATTGATTGCTTCATCTCATTGCCTTTGGTAGCCAATGTTAACACTTTAGTTGGCTCTTTATCCTTTAAGATCAAATCTAAATTGGCACTCTTGCGACCATCTTTTTTAACTCGATATACTTGTTTGATCACCTCGTTCTTATTTCTTGAGCTTCGGACCAATTCTTTCTTATTGAAACGGTTTTGAACATATGACTGCTCACTGAACGTTGATCTTCTTGGAGCTGCATAATAATGTTCAGATGGTATAAAATATGATGGAGAATGTGCCATTGTATCATACCTATCCCATGATGAATATCGATCTACATGAGCATAGGGAGGCATCCACGACATTGGCATTGGTGACTCAAAATAAGGTTATGAACACGTTGCATTAAAATTCTCTCTTTGCCCATACCAATCCTCATATTTGCGTCTAGGGGGTGATATCGATGCTTTTGCATTACTCGGCCGATAAGCACCATTCTCTTCACTTTTCTTTAGATATTTATCTAATAATTGTGCAAAAGTGACCTTGGATTTCTTGTGCTTGTGCTTATTGCGGCCTTTATCTCCTTTGGTTTTGCTTGCATCGATCTTTGGATTGCTTTGTTGCCCCCCAGTCCTTAGCGCCTTCATTGTATCTTCGATAGAACTCATGTCTTCAAGAATATTTTCATTGTGCTCTTGAACAATTTCTTTACTTGAAAGCTTGATCCCATCACCTGCAGTTTTTACCATCTTATCTTTAAGGGAATCTTCTTGAAGCAGCCGATTCAAAAACTTTTTTCCATTAGGACCAATCGGAATAGACTAGTCATCCCTTGGTGTTTCAACAAATTTTAATCCTCTTTTATAAATGGCCGATTTAACTATTTGACGAAACATGTTGCAATCCTCAAAATTATGCTTGGACAAATCAGGCAACTTGCAATACAATCGTCCTTGGATTGATGGCTTCACATGGTGATCAAGAACTCTAATGTAATTATTTCATCAACAAATCAAATATTTGATCACACATGCTTGAATTGAAGGTAAACTTTTTATTATCTAGCCCATCTTACTGTGAGAACGGCTTTGGGGGTTAAGCAAACGATTGGTTCAGATTTTGCATTACCCCATTCGGCTATGCATTGTGTTTTGCACTCTATCTCCGATGTATTTGGATAAGATATTATATTAGCATCGGATTTTCAAAAGAATTTGACCTTGGTTTTAAATTTCTGAAACAAAAATAGTTAGAATACACATGTCTCAATTGAGACCAAGTGCAAGTCAAGTATGAAACAAGCAAAGCTACCCAATTAGATATGAAATTTTGATAAAGCAATGGGGAAAACTTTGGCTGCAATAGTAGGTCACTATCGGTCTTTATAAATGGCACAATAGGTTGACCGATATGTTCTATAACAGTTTTATTGCTAACAAGTAAATTTCCCTTCTTCATTGGTCTTCCAAAATTACATATGAGATTTTTTCTTATAGAAGCATCAACAATAAAGTTGCGACCAAATCGGAAGATAGGTAAATCACTTGCTAGACATACCTTTTCAAACATGTTGGAAGAGCATGATGGTTGCGTTACTTGAATGATATGTTGTTCCTCTTTCAAATAGCTCCCCGACACCTTGTCATCCGGTTTTTCTAGAACAGATTCAGCATACGTAATATTTGATTCGGTCTTTTCAATAGCCGAATTAACTTTGTTATCCGAATCACCACCTTTTTTGATAATTCTATCCACACCCGATGCTTTCTCTTTTTGACATAATCTACCTTGGATTGCAGCAGAATTAATAGGCTTTCCCTCTTTTATTAATTCATGTAGAACAACATTGCATTTGTCCCAAAAAGACATAAAATTTTTCTTAATGACCAAATCTGGATAGAATTTTCCCCGACACTTTTAGACTCTTTCGGTAACGAGATGTCACAGAAATTCTGTAATTGTGTAGGGAAAACATTGTATGCTACGATACTAGGTGAAGACACATGTGATCCTATATAATTTTCACTTATTTGGCTATTAGCGTGAAGGTGCGAAGCCGTATTATGAATACCTATAGTTGCATATGGTGCCAAAAAAATAGTAGCATGAGGTGTAGCATATGATGATTGAGGGTAATTGACCGGATAACTAGTAGTAGCATGGCCAATTCCCCTATCCACTGGCATGTTTTGATTAACATATTGCACGCTAGTTGCTGATGAATAAAAAGGTGAAACACTTCGTTGCATACTATCGGAAGTTCCTATGTGAGGTGTTTCAACTTGATTAACGGAACTCATCATGTTGTTCATCGGCATATGGATTTGTGGGGCTGTCGATGCATGGGAGTTGGTATACATATGTTCCATGTTGCTAAAATTATATGAGGTAGAAGTATGGAGATTTTGTTGCATCGACTCTTGCACATAATTAGATACATGATTGATAAAGATAGGGCTAGACGATACATTATGCTCATTAAACAATCTAGCAACAACATATGCATTATTTGCATCTACATAAGTGAATTGGGTATTCATGTTACCTTTGTAGATTGCAAATCCTAGATGACGACCTTTTCGTAGCAAGAACGGGCCAGAGACCGTTCAAAGCTTCGTCCCTAGCGGAGTTCCCAAAAAGTGTGTTTGCACACGAACACATCACCGTGTACCTCCAATGTTGAGGGTGATGCACCGCAGGTCACGTCAAAGGAGACCCATCCGGAAGCGCGGTACGCAAGCAATCCGGCAGGTGCTTTTTAGGACTCGAAACCCCACGTGCCCGGGAGGGACCCCGTCTGGACGCACAGCGGCTATGGGTTGCCCTAGGTCGGTTCGCCCGCCCCTAGAGCCTCGAGGATCGGTGCCCTCCAATACGAAGAACGAATGAAGAACGAGAGAGAAAGAATAAGAGAGAGATGTAAAACTAGGGTAAAAAGTAGAAGGGTTTTGCAAATGTGTGTTGTTCAATCGGCCGTCACCCCTTAGGTATATAAAAGGCGGATGGACTTCCCGTATAAGAAAAGGACTCCAAATCACGTCCAATCATGTCCAAATCTTTCCAAAATTAACCGAACTCCGATTTAGGTAAGTCTGAAACATCAGTTCGGTTTTTAGGTCCCATGGGCCACAAATGACATCGGATGAAGATGAGTCCAAAAGAAAATATGACGGTTTCGATGAGACGAACAACTTCTGTGTTGAACGTTTTTCGATTCAAGGCCATCTTTAGGGCCGAATCGCTCACGCAAAACAGGTTGCTACTCGCGCTACCCATCAGACACCGTGTCTGATGGGGCATGCCACTTTTGTCCCGTGACAGGGCCGCACTTAGGTGTATGTAAATGTTACATACGATCTCGGATTGATATGATTTTTATATCAAAATTGACCGCTTCAATGAGACAAAAACAATCCATGTAGAATGTTTTCTCATTTGAGGTCGTCTTGGAGGCTTAATTGGGCCAACAATACTCTGAACACAAAATCGTAATACTTTGAGCATAGTTTCGGCCCTTGAGAGGAGGTTGGATGGCGATGGCCCAAACTTTAAAGATGTCCATGTCGACAATACAAAACTTTTTGATGTAGATCACTTCTCCATTTGAGTCCATATTAATTAAGTTCTTGACCGTGTCAAAATCTGGTGTCAACAGCGGGTGACAACCGTGATCTCATGGGCTTGGAAGTATTGGCACAGTTTCCTTGAGGCCATGACAAGGCCAAAAATCAACTTTTGCGAACTAGAGTACCTCGATCTAGCCCCCTGCAATAGGGAGATGACGAAGTACACTGGGCGTTGCACCACTTTCTTCCTTGTCGCGTCCTTGGGGTTGTTTTCGTTGCCGCGCTCTTCTTTGTCCTGATCCATATCTAGTCCTACCGGGTTGTTATCACTCCCCCCCCCTAGAAGGGGCACTAGTTGAGGTTGCTGCTTCCTCCACTTCCCGTTGTGCCACTAGTGCTGCACTAACCACTTGATTAGTTGCCGCCAGATATAGCAGCAATGACTCTTGTGGTTTGGGAGCAATCAAAGTGGGCACAGAGGACAAGTAGGTCTTCAAATCTTGCCGTGTTGTATCTGCTTCTGAGGTCCACTTCATGGGTCCTGCCTTCTTCAAGATCTTGAAGAACGGCAAGGCACGCTCGGCAGACTTGGAGATGAACCTGCTGAGCGCGGCAACGCACCCTGTCATACGCCTTACATCCTTAACTGTCTTGGGTGCCTGAATCTGCTCGATAGCCTTGATCTTATCAGGGTTGGCCTCTATCCCGTGATGGGACACAAAGAAACCTAGTAGCTTGCCAGATGGAACGCCAAACACGCACTTCTTCGGGTTCAGCTTCAAGTTGATCTTGCGCAGATTAGCAGACGTCTCTTCTAAATCCTGGATGAGGGTTGATCTGTCCTTGGTCTTGACCACAATATAATCCATATAAGCTTCAATATTCCTATGCAACTGTGATTCAAAACCAATCTGGACTGCTCTTGCAAAAGTGGACCCGGCACTCTTCAACCAAAAAGGCGTGTGCATGAAGCAGTATGTGCCACATGGGGTGATGAATGAGGTCTTCTCTTCGTCTTCCTTGGACATAAAAATCTGATGATATCCATAGTATGCATCCAGAAAAGAGAGCAAATCACATCATGAAGTGGAATCCACAATCTGATCGATGCGCGGCAAGGGAAATGGGTCCTTCGGGCAGGCCTTGTTAAGATTTGTGAAATCTATGCAAAGCCTCCATTTTTCGTTAGCCTGGCGTACGAACACTGGGTTTGCTAACCACGTTGGATGCAGTACTCCTCTGACCAAACCAGTTGCCTCAAGTTTCTTGATCTCTTCTACAATGAATTGCAGCCGCTCCAAATCTTGCTTTCGGACCTTTTGCTTGATGGGTCAGGCATGTGGGCAGACATCAAGGTGGTGCTCGATTACCTCCCTAGGAACACCGGGGATATCAGACGGTTGCCAAGCAAACACATCGATATTCGCCTGCAGGAAGGCAATGAGCATGCTTTCCTATTTGTCATCGAGGGTGGCACTGATAGTAAAGGTACCATCAGTGCCAGCTAGCCCTGTCGGGACCTTTTTCACATGAGGTGCATCAGCCTTGGATATCTTGTTGTTGGAACCCTCCGGCAAGTCATCAACAGGCGCAGCATACTCCAAAGAGGTATGCTTCACGGATTCCTTGCTGGTGTCCCTGCTAGCCTTCTTCTTTCCTTTGATTTCCTTGGCGGGAACTATGGTTTCCGCGGCCTCTACCGCGACAGCGTCACGGTACATCTTATCCACGCAAATAATTGCGTCCTTCTCATTGTGATGAATGAGGTCTTCCCTTCGTATTCCTTGGACATAAAAATCTGATGATATCCAGAGCACGCATCGAGAAAAGAGAGCAAATCACATCATGAAGTGGAATCCACAATCTGATCGATGTGCGGCAAGGGAAATGGGTCCTTCGGGCAGGCCTTCTTAAGATTTGTGAAATCTATGCAAAGCCTCCATTTTTCGTTAGCCTTACGTACGAACACTGGGTTTGCTAACCATGTTGGATGCAGTACTCCTCTGACCAAACCAGTTGCCTCAAGTTTCTTGACCTCTTCTGCAATGAACTGCGGCCGCTCCAAAGCTTGCTTTCGGACCTTTTGCTTGACGGGTCGGGCATGTGGGCAGACAGCAAGGTGTTGCTCGATTACCTCCTTGGGAACACCGGGGATATCAGACGGTTGCCAAGAAAACACATCAATACTCGCCCGCAGGAGGGCAACGAGCATGCTTTCCTATTTGTCATCAAGGGTGGCACTGATAGTAAAGGTACCATCAGTGCCAGCCAGCCCTGCCGGGACCTTTTTCACATGAGGTGCAGCAGCCTTGGATCTCTTGTTGTTGGAACTCTCCGGCAAGTCATCAACGGGCGCAGCATACTCCAAAGAGGTACACTTCGCAGATTCCATGCTGGTGTCCCTGCTAGCCTTATTCTTTCCTTTGATTTCCTTGGCGCGAACTGTGGCTTCCGCGGCCTCTTCCGTGACAGCATCCCGGTACATCTTATCCACACAAATAATTGCGTCCTTCTCGTCTGACGGAATGGAAATGACTCCCACTGGCCCTGGCATCTTCAAAGTGTTGTAGGCCTAGTGGGATGCCGCCATGAATTTTGCCAGAGCTGGGCATCCAAGGATTCCATTGTACGGCATGGGGAGGTTGACCACATCAAACACAACCTTCTCAGTCCGGTAGTTCAACTCTCCTCCAAATGTCACTGGCAATATGGTCTTTCCCTTAGGATTACTCCTACCCGGGTTGATTCCTTGAAATGTGCCCATGACTTTGAGTTCTTCCTCTACTATCTGAAGTTTGCTGATAACCTTTGGGGAAATCATATTCAACCCGGCCCCGCCGTCAACCAACATCTTTGTGACTTTGAGGTTGCGGATCGTTGGTGAAACCAACAACGGCAAGCATCGTACCGCGGTGGTGCAGTCGGGGTGGTCCTCTTTGTCAAAGATGATGGGCGTGTGTGACCACTTGAGCGGCTTCCGAGACTCTGCCACTGGCTCCATGGCATTAACCTCACGCGCCCACCGTTTAAGTTGGTGGTGAGAGGAGTGCAGAGATGCACCTCCATCAATGCACAGCGCGTCAGTGGCCCTCTGGAATTCCTCCTCGCTGGTTTCCTCTTCATCCCCTCCATCACTTTCATCATTGCAACCTTCCTTCTCTCTGCCCCTAGCGAGTTTTCCTTGGTTCCGAAGAGCCTTGCCGAGGCGATTTGCTTCACCGCCTCAGCACTTCCCGCCAGCGCCATTATAAACTTTTTCCTTATCACGCTTCTCATATTCAGCCCTCTGTTTCTTGATGAGCTGATAAACCTGATGAGATTCCTGGAGATCGTGGCCCTTGGTCCGATGAATATGGCAATATGGCCCATCACCTTTTCCAGCCTTCTCGGCAGCCGCAGCCTCCCGGCAGTCAGTGCACGCGGCTACTTCCGTGTCGGGGGCTTCGTCCATAGCCTTCTTGCCGGTACTAGGCGTGCCCGATCCCTCAATAGTCAGTATTGTTTTATCCTTGCACTTCTTCTTATTCTTCTTCTGACTGGTGGCCTCATCGTCATCTTCTGAGTCGACATCGACGCCATCCTCTTCTCAAGGGAGTTTCCTCCCCTCATCCACCCGAGCACACTTGTCCACCAAGGTGTAAAGTTCCTTCACAGTCTTGGGCAATCGAACATTCATCTTGGAATGTATCTGACGTTGTGCATGTTGGTCGACTGGAACGCGGCTATCACAGCTAGCGGGTGGATATCTGGAACATTCCAGTGGGCTCGGATGAACCTCTGCATGTACTTTCGTACAGTCTCTCCTTTTCTTCTGTGTGAGAAGCTGCAAATCGCTGGGCCGTCTTGGTTCTTGGTGGCCGCCCGTGAAGGCACCAATGAACTCATGGCACAGGTCAGCCCAGGTCGAGATGGAGTTCTCCGGCAGATGCATCAGCCAAGACCTCACGTTTGGCTTGAGCGCCAAAGGGAAGTACTTGGCAAAAACCTTCTCATCTCTTCCCCCGGCAACTTGAACAGCATTGGTGTAGATGCTCAAGAACTCTGCCAGATTCAGTCTCCCATCATACTTCTCTGGAATCTCAGGCTTGAACATGCGAGCAGATGGCCAACAGACTTGCCGCAGCTCACGGGTGAAGCCAGGGCACCCAGCCTCGAAAGGCAGGTGAGGGTGTCCTGGTTTATGGGGTCCTCGGGTGTCCGGGCCGTATAGCATGGGCCGGACTGATGGGCTGTGAAGATACAAGATGGAAGGCCTTCCCCCGTGTCCGGATGGGACTCTTCTTTGCATGGGTGGCAAGTTTGGCGTCCGGATGTATGATTTCCTTTCTATGTACAACCCTAGGCCCGTCCGGTGTCTATATAAACCAGAGGGTTTAGTCCATAGAGGCTATCAAAATTCATATAGGCTAGACATCCAGGGTTTAGCCATTACGATCTCGAGGTAGATCAACTATTATAACCCCTATACTCATCAAGATCAATCAAGCAAGAAGTAGGGTATTGCCTCCATTAAGAGGGCCCGAACCTGGGTAAACATCATGTCCCCTTTGTCTCCAGTTACCTTCGATCCTCAGACGCACAGTTCAGGAGCCCCTACCCGAGATCAGTCGGTTTTGACATCGACATTGATGGTTGCTACCTCTTGAGCACTGCGTTGGTTTTCCCTTGAAGAGGAAAGGGTGATGCAGCAAAGTAGTGATACCTCTTGAGCACTTGCGTTGGTTTTCCCTTGAAGAGGAAAGGGTGGTGCAGCAAAGTAGCGTAAGTATCTCTCTCAGTTTTTGAGAACCAAGGTATCAATCCAGTAGGAGGCTACGCGCGAGTCCCTCGCACCTACACAAAACAAATAAATCTTCGCAACCAACGCGATAAGGGGTTGCCAATCCCTACACGGTCACTTACGAGAGTGAGATCTGATAGATATGATAAGATAATATTTTTGGTATTTTTATGATAAAGATGCAAAGTAAAATAAAAGCAATGAAAATAACTAAGTATTGGAAGATTAATATGACGAAAATAGACCCGGGGGCCATAGGTTTCACTAGTGGCTTTTCTCAAGAGCATAAGTATTTTATGGTGGGTGAACAAATTATTGTTGAGCAATTGACAGAATTGAGCATAGTTATGAGAATATCTAGGTATGATCATGTATATAGGCATCACGTCCGAGACAAGTAGACCGACTCCCACCTGCATCTACTACTATTACTCCACACATCGACCGCTATCCAGCATGCATCTAGAGTATTAAGTTCAAGAGAACAGAGTAACGCTTTAAGCAAGATGACATGATGTAGAGGGATAAATTCATGCAATATGATAAAAAAACCATCTTGTTAACCTCGATGGCAACAATACAATACGTGCCTTGCTGCCCCTACTATCACTGGGAAAGGACACTGCAAGATTGAACCCAAAGCTAAGCACTTCTCCCATTGCAAGAAAGATCAATCTAGTAGGCAAAACTGAACTGATAATTCGAAGAGACTTGCAAAGATAACCAATCATACATAAAAGAATTCAGAGAAGATTCAAATATTGTTCATAGATAAACTTGATCATAAACCCATAATTCATCGGTCTCAACAAACACACCGCAAAAGAAGATTACATCGAATAGATCTCCAAAAGAGGGGGAGAACTTTGTATTGAGATCCAAAAAGAGAGAAGAAGCCATCTAGCTAATAACTATGGACCCGTAGGTCTGAGGTAAACTACTCACACTTCATCGGAGAGGCTATGGTGTTTATGTAGAAGCCCTCCGTGATCGATGCCCCCTCCGGCGGAGCTCCAGAACAGGCCCCAAGATGGGATATCGTGCATATAGAAAGTTATGGCGGTGGAATTAGGGTTTTGGCTCTGTATCTGATCGTTTGGGGGTACGTAGGTATATATAGGAGGAAGAAGTACGTCGGTGGAGCAACAGGGGGGCCACGAGGGTGGAGGGCGCGCCTAGCGGGGGGGTAGGCGCGCCCCCCTACCTCGTGGCCTCCCTGTTGGTTGCTTGACGTAGGGTCCAAGTCTCCTGGGTCTTGTTCGTTCCAAAAATCACGTTCCTGAAGGTTTCATTTCGTTTGGACTCCATTTGATATTCCTTTTCTTCGAAACCCTAAAATAGGCAAAAACAACAACAATTCTGGGCTAGGCCTCCGGTTAGTAGGTTAGTCCCAAAAATAATATAAAAGTGTATAATAAAGCCCAATAATATCCAAAACAGTAGATAATATAGCATGGAGCAATCAAAAATTATAGATACTTTGGAGACATATGAAGTAGCATATGTATTTCCCTCAGTTTTTGAGAACCAAGGTATCAATCCAGTACGAGGCCGCGCACGAGTCCCTCGCACCTACACAAACAAATACATCCTCGCAACCAACGCAATAATGGGGTTGTCAATCCCTACATGGTCACTTACGAGAGTGAGATCTGATAGATATGATAGGATAATATTTTTGGTATTTTGTGATAAAGAGAAATAAAAGATGCAAGTAAAATAAATGGCAAAGGAAATAATTAAGTATTGGAAGATTAATATGATGGAAGATAGACCCGGGGGCCATAGGTTTCACTATTGGCTTCTCTCAAGAGCATAAGTATTTACGGTGGGTGAACAACTTACTGTTGAACAATTGACGGAATTGAGCATAGTTATGAGAATATCTAGGTATGATCATGTATATAGGCATCACGTCTGAAACAAGTAGACCGACTCCTACCTACATCTACTACTATTACTCCACACATCGACCGCTATCCAGCATGCATCTAGAGTATTAAGTTCAAGAGAACAGAGTAACGCTTTAAGCAAGATGACATGTGTAGAGGGATAAACTCATGCAATATGATATAAACCCCATCTTGTTATCCTCGATGGCAACAATACAATACGTGCCTTGTTGCCCCTACTGTCACTGGGAAAGGACACCACAAGATTGAACCCAAAGCTAAGCACTTCTCCCATTGCAAGAAAGATCAATCTAGTAGGCCAAACCAAACTGATAATTCGAAGAGACTTGCAAAGATAACCAATCACACATAAAAGAATTCAGAGAAGATTCAAATATTGTTCATAGATAAACTTGATCATAAACCCACAATTCATCGGTCTCAACAAACACACCGCAAAAGAAGATTACATCGAATAGATCTCCACAAGAGAGGGGGAGAACTTTGTATTGAGATCCAAAAAGACAGAAGAAGCCATCTAGCTAATAACTATGGACCCGTAGGTCTGAAGTAAACTACTCACACTTCATCGGAGAGGCTATGGTGTTGATGTAGAAGCCCTCCGTGATCGATACCCCCTCCGGCGGAGCTCCGGGAAAGGCCCCAAGATGGGATCTTGTGGATACAGAAAGTTACGGCGGAGGAATTAGGGTTTTGGTTCCGTATCTGGTAGTTTTGGGGTACGTAGGTATATATAGGAGGAGGGAGTACGTCGGTGGAACAACAGGGGGCCCACGAGGGTGGAGGGCGCGCCTGGGGGTAGGAGCGCCCCGTACCTCGTGCCTTCCTCGTTGATTGCTTGACGTAGGGTCCAAGTCCTCTGGATCATGTTCATTCCGAAAATCACGTTCCCGAAGGTTTCATTCCGTTTGGACTCCGTTTGATATTCTTTTTCTGCGTAACCCTAAAATAGGCAAAAAATAGCAATTCTGGGTTGGGCCTCCGGTTAATAGATTAGTCCCAAAAATAATATAAAAGTGTATAATAAAGCCCAGTAATGTACAAAACAGAATATAATATAGCATGGAACAATAAAAAAATATAGATACGTTGGAGACGTATCAATGCTTTCATTGAGAGTTCCTTTGTGTCGTCGACGGCAGGATCGATGGCTCGCCTTGTCATTAACGACAACATTACCTCTGGAGGGGCCCTAACTCTAGGACAGGTCCTCCATCTCGGCAATTTTACCATGGGCGCCCGCGCGGCCGTTAAGCCAAAGGCGGCCCTCAAAATCGCTAAAAATCGTCTTTGCATCGGCCTTGAACACCCCAAAAAACTGGATCCAGCAGATGTCTCGTCCTTGAATGAACTACTAGATTGCATCGCCACCCTGGGGGTTGTAACAGACTACGATCGGATTGGGCTTAAACCCGATCAGAGGGAAATCAAGTCTCCGCCGATCACCCATCTGGTAGCAGTCGTGGAGGAACAAGCCGAGAATACTTCTCCCCCTAAGTTAAGGACAAGCTATGTTCAGATTTCTGAGCCTTGCGAGCCAGATACCCATCTTCGGGAAGAGACCTCATGTCCTCCAAACATAGAACCGGGCGTGGAGCCCAAAAGCCGCCAGGACACTCCGGATCCTGGGCTGGTGACCTCGGAAATTCTTCAAACTCCGGATACAATAGTGGGTCAGGATTCGGATTTTATCCCGCCCACCCACCACAAGCAATATTCCCCAAGAAATTCAGGCCCTCCAGACGTATGCGACCTAATGTATGTGCAGCAGCAGCCTGAGGAAACGGTTCATCACTTCTGAGCAAGATTCCTCCTTATTAAAAACAAGATTAAAGATTGCTGCGATGACGACGCGGTTTCAGTATTTTGTCGCAATTGTACGGACGAGGGAATCCTTAACGCCCTCAACCGCCATCGCATGCCGCACTTTGCAGATTTGGCACACATCGTATAGAAGTACTGCGCAATGGAAAGCACCTGGAAAGACCAGACAGCCCGGTGGGAACCTCCTGCCTTTAAGAAGCCCACCGGACGGACAAAAAGTATGCACCCTTATGGGGCACCTGACTATCATCTCATTGACAAGAGAACCAAATCCTTCACAGGACATAGGACTGTCCTTGACGAATTTCTCGACAATCCCTGTCAAATACACACTACGCCGAATACCAAACCAACACACAACATTCGGGCATGTTGGGTACTCCAGCAAGTGGCTAAGAGCAGCGAGGCCATCCTCACCAACACCACTCCGGAGACGTACTCTTCGGAGGACGGCGATCTCAATGTCTTCATGGTCTTCGAGACCTTTTCTTCAAATAATCGGCGCAAAAGGGCGCTCCGCGACCTCGCCGAAGTCAACCACGTAGCCACAATAAATCCCTCGAATGATATGGCAATAATTTTACCTGCCGATGACGAACTGTGACACCCTGAGTCCGATGCGCCAGGTGTCTTCCAGTTATTCGTCGTCGTTGCCATGTCATTTGCTTGCATGCTGCATTTTTCCATGTCACCGTGTGCATTGCATCCTCTTATTTTCAAAACTTGCATCCGGTCATTTTTCTCTGTTGTCCATGTCGGAATCCGGCACTCTCACACGCACCCGCCACACCTCCCAGATCTCGTTACGTGAGCGGGAAAAAGGCATTCTCGAACTGGGCCAAGATTTGTCGAGTGGCCTTGGTATATCACCGGTAGGCCGCCTGTCAAATTTCGTTCCATTTGGAGGTCGTTTGATGCCCCAACAGTTAACCGGGTTAACCATCGGAGCCCTCTCTCTTTGCAGCCCAACACCCCTTCACAACAACCCACTAGCCCATCTAATCCCCCTCCATGCTCTCCGTCATTGGATCACGACCATGTGGGCGAAAACCACACCTCAATAGCCCTCTCCTAGCTCCCTCTACCTATAAATTAGCCTCCCCTCCTCAAAATCCGGATCAAACCCTAGCCTCCTCCTCCTCCGTGCGCCGGACATGTCCACCCCGTCGCCGGACGCGTCCACGCCGCCGGCCGGGCCAATCGCCGCCCGCCACGTCACCCCGCCGCCATCTCCACCGCGCCTCGACTGCGTGGGCCCGTGAGGCCATCCGCGGACCTCCCGGCCCAAGCCACCGTTGCCCGCCTCCCGCGCGCCCGAGCCGAGCCGCTCAGCCGCCCGCTCGCCTCTGTCGCGCCGCCCGCCGCCCCGAGTCGGCCACCGCACCCCGCGTCGCCGCCCGCCGAGCCGCCCCGCGCCCTCCGGCCGCCGCTCGCCTCGCCGGCTTCCTTCTCACCTCCGGTCGCCGTCCCCATCGTCCTCCACCGCCCCGCGTTGTCACCGACCAACTCCGGCGAGAACTCCGGCGAGATCCGGTGAGTGGGACGAGATCCACCACTCCCCCGATCCAAACGCTCCACTGCGTCCCTGATCTCCTCGTCCCACTCCATCTCGTCCATGTTTTTGGAGGTTGTTTTTTTCTCAAAGTCCCAGATCTGCGTTATTACGTGTGCATGTTTGTTATCTCATAACTTTGTGCATGTTGCTCCAATTTGCGTGTATGATATGTCAAATTGTTCATCTCTGAATGCTCTAGAAGGTGGTGTAGTTTGCATGCATGTTACTATTCATATTGATGCCTTAATCCTCGTTGCAAAAGTGCTAAATGTTATAATCTGCTGGAAGCTATCATAACTTGTTGATTTGTCTTTTTCATAGAATTTTGTGTGTTTATCTTTGGAGCATCATGTCAACATGTTTTAAGAGCATATTCATGCCATCTTTACAGTGGTGCATGATACGTCTCCAACGTATCTATAATTTTTGATTGTTCCATGCTATTATATTATCTGTTTTCGATGTTTAATGGGCTTTATTATACACTTTTATATTATTTTTGGGACTAACCTACTAACCCAAGGCCCAGTGCAAATTGCTGTTTTTTTTGCCTATTTCAGTGTTTTGCAGAAACGGAATATCAAACGGAATGAAACCTTCGGGAGAGTTATTTTTGGAACAAACGTGATCCAGGGGACTTGGAGTAGACGTCAAGAAATCAACTAGGAGGCCATGAGGCAGGGAGGCGCGCATGCCCCCTGGGCACGCCCCCCACCCTCGTGGGCCCCTCGTAGCTCCACCGACCTACTTCTTCCTCCTATATATGTCCATATACCCCGAAAACATCCAGGAGCACCAGGAAACCCTATTTCCACCGCCGCAACCTTCTGTACCCAAGACATCCCATCTTGGGGCCTTTTCCGGAGCTCCGCTGGAGGGGGAATCGATCACGGAGGGCTTCTACATCAACACCATAGCCTCTCCGATGATGTGTGAGTAGTTTACCATAGACCTTCGGGTCCATAGTTATTAGCTAGATGGCTTCTTCTCTCTCTTTGTATCTCAATATAATGTTCTCCTCGATCTTCTTGGAGATCTATTTGATGTAACTCTTTTTGCGATGTGTTTGTCGAGATCCGATGAATTGTGGGTTTATGATCAAGTTTATCTATGAACAATATTTGATTCTTCTCTGAAATCTTTTATGTATGATTGGTTATCTTTGCAAGTCTCTTCAAATTATCAGTTTGGTTTGGCCTACTAGATTGATCTTTCTTGCAATGGGAGAAGTGCTTAGCTTTGGGTTCAATCTTGTGGTGTCCTTTCCCAGTGACAGCACGAGCAGCAAGGCACATATTGTATTGTTGCCATCGAGGATAAAAAGATGGGGTTTATATCATATTGCTTGAGTTTATCCCTCTACATCATGTCATCTTGCCTGATGCATTACTCTGTTCTTATGAACTTAATACTCTAGATGCATGTTGGATAGCGGTCGATGTGTGGAGTAATAGTAGTAGATGCAGAATCGTTTCGGTCTACTTGTCGCGGACGTGATGCCTATATACATGATCATGCCTAGATATCCTCATAATTATTCACTTATCTATCAATTGCTCGACAGTAATTTGTTCACCCACCATAATACTTATGCTATCTTGAGAGAAGCCACTAGTGAAATCTATGGCCCCCGGGTCTATCTTTTATCATATATAAGTTTCCAATCTATTTTATTTTGCAATCTTTATTTTCCAATCTATATCATAAAAATACCAAAAATATTTATCTTATTATCTCTATCAGATCTCACTCTCGTAAGTGACCGTGAAGGGATTGACAACCCCTTTATCGCGTTGGTTGCGAGGTTCTTATTTGTTTGTGTAGGTACGAGGGACTTGCGTGTAGTCTCCTACTGGATTGATATCTTGGTTCTCAAAAACTGAGGGAAATACTTACGCTACTTTGCCGCATCACCCTTTCCTCTTCAAGGGAAAACCAATGCAGTGCGCAAGAGGTAGCAAGAAGGATTTCTGGCGCCGTTGCCGGGGAGGTTGCACCAAGTCAAGTCAAGATTTGATCTCCCGTCAACAAGCCATTTCTGGCGCCGTTGCCGGGGAGATCTACCACAAGTCAAGACATACCAAGTACCCATCACAAACTCTTATCCCTCGCATTACATTATTTGTCATTTGCCTCTCATTTTCCTCTCCCCCACTTCACCCTTGCCGTTTTATTCGCCCTCTTTTCCGCTCGCCTTTTTTCCCCGTTCGCCTCTTTTTCGCTCGCTTCTTGTGTGCTTGTGTGTTGGATTGTTTGTCACGATGGCTCAAGATAATACTAAATTATGTGATTTTTCCAATACCAACAAGAATGATTTTTTTAGCACTCCGATTGCTCCTCTTACCGATGTTGAATCTTGTGAGTTTAATACTGCTTTGCTGAATCTTGTCATGAAAAATCCGTTTTCCGGCCTTCCTAGTGAAGATGCCGCTACCCATCTAAACAGCTTTGTTGATTTGTGTGATATGCAAAAGAATAAAGATGTGGATAATGATATTGTTAAATTGAAGCTATTTTTGTTTTCGCTTAGAGATCGTGCTAAAACTTGGTTTTCGTCTTTGCCTAAAAATAGTATTGATTATTGGAACAAGTGCAAAGATGCTTTTATCTCTAAGTTTTTTCCTCCCGCTAAGATCGTCTCTCTTAGAAATGATATTATGAATTTTAAGCAACTAGATCATGAGCATGTTGCACAATTTTGGGAGAGAATGAAACTAATAATACGTAATTGCCCTACACATGGTTTGAATTTGTGGATGATCATACAAAAATTTTATGCTGGATTGAATTTTCCTTCCAGAAATCTTTTAGATTCGGCCGCGGGAGTAACTTTTATGGAAATCACTTTAGGAGAAGCTACTAAACTCCTAGATAATGTTGTGGTTAATTATTCTCAATGGCACACCGAAAGATCTACTAGTAAAAAGGTTCATGCTATAGAAGAAATTAATGTTTTGAGTGGAAAGATGGATGAGCTTATGAAATTGTTTGCTAATAAGAGTGTTTCTTCTGATCCGAATGATATGCATTTGTCTACCTTGATTGAGAATAATAATGAATCTATGGATGTGAATTTCATTGGTAGGAACAATTTTGGTAATAACGCGTATAGAGGAAACTTTAATCCAAGGCCGTATCCTAGTAATTCCTCTAATAATTATGGTAATTCCTTCAACAATTCTTATGGTAATAATAATAAGATGCCCTCTGATTTTGAATCTAGTATTAAAGAATTTATTAGTTAGCAAAAGAGTTTCAATGCTTTGATTGAAGAAAAATTGTCTAAGATTGATGAGTTGGCTAGAAACATGGATAGAATTTATCTTGATGTTTATTCTTTGAAACTTAGATCTATTCCACCTAAGCATGGTATCAATGAGTCTCTCAAAGCCATGAGAATTTCCATTGATGAGTGCAAAGAAAGAACCGCTAGGATGCGTGCTAAAGGATTGCTTTATAAAAGCGTGTTCTTCTAGTTTTGATGATAATAAGGATGCAGATCTAAAAGTGATTGATGTGCCTCCTATTAAATATTTGTTTTGCAACATGAATCTTGATAATTATGGGACTAGAGATGAGTCAGCTTTAGTTAAAAGGTGTCCCAATAATTCGTAGTTTTTAGATCTTGATGCAAAAATTGGTAAAAGTGGGATTGAAGAGGTCAAAACTTTACATAGCATTGAGCCCACTACTTTGGATTTCAAGGAATTTAATTATGATAATTGCTCTTTAATATATTGTATTTCCTTGTTGCAATCCATGCTAAATTCTCCGCATGCTTATACTCAAAATAAAGCTTTTCCCAAACATATCGTTGATGCTTTGATGCAATCTTATGAAGAAAAGCTAAAATTAGAAGTTTCTATCCCTAGAAAACATCATGATGAGTGGGAACCTACTATTAAAATTAAGATTAAAGATAATAAATGCTATGCTTTATGTGATTTGGGTGCTAGTGTTTCCACGATTCCAAAAACTTTGTGTGATGTGTTAGGTTTCCGTGAATTTGATGATTGTTCTTTAAATTTGCATCTTGCGGATTCCACTCTTAAGAAACCTATGGGAAGTGAGGGAGTCCTGGATTAGGGGGTCTCTGGACAGCTGGACTATATCCTTTGGCCGGACTGTTAGACTATGAAGATACAAGATTGAAGACTTCGTCTCGTGTTCGGATGGGACTCTACTTGGCGTGGAAGGCAAGCTAGGCAATACGGATATGTATATATCATCCTTTGTAACCGACCTTGTGTAACCCTAGCCCTTTCCGGTGTCTATATAAACCGGAGGGTTTTAGTCCGTAGAATAACATACAATCATACCATAGGCTAGCTTTTAGGGTTTAGCCTCTCCGATCTCGTGGTAGATCAACTCTTGTAATACTCATATCATCAAGAATAAATCAAGCAGGACGTAGGGTTTTACCTCCATCAAGAGGGCCCGAACATGGGTAAAACATCGTGTCCCCTGCCTCCTGTTACCATCCGCCTTAGACGCACAGTTCAGGACCCCCTACCCGAGATCCGCCGGTTTTGACACCGACATTGGTGCTTTCATTGAGAGTTCCTCTGTGTCGTCATCATCAGGCTTGATGGCTCCTTCGATCATCGTTAGCGATGCAGTCCAGGGTGAGACTT
The DNA here is from genome assembly GCF_003073215.2 of Triticum urartu. Taxonomy (NCBI): domain Eukaryota; kingdom Viridiplantae; phylum Streptophyta; class Magnoliopsida; order Poales; family Poaceae; genus Triticum; species Triticum urartu. The sequence goes on along the minus strand of NC_053022.1, from coordinate 384,356,893 downwards.
TTCTCCCCGGACAGATTTTTGTATTCGGTGGCTTTGCACTGCAGGACAATTCGCTTGGCCATCTGGAGCAGATTGAAAGCTACGCCGCTGGCCATCAGGTCAGGTTTGGAAGCCTAAACTACACGGCCGACATCCGCGGAGACTTGATCTTCGATGGATTCAAGCCCATGCCCAGTGCGCCGCACTGTCACGATGGGCATGATTTAGCTCTGCCACCGAACAGTGTCCTGGAGACCGCACCTGCAGCCGCTCCGACCTTTAATTCGGAGCCAACTGCGCCATCTGAGGGCGGGTGGTTAGACCCCGCCGCGGAGGCAGCAGCCTCAACGGAGATCGAACCGAACACCAACCTTATCCTTCGCGAGGCCCGTGACTCCCCATCGTTAGACTCTCCTCTGGACTCTGGACCATCCCCGCCCCTGCCAATCGAATCCGATTGGGCGCCGATCATGGAGTTCACTGCCACGGATATCTTTCAGCACTCGCCCTTCGGCGACATACTGAATTCACTAAGGTCTCTCTCTTTGTCAGGAGAGTCATGGCTGGATAATGACCGGCAGGATTGGGATGCGGACGATGAAGAAATTCGACGCCCACCCACCACCCACTTCATAGCCACTGTCGATGACTTGACCGACATGCTCGACTTCGACTCCGAAGACATCGACGGTATGGACGACGATGCAGGAGACGAACAGGAACCAGCGCCTATAGGGCACTAGAAAGCCACCTCATTGTATGACATATATATGGTGGACACACCCAAAGAAGGCAATGGCGACGGAACAGCGGAGGATGACCCCTCCAAGAAGCAACCTAAGCGCCGGCGTCAGCGGCGCCGCTCTAAGTCCCGCCAAAGCAAAAACAGTGATTCCGGCACAGGAGATAATAACACCCCGGACGGTGCTGAAGACGACCTCCTCCAGCAAGATTCAGCACAGGTGGATGGAGAAGCCATCCCTCATGAGAGAGCGGCAGATAGAGAGGAAGAGGATGATAATTACATACCTCCCTCCGAAGACGAGGCAAGCCTCGGCGACGACGAATTTGTCGTGCCTGAGGATCCCACTGAGCAAGAGCGCTTCAAGCGCCGGCTTATAGCCACGGCAAATAGCCTTAAGAAAAAGCAGCAGCAGCTTAGAGCTGATCAAGACTTGCTAGCCGACAAATGGACTGAAGTCCTTGCGGCCGAGGAATATGAACTCGAACGCCCCTCCAAAAGCTACCCAAAACGCAGGTTGCTACCCCGATTAGAGGAGGAAGCATCTAAACCTACGTCCCCAGCGTATGACGCGGCTGACCGGCCACCTCGTGGCCGCGACAGAGAGGCCTCTCGGCCCACAACTCAAGCTGCACCCCGGCGCCACTCAAAAAATACCAAGGCTCGGGGAAACGCGCTAGACATGGGAGATATATTGGAGGACAAAGCAAGGCAAACAAGATCGATCTACGGATCGCGTGGGCGCCCCACGACACGAGACGATAACCGTCACGCCGGATACAGCAAAAGTAAATCCGGCCGGGCCGAACACAATAGACAAAACTCATTCGAGCTGCGTCATGATATAGCCCAGTACAGAGGCGCCGCACACCCGTTATGCTTCACAGAAGAAGTAATGGATCATCAAATCCCAGAGGGTTTCAAACCCGTGAATATCAAACCATATGATGGTACGACAGATCCTGCGGTATGGATCGAGGACTATCTCCTTCATATCCACATGGCCCGTGGTGACGATCTACACGCCATTAAATACCTCCCACTCAAGCTTAAAGGATCAGCCTGGCATTGGCTCAACAGCTTGCCAGCAGAATCCATAGGTTGTTGGGAGGACCTGGAAGCCGCATTCCTCGAAAACTTCCAGGGCACCTATGTGCGACCACCAGATGCCGATGACTTGAGCCACATAATTCAACAGCCAGAGGAATCGGCCAGGCAATTCTGGACACGGTTCCTAACTAAGAAAAATCAAATCGTCGACTGTCGGATGCAGAGGCCCTAGCAGCTTTCAAGCATAACATCCGCGACGAGTGGCTTGCCCGGCACCTTGGACAGGAAAAGCCGAAATCTATGGCAGCCCTCACGACGCTCATGACCCGCTTTTGCGCGGGAGAAGACAGCTGGCTAGCTCGTAGCAATAACATGTCAAAGAGCCCTGGTAATTCGGATACCAAGGACAGCAATGGCAGGTCACGTCGCAACAAGCACAAGCGCCGCATTAACAGCGACAATACCGAGGATACGACAGTTAATGCCGGATTCAGAGGCTCTAAGCCCGGTCAACGGAAAAATCCATTCAAAAGAAGCACTCCGGGCCCGTCCAGTTTGGACCATATACTCGATCGCTCATGTCAGATACATGGCACCCCTGACAAGCCAGCCAACCACACCAACAGGGATTGTTGGGTGTTCAAGCAGGCCGGCAAGTTAAATGCCGAAAACAAAGACAAGGGGCTACATAGCAACAACGAGGAGGAGCCCCGACCGCCGAACACCGGAGGACAGAAGGGGTTTCCCCCACAAGTGCGGACGGTGAACATGATATATGCAACCCACATCCCCAAGAGGGAGTGGAAGCGTGCGTTAAGGGACGTATACGCGTTGGAGCCAGTCGCCCCAAAGTTCAACCCATGGTCCTCCTGCCCGATCACTTTCGATCGTAGGGACCACCCCACTAGTATCCGCCATGGCGGATTTGCCGCATTGGTTCTAGACCCAATCATTGACGGATTTCACCTCACTCGAGTCCTTATGGACGGCGGTAGCAACTTGAACCTACTTTATCAGGACACAGTGCGCAAAATGGGCATAGATCCCTCAAGGATTAAACCCACAAAAACGACCTTTAAGGGCATAATACCAGATGTAGAGGCCCATTGCACAGGCTCAGTCACACTAGAAGTGGTCTTCGGATCCCCGGATAATTTCCGAAGCGAGGAGCTAAACTTTGACATAGTCTCGTTCCGCAGTGGCTATCACGCATTGCTCGGACGAACCGCATTTGCAAAATTCAATGCGGTGCCGCACTACGCATACCTCAAGCTTAAGATGCCAGGACCTCGGGGGGTCATCACAGTCAATGGAAACACAGAGCGCTCTCTCCGAACCGAGGAGCACTCTGTGGCCCTCACAGCAGAAGTGCAAAGCAGCCTATCAAGGCAATTCTCCAGTCCGGCAATCAGACGTCCGGACACCGTCAAGCGTGCCCGAAGTAATCTACAACAGGACCGCCTGGCATGTTCTGAGCTCGCATAGCAATGCGGCCCCTACCCCAGCCCCATCCAAATGGCGACACACGTGCCACGCGTACACAATTACGCATTAAAAATACCATGGGCACAGGGGAGGGGCACGACTACGGCACGCCCCAAAACGCAACTCAACCGCACTAGGGGATCCCTACTTTGTTATTTTTTCTCTCTTCTAGGACTTCACTCTCTGGAAGCCCTGTCCGGCAATATAATCGACGAACACACGATGCAAGGACCAGGGGGGCTGGAAGCTACGTCGCATCATGGAACTCCCAGGTGGTCTCTATAACGAGCAAAATACCCGCTTTCACTACCATTCCGCAGCTTACCCTTGGAAGAGACATGTCAAATAGTCCCATTTTCTGCTTATCACACCACTTGTATCGTTTTGCTTCAATGCATCTTTTCGAATAAACAATGCATAGCTTCAGTCTATTTTTGCATTTTTCTTTTATATATGTGTTCATTAATGACACCTTGCAACCGTACACTTTGGTACGGCCAGTACACCAGGGGCTTAAGTACCCCACAATATGGTGTGAGAAGTCCGAACACTTTCACAAGTGTGGCACCCTGAACTTATAGCATTATATGCATCAGCTCCGAATCATGTCTTTGGTCAATAGTTGGGTTTGCCCAGCTCCCATGTTTTGGTACCTTACATTCCACTATATCGGCTAAGGTAGCACTGGGAGAACTACTGCGATTGTGCCCCGGTTCAGCTGGGCTAAGCACCTCAGTAGAGAAAGCTAAAACTGACTGTCATGATAAGGCAAGAGACCGGTCGCTGTTCGAGAGGTTTTCGAGTCCCTAAAGACTTATGCCGCTTAGAGTGAGGAGTCGGCCCTGTCCAGCTTAAGGCGTGTATTGCGCCCCGAATTCGGCCTTCCGAATACTAGGGGCTTCGTCAAAATTTAAAATTATAGAATTCTATGGCTAAGTGAGAGTGATAACACATTATAGTCCGATTGCCTTGTTCGTTGTGCTGAGCACCTCCCTCGAAGGACCCAACAGTGGGAACAAGAGTGCTTAGGTTTATCCCGAACACCCCAGCACTCGTGGCATGGGGGCAGAAGCCGACGACTAGCCATCTCTCAGATTTGATAAACAGCCAAACAGAAGGTAATATTTTAAATTCAAACAAGCGTTGCATAGCGCATATGAACAAGTTTTCATAACTACAGGATTACACGAGCAAGTTTACTCGAATATTATATCTTTCGTACACTCGTCCTCTACGAGACGAGCACCCTTCAGGACACCCTCATAGTACATCTCGGGGTGGCGATGCTCCTTGCCCTCCGGTGGCCCTTCCTTAATCAGCTTCACGGCGTCCAGCTTGGCCCATTGCACCTTCACACGGGCTAAAGCCCGGCGCGCACCTTCGATGCAGACGGACCACTTGATGACTTCCAGCCGTGGGCAGGCATCCACAAGCCTCGTCGCCAGGCCACATCCGGACTATAAAGCCCTTCATGGCCTGTTCGGCCGCCTTGTGCAACTCGACCAGTTGCTTCAGCTGGTCGCTCAGAGGCATCGGGTGTTCGGTCCCAGTATACTGAGACCAGAACAGCTTCTCCGTTGAGCTTCCCTCCTCGGCCTAGTAAAACTGTGCGACATCCGACACGCTGAGGGGCAAATCTGCGAATGCTCCTGGAGAGCTCCGGATTCGGGTAAGTAATAGGTAATTTACTTTCACATGCTTGCTTTGCATATAGAATGCCTTACCCGCCGGCTATTTTGTACATCGCGTCAATCTCCTGGAGGGCCTTTTGGGCTTCGGCATTGGCACTCTTTGCGCTCTCGAGGGACGCGGCAAGCTCAGACTCTCGCGTCTTCAAGTCAAACTCCAACGCCTCGTGCTTCGTCACGAGAGCGTGGAGCTCTTGCTGCACCTCGCCCACCCGAGCCTCATGCCTTTCCTGCTTGGTGCGCTCCATGGCCGCTTTGTTTTCGGCCTCTGATAGCGCTTGCTTCAGGGTCGCCACCTTGGTCGTGGCCCCTGGCAAATTTACGATGATCCTGTCATTTTGCAATCGCATTCTTTTTATACATATCCATATACTAGGTACTACTTACCTTTGTTCTCCTCGAGCTGCCTCTTGGCAAGGCCGAGCTCGTCCTTGGACCCTTTGAGGTCCTGCTTTAGCGCGGAGACCTCCGCAGTCAGTGCGGCAGAGGCCAGCAGCGAAGCCTGCATACGCATATTGACATACTTATATCAGACTCCTGCGATATTGTTTGATCCTCTGTTCGGCTTTTCTTTTTGAACACCGAACAGAGCATCAGGGGCTACTGTCTATGCGGTAATATTTTTCCTATATTTCAGAAAACTTACCTCAAAGCCTGTTAGAAGGCTGGCACAGGCTTCAGTCAATCCGCTCTTGGCGTACTGAACCTTCTGGACCACCGCACTCATAATAGTGCGGTGCTCTTCACCGATGGAAGCGCTGTGAAGCGCTCCCAGCAGATTGTCCGGTGCCTCTGGTTGGACAGAGGTCACCGGCACAGGCGTCTTGCCCCTTTTGGAAGGAGGCCACCTGCCTGAGTCCGGAACCATTGGAGGTTCCGGCGCGGTGTTCGGCTGATGGCCGAACTCGGAGCCCTCGGGAGCCTTGCTCCCTCTGCTCCCGGAGTCCGGAAGGTCGCCTTAAGGCGCCTCCGGGACTGTCTCCCCTCGACCCGGTGCCTCTTGAGACAATACCTCAGTGTTCTCCGTAGGGCAAGGGGAGGTGGCAGTCAGAAGTGGATCGCTATCCATATCCGACGAGCCCAGGGAGCCGTCCGACGATACGTCGATACGGGCTCGTGGCGGTCTGCATAATCATAATTTGGTGTTAGGAGAAGCGGTGCGACAAAGGTATGCTATGAACTACTCTGGCATCCGGATACTTATGACTTCGTCAGGGGCTTGGCCCTGAGCAGCCACTCATCTTCGCCTTCGGCGGCGGTGGTGGAGTAGTCCGGAAGGAGGGTCCTTCCCTTCTTGGACCCTTCGCCCCCCCCCCCCCGGATGGGGCGGCCTTCCTTTTCTTGTCTCCCCCAACTGAAGGGGGAGCATCTTCTTCTTCCTCCTTGTCTTCGGGGGAGGAGTGTGTCGCAGAGTTATCGGACGATGAGTCCGATAACACCTGGCGTCGGGAACTCTTTCGGGTTCCCTTGGCCTTCTTGGTCTTCTCCGGCACCTTATAAGGGGTCGGAGTCAGCATCTCCGTAAGGAGAGCGTCCGCAGTATCTTCGGGCAGAGGGGCCGGACAGTTAATCTGCCCCGACGTCTCCATCCAGTCCTATCAAAGGCATGGAGATCAGACCCCGCACATGATTAAGCTAGGGGAAATAAAATATCCTACCGGATGTATAGAACTCACCGAATGCGCTCGGCGCTTCGCGCTTAGCCCGCGGTCCTCGGTGAGGGAGGGAGGGACCTCGGTGCCCTTGAACAGCACCTTCTAGACGTCCTTGTGTGTCGTGTCGAAGAGCTCGCTTAGAGTCTGGTGCTGGGCCGGGTCGAACTCCCACAAGTTGATGTCCCGTTGTTGGCACGGGAGGATCCGACGGATGAGCATGACCTGGACTATGTTGACAAGTTTAAGCTTCTTGCCTTCCATATTCCGGATACATTTTTGGAGTCCGTCCAGCTCCACCGATGGACCCCAGGACAGGCCCTTCTCTTTCCAGGAAGTGAGCCACATGGGGATTCCGGATCGAAACTTGGGGGCGGCCACCCATTTGGCGCTGCGCGGCTCGGTGATGTAGAACCACACTGATTGCACCCCTTTATGGTCTCCACGAAGGAGCCTTCAAGCCATATAATGTTGGGCATCTTGCCCACCATGGCTCCGCCACATTCTGCTTGTTGGCCGCCCACCACCTTCGGCTTGATATTAAAGGTCTTTAGCCACAGGCCGAAGTGGGGCCGGATGCGGAGGAAAGCCTCACACACGACGATGAACACCGAAATATTGAGGACGAAGTTCGGGGCCAGATCATGGAAGTCCAGCCCGTAGTAGAACATGAGACCACGGACGAATGGATGGAGGGGAAATCCCAGTCCGTGGAGGAAGTGGTGGAGGAAGACTACCCTCTCATGAGGTTCAGGGGTAGGAACGATCTGCCCCGCAGTGGGCAGCCGATGCGTGATGTTCGCGGCCAAGTATCCGGCCCCGCGCAGCTTCTTGATGTGTCCCTGCGTAACAGAGGAAGCCATCTATTTGCCTCCCGCTCCGGACATGATTGGAGAAGGTTGAGGGGAAGGATGTAGGCTTGGGCGTTGGAGCTCGAGTGTGCAAGAGAGGATGAGCAAGGAGGAAGAAGGCGTGGGTAGAAAAAGGTTAAACCTTGTCCCTTTATAAGGGCGGCCGAAACTATGCGCCCCCACTAGCCTGGTAAAACTCGCTTATCCCCCAAGCGCCATAATCGATGGCGCGGTTGGGTCACCCACGCCCGTATTGATGAGAATCCCGTAATAAGGGGGACACGATCTCTGCTTTGACAAGACGTGTCAAAAAACTGCCTCGTGTTATGTGCGGGGCAAGTTAAAGGAAACAGTTCGAATAATCACCGGGCCATGGCATAATGTCGTGTTGCCAAAACAAGTCAGCAAATTAGATTTGTGGAAATATTATTCTCTCTATGGTGGTATGTGGAACTTATTTTGCAGGGTCGGACACTATCCTTGTATTCAAATTCTTCTATGGTGTATTCGGAGGAGGAACCCGCCTTGCAATGTCGAAGACAATACTGCGTGCCGGACTCATCGGCATTGAAGCCTGGTTTAGGGGCTACTGAGGGAGTCCTCGATTAGGGGGTCTCCGGACAGCCGGACTATATCCTTTGGCCGGACTGTTAGACTATGAAGATACAAGATTGAAGACTTTGTCTCGTGTCCGGATGGGACTCTACTTGGCGTGGAAGGCAAGCTAGGAAATACGGATATGTATATCTCCTCCTTTGTAACCGACCTTGTGTAACCCTAGCCTTTTCCGGTGTCTATATAAACCAGAGGGTTTTAGTCCGTAGAATAACATACAATCATACCATAGGCTAGCTTTTAGGGTTTAGCCTCTCCGATCTCGTGGTAGATCAAATCTTGTAATACTCATATCATCAAGAATAAATCAAGCAGGACGTCGGGTTTTACCTCCATCAAGAGGGCCTGAACCTGGGTAAAACATCGTGTCCCCTGCCTCGTGTTACCATCCACCTTAGACGCACAGTTCGGGACCCCCTACCCGAGATCCGCCGGTTTTGACACCGACAGGAAGGATTAATGATGTTATTATTGTTGAAAATAGGAATTGTGTGACCGTAGATTTCATTGTTCTTGACATTGATTGCAATCCTACATGTCCCATTATTCTTGCTAGACCTTTCCTTAGAACGATTGGTGCAATTATTGATATGAAAGAAGGGAATATTTCCAATTTCAGTTAAGGAAAGGCATGGAACACTTTCCTAGGAAGAAAATTAAATTACCTTATGAATCTATTATGAGAGCTACCTATGAATTGCGTACCAAAGATGATAATACCTAGATCTATTCTTGCTTTTATGCCTAGCTAGGGGCGTTAAACGATAGCGCTTGTTGGGAGGCAACACAAATTTATTTATTTTTTGCTTTTTGGTTCTGTTTAGTAATAAATAATTCATCTAGCCACTGTTTATATGTTGTTTTATGCTTTTAATTAGTGTTTGTGCCAAGTAGAACCTTTGGGAAGGCTTGGGGGAAGTTTTAGTGATCTTGCTGTAAAAACAGAAACTTTAGCGCTCACGAGATTTGCTGCCATTTTTTACTGGAGAGTGCGATTAGGTTGATTATTTTTGAAGATGATTAATAGACAAATTCCTAACATCCACAAATTTATTTCATAATTTTTGTGGTTACATAAGTATTCAAAAACTACAGATTACTACAGAATATTCTGTTTTTGACAGATTCTGTTTTTCGTGAGTTGTTTGCTTATTTTGATGAATCTATGGCTAGTATCGGAGAGTATGAACCATAGAGAAGTTGGAATACAGTAGTTTTAACACCAATATAAATAAAGAATGATTTCATTATAGTACCTTAAGTGGTGGTTTGTTTTCTTATACTAACGGAGTTTATGAGATTTTCTGTTGAGTTTTGTGTTGTGAAGTTTTCAATTTTTGGGTCAAGATTTGATGGGTTATGGAATAAGGAGTGGCAAGAGCCTAAGATTGGGGATGCCCAAGGAACCACAAGGTAAAATTTAAGGACAACCAAAAGCCTAAGCTTGAGGATGCCCCGGAAGGCATCCCCTCTTTCGTCTTCTTCCATCGGCAACTTTACTTGAGGCTATATTTTTATTCACCACATAATATGTGTTTTGCTTGGAGCGTCTTGTATGATTCGAGTCTTTGATTTTTAGTTTACCACAATCATCCTTGCTGTACACACCTTTTTTGAGAGACACACATGAATTGGAATTTATTAGAATACTCTATGTGCTTCACTTATATCTTTCGAGCTAGATAATTTTGCTCTAGTGCTTCACTTATATCTTTTAGAGCACGGTAGTGGTTTTATTTTATAGAAATTATTGATCTCTCATGATTCACTTATATTATTTTGAGAGTACTTTAGAACATCATGGTAATTTGCTTTGGTTATAAAAGTATTCCTAATGTGATAGGCATCCAAGATTGGTATAATAAAAACTTGCATAAAAAGTGTGTTGAATACTATGAGAAGTTGGATGCTTGATAATTATTTTGAGATATGAGGATGGTGATATTAAAGTTGTGCTAGTTGAGTAGTTGTGAATTTGAGAAATACTTGTGTTGAAGATTGCAAGCCCCGTAGCATGCACGTATGGTAACCGTTGTGTAACAAATTTGAAACATGATGTGTTCTTTGATTGTCTTCCTTATGAGTGGCGGTCGGGGACGAGCGATGATCTTTTCCTACCAATCTATCCCCTAGGATCATGCACGTATTGCTTGGTTTTTTATGTCTTGTAGATTTTTGCAATAACTATGTGAGTTCTTTATGACTAATGTTGAGTCCATGGATTATACGCACTTTCACCCTTCCATCATTGCTAGCCTCTTCGGTACCGTGCATTGCCCTTTCTCACCTTGAGAGTTGGTGCAAACTTCGCCGGTGCATCCAAACCTCGTGATATGATACGCTCTATCACACATAAACCTCCTTATATCTTCCTCAAAACAGCCACCATACCTACCTATTATGGCATTTCCATAGCCATTCCGAGATATATTGCCATGCAACTTTCCACCGTTTCATTTATGACACGCTTCATCATTGTCATATTGCTTTGCATGATCATGTAGTTGACATCGTATTTGTGGCAAAGCCACCATGCATAATTTATCATACATGTCACTCTTGATTCATTGCCATTCCCGGTACACCGCCGGAGGCATTCATATAGAGTCATATTTTGTTCTAGTATCGAGTTGTAATCATTGAGTTGTAAATAAATAGAAGTGTGATGATCATCATTAATAGAGCATTATCCACAAAAAAAAAAGAGAAAGGCCAAATAAAAAAAAGAAAGGCCCAAAAAAAGGGGAAAAGAAATAAAAAGGGACAATGCTACTATCCTCTTTTTCCACACTTGTGCTTCAAAGTAGCACCATGATCTTTATGATAGAGAGTCTCTTGTTTTGTCACTTTAATATACTAGTGGGAATTTTTCACTATAGAACTTGGCTTGTATATTCCAACAATGGGCTTCCTCAAATGCCCTAGGTCTTTGTGAGCAAGCAAGTTGGATGCACACCCACTTAGTTTCTTTTGTTGAGCTTTCATACATCTATAGCTCTAGTGATCCGTTGCATGGCAATCCCTACTCCTTGCATTGACATCAATTGATGGGCATCTCCCTAGCCCATTGATTAGCTGCGTTAATGTGAGACTTTCTCCTTTTGTCTTCTCCACATAACCCCCATCATATTATTCTATTCCACCCATAATGCTATATCCATGGCTCATGCTCATGTATTGCGTGAAAGTTGAAAAAAGTTTGAGATTACTAAAGTATGAAAAAATTGCTTGGCTTGTCATCGGGGTTGTGCAAGATGAGAGCATTCTTGTGTGACAAAAATGGAGCATGACCAAACTAAATGATTTTGTAGGGATGAACTTTCTTTTGCCATGTTATTTTGAGAAGACATGATTGCTTAGTTAGTATGCTTGAAGTATTAATGTTTTTATGTCAATATTAAACTTTTGTCTTGAGTCTTTCGGATCTGAATATTCATGCCACAATAAATAAAAGGGGGATTTGATTATTTGCCACCTCTTTCTTTGAACTTTGACAGTATGCCACTCCTTACTTTGTAATTGACCAGATGACACTCTTTTCTTTGGAATTTGATCTTTTGCCACTTTTCAACACAAAAACAAACTTTAGAAATACTAAACAACATAAGTGAACAAAATAGATGACCATTGTACCCTTGTACCTGTTTGACCCAAACATAACACAACCTCAACCCAAATGGAGGGATGAACTAAGCTTCTGCTCATAACACAGCCGCCACTGTCCTGCTGCTCCTCACGGGCCCTTGCTGCCCTTCCGCCACCCCTGCATGGCTGGTCATATTAGTTAAAAGTACTAGTGGTTAAGCTGATAGGTTGATTCCAATGTAACAAGTTATTTCCCCAAGCCAAACGTACGGAGCTTGGCATGTTTATAAAGGGCCAAATTAGTGAGTATAGAAGGAATAATCACATCTGCTTGAAGGGTGGCGATGCTGAGCAGGAGAACTTGTATAAGGTTTTCATTATCTAGTTTGATTAGCATCCTGGCTCATCTTAAATTTGTAGTCTGTCATCAACAATCAATCAAACCACCATGAGATCTCCAGCAGCAAGAAACTCTAGTAGTAATAAAATAGAAACAATAGCAGCAGCAACACAAGTATGCATCACCATCAGCAGCGGCGCTCAAGCATATGCACGCAGCAGCGGTGGCGGCAGCAGCACAAGAAGCAGCGGCGGCAGCGTTCCTCCCGTGCACTCGGGAGAGAGGGGGCGTGAGAGAGGGCCTCGCCTTCCTGGCCGAGATCCAGCCGCCGCCATCGAGAAGCACCGAGTGCAGTCACCGTTGCCGCCGTCTGTTGAGTTCTTGCGGGCGAGAGGAAAAGGGGAATGAGGGCGAGCAACCGAGTCCTGTTCTCTAGTTTTTGGTAAAGGGGAGGGGTGCTTTAGACATTTCTTATGGGACCCATCCGACGGAGGGCAAAATAGCAAAGTTCCCTGTAACCAGTGGCAATTGATCAATTACAATGTATCCGGTGGCAAATTGTCAAAGCCCAAAGAAAGTTGTGGCGAAAAAACAAAAATCCCTAAATAAAATTACATTGAGAATTATGCTAGGTAGCATTCCACATCAAAAATTCTATTTTTGTCATTTACCTACTCGAGGACGAGCTGGAATTAAGCTTGGGGATGCTTGATACGTCTCCAACGTATCTATAATTTTTGATTGCTCCATGCTATTATATTATCTGTTTTGGATGTTTAATGGGCTTTATTATACACTTTTATATTATTTTGGGGACTAACCTACTAACCCAAGGCCCAGTGCAAATTGTTGTTTTTTGCCTATTTCAGTGTTTCGCAGAAAAGGAATATCAAACGGAATCCAAACGGAATGAAACCTTCGGGAGAGTTATTTTTGGAACAAACGTGATCCAGGGGACTTGGAGTAGACGTCAAGAAATCAACGAGGAGGCCACGAGGCAGGGAGGCACGCCTGCCCCCCTGGGCGCGCCCCCTACCCTCGTGGGCCCCTCGTAGCTCCACCGACCTACTTCTTCCTCCTATATATGTCCATATACCCCAAAAACATCCAGGAGCACCACGAAACCCTATTTCCACCGCCGCAACCTTCTATACCCAAGAGATCCCATCTTGGGTCCTTTTCCGGAGCTCCACCGGAGGGGGAATCGATCACGGAGGGCTTCTACATCAACACCATAGCCTCTCTGATGATGTGTGTGTAGTTTACCACAGACCTTCGGGTCCATCGTTATTAGCTAGATGGCTTCTTCTCTCTCTTTGGATCTCAATACAATGTTCTCCTCAATCTTCTTGGAGATCTATTTGATGTAACTCTTTTTGCGATGTGTTTGTCGAGATCCGATGAATTGTGGGTTTATGATCAAGTTTATCTATGAACAATATTTGATTCTTCTCTGAAATCTTTTATGTATGATTGGTTATCTTTGCAAGTCTCTTCAAATTATCAGTTTGGTTTGGCCTACTAGATTGATCTTTCTTGCAATGGGAGAAGTGCTTAGCTTTGGGTTCAATCTTGTGGTGTCCTTTCCCAGTGACAGCAGGAGCAGCAAGGCACATATTGTATTGTTGCCATCGAGGATAAAAAGATGGGGTTTATATCATATTGCTTGAGTTTATCCCTCTACATCATGTCATCTTGCCTGATGCATTACTCTGTTCTTATGAACTTAATACTCTAGATGCATGTTGGATAGCGGTCGATGTGTGGAGTAATAGTAGTAGATGCAGAATCGTTTCGGTCTACTTGTCGCGGACGTGATGCCTATATACATGATCATGCCTAGATATCCTCATAATTATTCACTTATCTATCAATTGCTCGACAGTAATTTGTTCACCCACCATAATACTTATGCTATCTTGAGAGAAGCCACTAGTGAAATCTATGGCCCCCGGGTCTATCTTTTATCATATATAAGTTTCCAATCTATTTTATTTTGCAATCTTTATTTTCCAATCTATATCATAAAAATACCAAAAATATTTATCTTATTATCTCTATCAGATCTCACCTCGTAAGTGACCGTGAAGGGATTGACAACCCCTTTATCACGTTGGTTGCGAGGATCTTATTTGTTTGTGTAGGTACGAGGGACTTACGTGTAGTCTCCTACTGGATTGATACCTTGGTTCTCAAAAACTGAGGGAAATACTTACGCTACTTTGCTACATCACCCTTTCCTCTTCAAGGGAAAACCAACGCAGTGCTCAAGAGGTAGTAGTGCAATCCATGTATTTTTATGTGCCCTGTGGTGACTAGCACAAGCATGGAAAGTAGGGTACTTGCTATTGCTGATTTTAGAGACTTAGTGTTTTGTGCTAAGTATGAACCTGCTATATTATGTTGCCATGTTAACTTGATGCTATAAGTTAATCCATGCATAATCTGGAGATGCTTAGTAAGGATGTTTTCTAGATCTTGTTATGCTCTATCCATACATGTCCTTGTTTGCAATTATGGCCTGCTGTAGCTTGTCATTACCATGCTCTAAAGTTGCTAAATAATGTTGTTGTCAATCTGTTAATAGTAAGTTCATTCTTGCCATGTGAATAGCTAGTGATATATGGATCATATGACCATGTTCTTGCCATGAGTAGCTGCACAAATATTCCTTCTTTCTGTTGGTTACATTCACTTGCCATGATATGCTTTATGTTGAGTTAACCAAGCTTGCAAACATGTCTACTTGTCGTTGTTCCTGCCATGTTCACTAAATTCCACTAAGTCTGTGAACTGTTATCATTTGCATTCTTGCAATGATGTTTTGAGCATGTTCTAGTGGTTTCAAGCAGTAGCTCAATGTTCATGTTTTGTAGTGCTCTACATGTACATGCTTGTCATGCCCTTTGATGCCATGAAATGTTCCTGTAGAATATACTTTTGTTGTCTCAAAGTATGCATCATGAATCTGTTTTCAGCCTTACTCTATTTTTCACTAAGTCTGAGAATCTGTTATGACTTGCAATCTTGTCTTGATGCATGCCATTGATCTAGATGTTATATGGAGATGCTTAGTAATCATGTTTTTCCATGTATAACATGTACTGGAATGTCATGCTTTTGGTTGCCATGATATTGCATTGTAGCATGTTTGATTCATGCCTCCAACATGTCAACATGTTATTCCTGCTCATGTTTATGCCTGTTTTTCACTAAGTCATAATCTGTGTTATAAATATGTCTTTTGCTTTGCTCATGTTGGATTAATCTTGATGCCCATGAACCTGAACCTTGATGATAATTGAAGCATGTAATCTTTAATTTAAGTGCATATCAAGTTTGTGTCCCTATGTTTCCTGTAGCATGTTGTTTCCTTGGTTGCAAAGTGCTTAGTTGCTGTTTTGGGCAGATTGTGCTTGAACCTGTATTGAGTGTATGTGTTGAACCGTTGCTCCGTTTTGAGCATGCTCTACATGAAACTTGCTTGGTTTTGCATGTAGTTTCATCTTGCCTTGTTGCATCCTTGGTTTGAGCATATGTGCTTGATGTTTGAATGCATTTTGCATCAATGCCATGTTTAACTTGTTTTGCTCATATCTTCTAGGCCGTAGCTCCGAATTAAACAAACTTTATATGTAACTTGACTAGAAAACCATGTAGATCATCTTGGTGCACTTTAAATTGATGTTTAACAACTTTAACATAATGTGTTAGTCAGATCTGGACCAATTTCGAAATTTGCTTATGAGGACTTACCGGAAGTGTTATGTGTAGTTTCCGGTCGCATTTAAACTTGCTTTGATGTGTTGTTCTTGTATATGCATCATCTCTTACCATGAGTAGCATCATTTAGACTTGTCATGCATCATACTTGATGGAGCATCATGTCATGTTTATGTGTTGTGTGTTTACCATGTTGTTTGCTTTTTTCTGGTTGTGCTCCTTCTCGATAGTTCCTGTTTCGTTGCGATTGTGAGGATTCGTTCGACTACATGGGATCGTCTTCTTCATGGACTCATTCTTCTTCCTAGCGGGATTTCAGGCAAGATGACCATTACCCTGGATCTCACTACTATCTTTGCTATGCTAGTTGTCTCGATGTTATCGCTATGTCGCGCCACCTACCACTTCTTCATCAAGCCTTCCAAATTGCCATGATAGCCTCTAACCTTTTTCCACCATCCTAGCAAACCGTTGTTTGGCTATGTTACCGCTTTGCTCAGCCTCTCTTATAGTGTTGCTAGTTGCATGTACAGTTGTAGGTTGTTCCATGTTGGGACATGGATATCATGGGATATCACAATATCTCTTATTTAATTAATGCACATATATACTTGGTAAAGGGTGGAAGGCTCGGCCTTTTGCCTGGTGTTTTGTTCCACTCTTGCCGCCCTAGTTTCCATCATACCGGTATCATGTTCCTTGATTTTGCGTCCCTAACACGATGAGGGTTTATGGGCCCCTCTTGACAATTCGCTTTGAATAAAACTCTTCCAGCGGCGCCCAACTTTGGTTTTAACATTTGCCATAATAATATTGAACTAAATAATTAATTGGCATAGGGTGCCATGAACCCGAGGATTCTTTCTACATAAACAGGGGGCCAGTGCTGATGGTGTTGGTCCCAAACGGGCAGCCTGCGGGGCCACCTCGGGGAAACTCGAGGGCTGGTTTTACTCGTAGCTTGACCCATCCGATCATGGTCTGAGACGAGATACGCGCAGCTATTATCAGGGTGTCGGCACGTCGGGAGGTCTTGCTGGACTTGTTTTACCATTGTCGAAATGTCTTGTGCACCGGGATTCCGAGTCTGGTCTGAGGGTCCCGAGATGGAGGATTGTCTCCGCGGATCGTGAGCTTTTCATGGGCTAAGTTGGGACACCCCTGCAGGGTTTAAACTTTCGAGAGTCGTGCCTGCGGTTATGTGGTAGATGGGAATTTTTAATATCCGGTTGTAGAGAACTTGACACCAGACCCGAAATAAAATACACCAACCGCGTGCGTAACCGTGACGGTCTCTTTTCGAGTGAGTCGAGAAGAGAACGCGGTGGGGTTATGTTTGAACGTAAGTAGTTCAGGATCACTTCTTGATCATTACTAGTTTGCGACCGTTTGCGTAGTTTCTTATCTTACTCTTGTACTCGTAAGTTGGCCACCATACAATGCTTAGTCATTTGCTGCAACCTCACCACTTATCCATTCCATACCCATTAAGCTTTGCTAGTCTTGATACCCATGGTAATGGGATTGCTGAGTCCTCTTGGCTCACAGATTACTACAACAACAGTTGTAGGTACAGGTAATGTGATGATCATGACATGAGAGCGGTGTTTACTTGTTTGGAGTTCTTCTGCTTCTCCTTCATTCAGGGGATAGGTTCCTGGTCAGCAGCCTGGGCTAGCAGGGTGGATGTCGTTTGAGTTTCTGTTTGTGTTTCATCCGTAGTCGGATGTTGTTCTCATGTATGATGTTTGATGTATTATTGTGGCATTTGTATGCCCTTTGTATGTATCCCCATCTATTATGTAATGGTACGATGTAATGATATCCACCTTGCAAAAGTGTTTCAATATGCGGCTCTATCCTTGGTGGGACCTTAGAGTTTCTCTCAGATAGGATCGCATATTGGGCGTGACACGAACCAAGGGCCAGATCAGTCCGAGCACCTGCCGCCTTGGTCTTAAACCCAACTGTGAATGGCTTCAGGCTCACCAAGGTGCTCATGGATGGCGGCAGTGGACTGAACCTCATTTACGAGGATACGCTCCAAAAAATGCAAATGGACAAGAGTCACATTGAGAAAAGCTGCACCACCTTTCAAGGCATTATCCCCAGTTGAGAAGCACGAAGCTCGGGGAAAATTAAGCTTGATGTGGTGTTTGGCACGCTGGAGAACTACAGGTCCGAAGAGTTGCTCTTCCATGTGGCACCTTTCAATAGCGGATATCACGCCCTGTTGGGGCGAGACGCATTCACACGCTTTCAAGCTATACCCCATTACGGGTATGTGAAGCTCAAAATGCCAGGGCCCAATGGAGTTATCACTATGACTAGTGATCTGGATATACCACTCCACGCCGAAAACAGAACCGCATCCTTGGCCCTCGAGGCACTATCTGAGGCCCTCGCGGCCGAGGTGTTGACCACTCTGCGTTCTACAGTGGACAAAGATGATGTAATCCTTGATAAGAGGCCCAAGTCCACTTCTTTCAAACCAGCAGACGAAATAGTTAAATTACAAGTGCACCCAACGGATCCTAACAAAACAGCTGCCATTGGAGCACAGCTGGATCCGATGATTGATGCCGCTCTAAGAGCGTTCCTGCGCGGGAATTGGGACATTTTTGCCTGGAATCCTTCGGATATGCTAGGAATTCCATGCAGACTAGCTGAACATAGCCTCAACATAATAAAGGGGTTCAAGCCAGTCAAGCAAATGTTGCGGCGATTTTCTGAACCTAAATGACAAGCTATGGGTGAGGAGCTAGCCAAACTACTTGAAGTCAGGTTCATCAGAGAGATCAAACACCTGGACTGCCTAGAAAACCTGGTCATGGTGCCAAAGAAGGACACATCTTGGCACCTTTGTGTCGATTTCAAAGACCTCAACAAAGCTTTCCCTAAGGACCCCTTCCCACTGCCCCGTATTGACCAAATCATTGACGCGACCACAGGACATGATTCACTATGTTTCCTCGATGCATATTCCGGATACCATCAAATTAAGATGAAGGAATCCGATCAGGCTGCAATGGCATTCATTACTCCGTATGGGCCTTTCTGCTTCAACACTATGCCTTTCGGACTCAAAAATGCCGGAGCCACTTACCAATGCATGATTCAAACATGCCTAGAAAAGCAAATCAGCAAAACGGTGGAGGCATACGTAGATGATGTAGTCATCAAAACTAAACACGTCGAATCATTGGTGAATGACTTACGCCTTACATTCAACAACCTCTGAACATATGACATACGGCTCAATCCGGAAAAATGTGTTTTCGGCGTTTAGGTCGAAAAGCTTCTCGGGTTCATTGTTTCCAGTAGAGGAATTGAAGCAAATCCAGCCACAATCCGATCCCTGTCGCAATTGGCAATGCCAACAGACCTAAAGCAGGTCCAAAAACTAGCTAGGTGCATGGCAGCTTTGAGCCGCTTTATCTCCAGATTGGGAGAAAAGGCACTGCCACTTTATCGCCTACTCCAACGTACCGTACACTTTGAGTGGACGGATGCGGCAACAGCCGGATTGGAAGAAATAAAAACTTTGTTAGCAAGTAACCCCATCCTTGCCGCACCAAACATCGGCGAACCCATGTTGCTCTACATATCTGTAACTCACCAGGTGGTGAGCGTTGTGCTCGTCGTCGAATGAGAAGAAGAGGGACATAAATTCCCACTCCAAAACCAGTATACTATGTTTCGGCGGTCCTTACACCATGCAAATCCTGATACCCACACTATCAAAAGATAGCATATGCGGTCTTTATGGCATCTCGGAAGCTGCGGCACTACTTTCAAGAGTGTTCGATCATGGTGGCTTCCGAAGTACCACTCAATGACAGCATAAACAATCGGGATGCCACCGGCCGCATTGCCAAGTGGGCTATCAAGCTCTTACCATTCGAAATAACATACAAGCCACACCGAGCTATTAAATCTCAGGTGTTGGCCAATTTTGTCGCTGAATGGGCAGAAGTCGAACTCCCTAAAGAGTACAGCACATACTCCAACTGGGTAATGTACTTCGACGGCTCTAAAATGCTAGCCGGATTGGGGGATGGTGTCATCCTAACATCCCCTAGAGGGGACACAGTCCGTTATGTACTACAAATCATGTATTCGGACTACAATAACGTAGCCGAATACGAGGCACTACTGCATGGCCTCCGGGTGGCTGTTTCTATGGGCATATAATGCCTCGAGGTGGGTGGGGATTCGAACCTCGCAATATCCCAAATAAATGGAGAATTCGATGCAAAAGATCCAAAGATGGCGGCCTACCGCAACTCCGTACTTAAAATATCAGCTTGGTTTGAGGGGCTCGAGTTTCACCATATGGCTCGAGACAGCAATCAACCAACAGACATCCTTGCTCGAATGGGCGCCAAACGTGACCCTGTCCCACCTAACACTTTTGTGGAAAGGCTTTTTAAGCCATCCGTGGTATGGCAGGACAAGAGCGGCAGTACCAGCCCGGAGCCGATCACACCCCCAGACGCCGAACTCAATTCTGATATCGTCGGGGGCTCGGGTACCGAAATGACACCTTTCGCCCAGGCGATCATGGCTGTAATCGCTCCATGGTCTGAACCTTTCCTGGCCTACCTTAATAGGCGGGAGCTCCCTGATGACCAGAATGAGGCACGTCGCATTGTTCGACGCTCGAAAACCTACAAAGTTCATGAAGGAGAACTCTACAAGAAAAGTACTACCGGAGTACTTCAAAGATGTATCTCCGAAGAGGAGGGTAGGCAGCTCTCGGCCGAAATACATGCTGGCCTCGGTGGCCATCATGCCGCAGCTCGGGCCCTCATAAGCAAGGTCTTCCGTACAGGTTTATTTTGGCCCGCAGCCCGAGCAAATGCACAGGCACTCGTACAGCGCTATGTTGGGTGGCAGCTGTTCGCCAATCAAAGTCATATGCCGCCCATCGCCTTAAAAATAATTCCCATTACCTGGCCTTTTGCGGTCTGGGGGCTAGATATGGTCAGACCCCTTAAAGGGGGAAGCCATAAGAAGAAATATCTGCTGGTCATGGTGGATAAATTCACTAAGTGGATAGAGGCCAAACCAGTAAAACAGCTGAAGCTGGGCCGGTGATCGACTTTATATCCGGCGTTGTACACCGTTATGGTGTCCTACACAACATTATCACTAACAATGGCTCTAACTTCACAGCAGATGAGGTGAAAATTTGGTGTGCTAATCTGGGCATTAGGCTCGATTACGCCTCAGTATATCACCCTCAAACAAATGGTCAGGTCGAATGGGCTAATGACCTGATAATGAGTGGCATCAAACCTAGACTAGTGCGATCCCTAAGGGAGTCAGATAAACACTGGGTTGAGGAACTCGATTCCGTACTCTGGGGGCTGTGGACCACGCCCAATCGCACGACTGGATACACACCTTTCTTCATGGTGTACGCTACAGAGGTTGTCTTGACCTGCGACATTATTCATGACTCACCTCGAGTGCGCATGTATGATGGCGCGCATGGGCCAATGACTCTGTTCGGAGCATGGGCTGGGCCAGTTTGCTCTGAGGGCGGTGCATGTCCCACGACCGTGCCCATGGTGGGGGCGGTCGTAGGATTGCGATTCGCCTCGGGGCGAATGTCACCGTCATGGCTATGCCCCTCTCGGCCAGGCTGGGAGGGACAGAAGGAATAATCTCTCTACCCGTACCTCGCGGAGCATGGTCACCAAGATGTTGTTGGTGTTGTCCTTCTCTGGTGCCTCCAGCTCCTGCTTCGGCCGTGGGGGAGGTGGTGACAACGCCGCCTGCACTGACCACGTCTCCCACAGCGCTCACATCCTCATGCACCTCTGCATTCCCCGCGGCATCGATGGTCGCGGGCGGCGGGGCCTTCGAGGTGGATGGGTGGGCTACGGCACCGGACTTCTTCTTGGCCGCCATAGTCGATGGATCCATCGATGATGAAAATGGAGATGAAGATGGCGTGTTGCTTACGCCCTCGGGTTCGCGCAAGTGATCCCCCTACCTTGCATGCCAAAGATGTCGTGGTAAACCACGGCCACCTATGGGGCCATGAGCCCGTTTTGTTTTGGCGGGGGGATGTGCATGTTGCACAAAGAGCGGAGAAGCGTAACACAGCACGGCGGAGATCACACGGGCAGTTTTACCCAGGTTCGAGCCACCACGAGGCGTAAAACCCTACTCTTCCTTTGGTGGATTGATGGTGGAAAATGGTGGATAAACACAACGTTCTTGCCCGGCAGGGTTACCTCGAGGCGAGAGTGGCTACGCGCGTATGAGTGTGTGGGGGTCTGAATCCTTTCTACATTTGCCATGGGCCTCCTTTTATAGATCAAGGGGTCACCACAGTGGCAAATCAGTCTTTACATACTAATTAGATAGCCAATAGTGATATCATACCTAACTCTGCAGACTAGCAGAGCACATTAAATGCGTCGCTCAATGTCACATCACAGCTTGCCCGGTAGGCCCTGTCGGGTTGTTTTGCCAGCTTCGCACCTGCTTGCTTGACACGTCTTAGAACGGGTGTTGCTTGGAGGTATTTTCTGTAGGAAATGGCTGCCATGTGGCAGGGAGCAGCCACCTAGTCACTTAGGAGCTTGACACCGCACTGATTGACGATGTGCATCGCTGTGAGGTGGTGTGGTGGAGTGGTTTTCCTCCATGAGCCCTGGAAGACCTGCTGGGGCGATCTTGGAGGCTCGCTTCCGGGGCAACCCCAACCTTGCCAGGCTCGCCTGCCCGGCAAGAGAGGTTCTTCTCGTAGTGGTATCTTGTCTCTCTAGCTAGTCTTGGTATTCTTGATCTGCACTTTGATCCTTCAAAGAACTGATCCCTCGCGCTTTGATCTGATCTTGGTGTTGTAATCTTGTTCTTGGGCCTGTGCACAGTCTGGGAAACGGATCCAGGTTCGGTTGCACCAACACTAATTCCCAAACTTGATTGCGCTCGAAGTTGTTGAGTTCATCATGCATTGCTTCAAGCCAATCCTCATCATCAAGCACCTCATGTACCTTTTGGGGTTCAACACACGAAACAAACGCGTGATGCTCACAAAAGTTTGACAATTGTTTGCAAGTAGTTACCCCTTTTATCAAGCTTCAGGCACATTCTCCATGACATGTTGTTGACACTCGAGCTTGGAAGCCACCTTAGTGGCACGACGCTCCAAAAGTTCCTCGATGGGCATTTGAGGATCATCTTGCACATCTTGAGCACCGTCATGAGTTTGCTCTTGATCTTGAGCTTGCTCTTGATCGTGAGCACCGTCTTGAGCTTGCTCTTGACCTTGAGCAAGCTCGGAGGAATGAACTTGATCTTGGGCATCATTTGGTGCATCACCATCTCCATGGAGTTGATCTTGCCCTTGATCTTGTTCATTGGGTTGAGGGCCTTCACTTTGATCTTCGGAAGCGTGTGGGTCTAGCGTAGGCAGGGGCGAAGCTATAGGGTGGCCAGGGTGGGCCGCGGCCCACCTTGGGATTTTGGGCCAGTTTATTATATACCTATGGATTTTTAACTAGGCCAGAAAAAAATCAGCCCAAAACACATACCGATTGATCCATCAGTGGAACGGAGCCACGCCCTCGTCTCATCCACTGCAGGTCTGCAGCCGCCTCGTGCCCTCGTCTCGATGCCATCCGGCCCTCGCCTTACCGCCGCCGTTCCTCGTGGCCTCGCTAGTCGCTGGCCGGAGCGGCAGAGCCCAGCCCGCCTCCCCTTCCCGCCTGGCACTCGCCTGGCGCTGCCGCCCGCCCGCCCTTGCCTTGACCCGGGCCGCCTGTCGCCTGGCCCCGCCGCCCGTTCGCCCCTGCCTCCGCTGGAGTCCGGCCCTCTGCCTCGGTGCCTCCTTGCAAAGCCGACGGCCGTTGGTGCAGCTCAGGCGCTCAGTAGCCAGTCTCCGGAGGCAGCACCGCAGCAACCAGCAAGTGTGCAAATTGATTTAAGGCACCAAAACCCCCTAATTTGTTATTTAGGGTTTGCTTTTTTGCACTAAGCTATCATGAATTGATGAACACATGCATAAATTTCACATCATTTCTGCCGCAATTAGCTTTATTGATAGAAACTAATTTTTATTGCGGAATTGTTGAAGAATGAAGAGGGCCGGAGACATTGTTTCTCTCTTCCAGAGAGAAGCTATGGAGATAGGGAAGAAGAAGAAGGCAGGGAGATGTGGCCGAAGAGCAAGCCGGAGAAGAGAAGTTTTCCTTGGAGTCATTGATCAAATTAGTCAAGAGCTTGAAAATCGGTTTGGTGAGACTAATATGGAGTTGCTTTCTTGTATGTCTGTTTGAATCCTGCCAACTCATTTGTTGCTTTTGATGCACAAAAGGTATGCAAATTTGCTTCTCAAATTAGTATTGCTTCAAGAATTCTTATTAAATCCCTCCAACTAATTTGTTTTTATGCACACAAGGTATGATGGATGATAGTCTTTTGGATGATTGCCTAGTCACACACATTGAGAGGGATGCTTTTGCCGAGGTGAATGAAGATGATATAATTGATTTTTTCATGACAATGCAAAAGCGTAGGCCAAAAACATAGTCTTTTTGAACTTCTCAAGGTATGTATTATGGTCCATATAGTATGCACTATGTATGCTTCTTTATGCAAAACTTAGACTTAATTGAGAATTTTAATATGTTTGTAAGACAATAATGATCTATTTCTATATGATATTGGTAACTGGTTAGAAGGTCCACATGTCATATTTCTTGTAAAAAAAATTTGGGGGTCGGACCACCCTGATGTCAAATGCTAGCTCCGCCACTGAGCGTAGGTGATGGCTCCACTTGAGTACAGCATTGTCCTTCTCCTTTGGCCACAAGGGGTTCCTTAGTGGGGAGTATTTGACCAATCCCCGTTCTTCTTATGGCTTGGGGAGGAATTTCATCACCTACATCACAAAGACCACTTTGCTCCACTTGGGAGGCGTTATTTTCATCAAACTCCACGTTACACGTCTCCTCAGTGAGTACGGTGGACTTGTTGAGGACACGGTAAGCATGAGAGTTTGTAGCATAACCAACAAATATGCCCTCTTGAGCTCTAGGTTCGAATTTAGACAAATGAACACCTTTCTTGAGAATGAAACACTTACAACCAAACACCCGAAAGTACTTGAGGTTGGGCTTGTTGCCTGTAAGTATCTCATAAGGAGTCTTGTTCAAGCCTTTGTGGAGGTAGAGCCTATTGGAAGCATGACAAGCGGTGTTGATGGCTTTGGCCCAAAAGTTGTACGGAGATTTGAATTCCTCCATCATGGTCCTTGTCGCATCCATCAACGTCCAGTTCTTCCTCTCCGCCACACCATTTTGTTGAGGGGTATAGGGTGCGGCATATTGGTGTTGGATCCCCTTGTCACTAAGAAACTCATCCAAGGCGTAGTTCTTGAACTCGGTGTCCTTGTCACTTCTAATCATCAAGATTTTTGCTTCATGTTGACGTTGAGCTTCATTTGCAAATTTAATGACAGTTTGTTGAGTCTCACTCTTCCTCTTGAAGAAGTATACCCATGTGTATCTTGAGTAGTCATCCACAATCACCAAGCAATACTTTCTTCCACCAAGACTATCAAAGGATGGAGGACCAAAGAGATCCATGTGAAGGAGCTCCAAGGGCCTCTTTGAGTAGATGATAGTCGATGGTCGGTGAGCCGTTTCATGAAGCTTTCCTTCGATACAAGCATTGCAAGCGCGGTCTTTGGCAAAACTCACATTTGTTAGTCCACGCACATGGTCCCCATTGAGGAGACTTTGCAAATATCTCATATTGACGTGGGCTAGACGGCGATGCCAAAGCCAACACACATCAACTTTAGCCATTAGGCACGTCGCGGTCTTAATGGGTCACTCCAAAAAGTTCACCACATAGAGACCGTTCTCGACATGCCCAACAAAGGCTACTTTAAGAGTCTTGCTCCACAAAAGGGCCACGGTATAAAGATCAAAGAATGTTGCAAAGCCCACAAGTGCAAGTTGACGAGCGGAAAGTAAATTGTATGCAAGGGACTCAACAAGCATGACCTTCTCAATAGTTAAATCTTGAGAGATGACCACCTTGCCAAGCCCCAATACCTTAGAAGTTGAAGCATCACCGAATTGGACATGGATGGGCATATATGGAATTGGATGCACATCCACCACCAATTCCTTGCTCCCGGTCATATGATTTGTTGCTCCACTATCGAGCAATCATGATACCCCACCGGAAGAAAACTCCTACAAGAGATCAATGCTTGGATTTAGGTACCCATTTTTGAATGGGTCCTTTGATGTTAGTAACAAGTGTCTTAGGAACCCAATAGACCATTCAATGTACTCATAAGAAGAACCAACAAAGCATAAACATGCCCATCACTAGCATGGCACAAAACATAAGAGGGGTTAAAGTCGCCGGCTTCGTTGCTAGGAGCGGTTTTGCCCTTCTTGGCATTACCACCCACTTCCTTGTTCTTCCTCTTCTCATGAGCACCCTCACCCGCCTTGACAAAGGTGTCCTTGAGCGGGAGAGATTGCTTGGTCTTGTTCTTCTTCTTCTTCTTCTTTGACTTGGGTACAAACGCAAGTCCTTCCTTTCCTCAACTTCCTTTTGATTGTTGAAAAGGTCATTGAGGTTCTTCTCGCCTTGTATGCAAGTCACAAGGCCCTTCTCAAGTTGCTCTTTCTGTTGGGGAATGCAGTATTTCCAAAAAAATCCTATGATCATGCAAGATCTATCGAGGAGATGCATAGCAACGAGATGGGAGAGTGTGTCCACGTACTCTCGTAGACCAAAAGTGGAAGCATTTAGTAATGCGGTTGATGTAGTCGAACGTCTTCACGATCCAATCAATCCTAGCACCGAATGTACGGCACCTCCGTGTTCAGCACACGTTCAGCACGATGACGTCCCTTGAGCTCTTGATCTAGTTGAGGACGAGGGAGAGTTCCTTCAGCACGACGGCGTGGCGACGGTGATGATGAAGTTATCGGCGCAGGACTTCGCCTAAGCACTATGACGATATGACCAAGGTGGTAAACTGTGGAGGGGGCACCGCACACAGCTAAGAGATTGTCTGTTGTGCCTTTGGGGTGCCCCTGCCTCCGTATATAAAGGGGGAGGAGAGGAGGCCGGCCCCCTAGGGGCGCGCCAAGTGTGGGGAGCCCTACTAGGACTCCCTAGTCCTAGTAGGATTCCCCTCTCCTTTTTTCCTTTTCTGGAGTAGCAAAAGGGGGAAAGAGAGAAGGAGTAGGAGAGGGAAGGGGGGCGCCGCCCCCACCCCGTGTCCAATTCAGATTGGCAAGGGGGTCGCGCGCCAACTCCTTGGCCGGCCCTCTATCCTCCACTAAGGCCCATGATGGCCCATTAACTTCCCGGGGGGGTCCGGTAACCCCCGGTACTTCGAAACTTATCCGAAACTTCCGAAACCATTCCGGTGTCCAAATGCAACCTTCCAATATATGGATCTTTACCTCTCGACCATTACGAGAATCCTCTTCATGTCCGTGATCTCATCCGAGAGTCCGAACAAACTTCGGTCATCAAATCACATAACTCATAATACAAATCGTCATCGAACGTTAAGCGTGCGGACCCTAGGGGTTCGAGAACTATGTAGACATGACCAAGACACATCTCCGATCAATAACCAATAGCGGAACCTGGATGCTCATATTGGTTCCTGCATATTATACGATCTTTATCGGTCAAACCGCATAACAACATATGTCATTCTCTTTGTCATCAGTATGTTACTTTCCGAGATTCGATCATCGGTATCATCATACCTAGTTCAATCTCGTTACCGGCAAGTCTCTTTACTCATTCCGTAATGCATCATCCCGTAACTAACTCATTAGTCACATTTCTTGCAAGGCTCATAGTGATGTGCATTACCGAGAGGGCCCAGAGATACCTCCCCGATACACTGAGTGACAAATCCTAATCTCAATCTATGCCAACTCAACAAACACCCTCGAAGACACCTGTAGAGCATCTTTATAATCACCCAGTTACGTTGTGATGTTTGATAGCACACAAGGTGTTCCTCCGGTATTTGGGAGTTGCATAATCTCATAGTGAGAGGAACATGTATAAGTCATGAAGAAAGCAATAGCAATAAAACTAAACGATCATTATGCTAATATAACGGATGGGTCTTGTCCATCACATCATTCTCTAATGATGTGATCCCGTTCATTAAATGACAACACATGTCTATGGTTAGGAAACTTAACCATCTTTGATTAACGAGCTAGTCAAGTAGAGGCATACTAGGGACACTCTGTTTATCTATGTATTCACACATGTACTAAGTTTCTGGTTAATACAATTCTAGCATGAATAATAAACATTTGTCATGATATAAGGAAATATAAATAACAACTTTATTATTGCCTCTAGGGCATATTTCCTTCACTTTCAACTTAGCATTTTCCTCCACGAGATGCACATGCTCGCAACAAGGGTTAGTAGCATGGGCATTATCAATTATAACGAAGGGAGGACAAGTGGCAATCTCCTCGGTTAGCTTCACTTGGAGTTGATCATGAGACTCTTTGAGAGAAGCATGAATGCCCTTCAAGACCTTGTGAGCCTTGTCAAGTGTATCAAATTCTTCCTTGAGTCTATCATGGCCAACCCCAAGTGCGGCTTTCTCGGATTTAAGCACACGAGTAAGAACAATAGCATGATCAAGATCTTTTTGCAATTTAGCATGATCAACATTGTGTGACTCCTCAAGAGTCAAAAGAAGATCTCGCTCTTCTTCTAGAGCGACGGAAAGATCCACAATATCATCGACATAATCATGGCTATGCCCCTCCAACTTGGAGATAGTATCCTCATGCGATTCAATGATATCATTGGCCTCACCAAGTTGTTTCAAGAGAGCAACAAAGTGCTTCTTGGACTCACCCTTGAGCTTACTCACAAACTTGGTGAACTCATTCTCATCAACTTTCTCCACCTCACTATCATCTACACAATCTAACAACAAAGGAGTAGTAATGATGGTGGTTTTGATGTTAGGAGTTACCTTGTTGATACCTTTGGCCATGAGACACTTGGCAATGGTGTTTTCGTTGGGGGCGCCGAAGAGAGACACCTTGGAGGGAGAAGATGTAGCAATGGCAATGGTTGTCGTTGCCATTCCTTCTCCACTTGTATCTTCCTCATCATCATCGGAGGGGTACTCTTCATGTGCCACCAAGCCCTTTGGAGGAGTCTTCTTGGTGAAGTTGTTCTTGCTAGGGAAGGAATTGGCTTTATCTTTACGAATGAGTTTGCCACCATTGTCTTCCCTCTTCTTGTAGGGGCAATCCACCACAAAGTGACTCACATTGCCACAATTGTAGCAAGTTCTTACACGTTGCTTGTTCTTTGACCCAATTGAGTTGTTCTTGGTGAAGTTGGGCCTTGAGTTCCTCTTATTGCTCCAAAAAAGCCTTGACGCAAGAGCCATGGATCATGGTAGGCATATTTGGTGTCTTTGAGACCACCCTCCTCTTCTTCTTCCTCTTCTTCTTCCGGAATGGCCTTGGCCTTCAAAGCAAGGGTGGGAGTGTCTTTCTTTGACCGGACATGAGAAAGAGCATTGTCGGCGGTCTTATTCATGATGTTCATAGAATAAACTCATCCAACACTTCACTTGAGGTTAGGGTGTGAAAGTCCGGCCTTTGACGAATCACGGAAGACATTGCTTTGTTGAATGGCATGATGGCCTTGAGAAACTTGTGCTTGATTAAAGTGCCATCTGTATCCTTGCTCCCATGGTCTTGGAGAGCAACCGCAAGAGTTGTCACCCTCCGGTAGAGATCACATGGATCCTCATCCTCAAGCATCACAAATTCATCGGCCTCATCAAGGACCACTTCAAAGTTGGACCTTTGAATGCTTGAGCTTCCCTTGTAGATAGACACAATGTGCTCCCAACAATCCTTTGCATGAGTGAAGGGTCAAAGATGCGAAAGATCTTCGGGAGGGACCGCATCTTGAAGGATGAACAAAGCAGAGTGATTGTATTGATTGTCCACTTCTTCTCTTGGGGTGAAGTTGTTTGGATCATGCGGGTAAAAGCCTTGCTCAATGATTCTCCAAAGGTTAGTTGAGCAATGATTCAAATGAGACTTAATGCGAAAGACCCAATTAGCAAAATCACCCTTAACAAGCTTGGGAGGAGGACCATGAATATTAATGCGAGGTGTAGGGACCGGTCCTCCATAGACCGGGGGAGGGGGGACCGAGGCAAAGGTTCCTGTCCCATTCTTGTCATGAGGGGAAGGAACATGAGTAATTTTAGCCGCTTCCTTGGTGGAATTGGCCTCCAGCTCCGATGCCGCAGGATTAACCACAAGCAAGGGATCGGGAGTGGATTTCATCCCCTCGAGTAATTCTTTAAGAATGGTCTTGACTTTGGTCGTCATAGACGTCTTAAGTGAAGCCATAGCTTCATTTAAGTCGTCTCGAGTGATTGAAGTCAACTCCACGGCCTCGGGAACTTCCTCCTTGGTGTCAACCATACTCTTTGGGTGGTGAAACCCTTAATAAAGAGACGAGGCTCTGATACCAATTGAAAGGATTGATATGGTTGACTAGAGGGGGGTGTATAGGCAACTACCAATTTTTAGTTTTTCTTAACAAATTAGGTTTAGCAACAAATAGGTTGTCTAGATGTGCAACTAGGTGAGCAACCTATATGATGCTAACGACAACAACAAGTGCAAGCAAGGGATACAACACAATAATAGCTTGCACAAAGTAAAGGGAAGAGATAACCATAAGTGGAGCCGGTGGAGACGAGGGCGTGTTACCAAAGTTGCTTCCCTTTGGGGGGGAGTACATCTCCGTTAGAGCGGTGTGGAGGCACAATGCTCCCCAAGAAGCCACTATGTCCACTGTATTCTCCTCACGCCCTCACACAATGCGAGATGACGTGATTCCACTAGTGGTCCCTTGAAGGCAGGGACCAAACCTTTACAAACAAGGTTGGAGCTATCTCCATAACTTGATTGGAGGTTCCCAACGATACCACGGAGCTTCACCACAATGGAATGTGGCTCCGAGGTGACCTCAACCGTCTAGGGTGCTCAAACACCCAAGAGTAACAAGATTCGCAAGGGATTAGTGGGGGGAATCAAATTTCTCTTGGTGGAAATGTAGATCCGGGCCTTCTCAACCAATCCCTAGAAAATCAACAAGTTTGATTGGCTAGGGAGAGAAATCGGGCGAAAATGAGATTTGGAGCAACAATGGAGTTTAGGGGAGAAAGAGGTAGGTCTTCTTGGGGAAGAAGACCCCCTTTTTATAGTGGGGGACAAATCCAACCGTTATGCACCTCTCAGACCATAGACAGGATGTACTACCGCTCCCTAAGGTATGCACATGTAGGATCGAAAGTATGTCTAGAGGGGGGGTAATTAGACTACTTGACCAAATAAAAATCTAGCCTTTTCCCAATTTTAAGTCTTGGCAGATTTTAGCAACTTAACACAAGTCAAGCGATCGACTCACATGTAATTCTAAGAGTATAGTAGCGGAATGTAAATCATTGCATATGAAGGTAAAGTGGAGGAGTTTTGTAACGCCCCGGACACACCCGTTGGTGGTCGTTACTCCTGGCGGGATCTAGACTGGCCCCCTCAGATCAATACTAGTCTTTTCTGCGCACTTTTTCCTCACTCGTGCGCACTCAGGAGCAACTTCCCGGTCGGTCACCCGTCCTGAAACTACTCCAAGTTGAGCATGCTTAACTTTGTAGTTCTGTCCGAATGGGCTCCCGGAAAAGAAGGAATTCCTTATTGATATGAGTAGTCTATCATCCCTAATAAGCTAGGCTATCACATACACCCCCACTCAGAGGAACCGACGTCCTCGTCGGGCCACAGGAACGTTCCCTCTTGGCACATACGTCTGTGCTTCCAGTCTGGCACATGTGCCATGCTGTGTGCCATGACGGGTCACAAACGTCATGCACAACATGACCGCGCACCTGTCTGCAAACATCCGTGTAACCGCGAGGGTCGGCTCTGGTACCAACTTGTAACGCCCTGGACACACCCGCTGGTGGTCGTTACTCCTAGCGGTATCTAGACTGGCCCCACAAATCAATACTAGTCTTTTCTGCGCACTTTGTCCTCACTCGTGCGCACCCGGGAGCAACTTCCTGGTCGGTCACCCATCCTGAAACTACTCCAATCTGAGCACGCTTAACTTTGTAGTTTTGTCTGAATGGGCTCCCGAAAAAGAAGGAATTCCTTATTGATATGAGTAGTCTATCATCCCTAATAAGCCAGTCTATCACAACTTTGGAGGGAGCAAACGCAATGTAGACATGGAAATTTTTGGCGTGGTTCCGATAGGTGGTGCTATCGTACATCCACATTGATGGAGACTTCAACCCACGAAGGGTAATGGTTGAGCGAGTCCACGGAGGGCACCACCCACAAAGGGTCCACGAAGAAGCGACCTTGTCTATCCCGCCATGGCCATCGCCCACGAAGGACTTGCCTCAATTGGGTATATCTTCACGAAGTAGGCAATCTCCTTGCCCTTACAAACTCCTTGGTTCAACTCCACAATCTTGACGGAGGCTCCCAACTGACACCTAACCAATCTAGGAGACACCACTCTCCAAAATGTAATAGATGGTGTGTTGATGATGATCTCCTTTCTCTTGTGCTTCAAATGATAGTCTCCCCAACACTCAACTCTCTCTCACATATTTGGATATGGTGGAAAGATGATTTGAGTGGAAAGCAACTTGGGAAGGCTACAGATCAAGATTCTTGTGGTCGAATTGGAATGTCGTGGTCTCAACACATGAGTAGGTGGTTCTCTCTCAGAAAATGAATGATGGAAGTGTAGGCACATTCTGATGGCTCTCTCCTCGAATGGAGACTGGGTGGAGGGGTATATATAGCCTCCACACAAAATCTAACCGTTACACACAATTTACCAAACTCAGTGGGACTGAATAGTGAAACTCGGTGAGACCGATATGGTTCAAAATGTGAACGTTAGGCTTTTCGGTGGGACCGACATGATCAACTCGGTGGGACCGATGTGCTAGGGTTAGGGCAAAACTTCATCTCGATGAGACCAATCACATGAACTCAGTGAGACCGATTTCAGTAATAAGCAAACAGAGACTTGGTCAGGCAAACTCGGTGGGATCGATCGCTCATTTCGGTGAGACCGAAATGTTACGAAAAGGAAATAGAGAGTTTGCATTGCCAACTCGGTGGGACCGATTGCTCATCTCGGTTAGACCGAAACATTATGACGGGAAACAGAGAGATTGCAATCCCATCTCGGTGAGACCGAATTGATTAGGGTTTCTGGCAGTGGCTATGTCAAGTGAACTCAGTGGCGCCGGATATATCAAATCGGTGGGGCGAGTTTGACTTTAGCTTTAGGACATATGTGGAAATGAGAAAGTGGTTGAGGGCTTTTGGAGCATATCACTAAGCATTTTGAGCAAGCAAGCCATTAAGCAACATCTCATCCCCTTTTAATAGTATTGACTTTTCCTATGGACTCAATGTGATCTTGGATCACTAAAATGAAAATGTAGAGTCTTGAGCTTTTGCCAATATGTGTCCTTAGCATTTTGAGGGGTCCACATCTCTTAGTCCATGCCATGCCAATCATTGAACTTTCTGAAATGATTACCTTGAAAGAATATTAGTTCAATGAGCTATATGTTGTTAAGAATTACCAAAACCACCCAGGGATTAGTTGCACTTTCAATCTCCCCCTTTTTGATAATTGATGACAACATATAGATCAATGCTTTGACGGCAGTGGAGACCAGCGGCAGGAGGCCGCTGGCGATGAGGAGACGATCCGGAGACCTCGAGTCGGCAGAGCTGGATATGCACGGGCGAACAGTTTCGGAGAAATTTCCAAAATTTGACCCGTGGTATATATATATATATATACATACATATATATATATATATATATCCAGACCCTGTCGGTGTGACCGAGTGGAATGACTCGGTGGCACCGAGATGCAGAATCGCAAGCGATTACTGCAACTCAGTGTGACCGAATTGTTCAAATCGGTTGCACCGAGATTGAAACCTAGATCAACTCAATGAACTCGGTTTGGCCGAAAGGAATGAATCGGTCAGGCCGAAATACATAGAGAGGTTTTGGAAGTTTAAGTCTATGACGAATCGGTGGCTCCGAGTGCTCCTCACCCAGAGGGTTCGAATCCAACTTGATCAAACTTTGTGATGTAGCATGAATAGAGTTTGAGACGAGAAAAGCATAGATAGCTAGAGGGAGGTCTTAGGCATTCTTGTTCATCCATTTGGCAAAAGAAAAGACCAAACAATCAAAGCAACAAATGGATGTCCTCGAATGAGAAAAATATGCACTCAACATGCTCACACAATAAGATGGCAAATGAAATATGTGGCAAAGCATGCACAAACACTCTAGAATCTATCAAGCAATTGGCGATGACTAAGTCATCTATATATGAGTATATTGACCGAGGAGTCAAATGAGAACATTTGATCGTAGGTCATACTCATCATTTAAGCACAAGTGGGGTTACCCCTTTTACATAAAGCATTGTTGTGTTCACACCATTAGAGTTGCTTTAGCTCAATTCTTAGAGCAAAGCTCCCCCTAGATGTGATATCCCCCCTAAGAGGGATGAACTAACATTGGGTTTTGTCGATGATGACTTCATGTAGATGTTGAAGATGTGGATGCTCAATGTTGATGTAGATCATTTGGAGCAATCCGTTGGAGTGGGTTGCACTTTCAATACCTACATGGGTTAGTCCCACAAGGAACAAACAAGGATATCCATAGACATAGAATGAAGTACACACAAGATGATGTCCATGAAAGCATTAGGTTACCTTATCCCTTGACTTACCAACAAGAGGGTTTGTGACTCCTTGAACTAGTGCAAGATGTGAAAGTTGTTTGCACTTGTCCTTGCTAAAAATGAATATGAGTGAAGTGTGTTGGCAGGGTCACCCTCAAGAACTCTCTAGTTCTTCTTCTTGGGGATCCACATCATCTTGATGGGAATCCTTGGAGTTTTATTCGTACTTAATGAAGTAGAACTTGATGTAGTCTTGGGAACCCACTTGACCAAGGCCTTAGGAGCTTCTTCAAATGCATCAATCTCCTCTTAAAGCTTGTCCTTTGCCTTTGAGCTTATGGTCTTGTGGTGGAAGATCATCTTGAGCTTGTGTCCCTTTGAAGGATGTAGGATCATACTTCTCTTGTTGAGGAACAAACTTCGTCTTGGGGTATTGATCTTCTTCCCACTCAACTCCATTGGTATTGAACTTGCGTTCAAAACCAACACCTTGATTCTTCCCGTGCCTTCCTTGCTTGCGTACAATTTCCTCAAATTGCTTACTTCCGGCAAGGCTCTTGTAAACACCTTTCTCTACTTCTCTTCAATAAATTATTTTCTTGCTCAAGTGTAACTTGGCTAAGAGAATCATTAGTGGAATCAAGAGAACTACCAGAAGCAACAATATTGGATTTAGCATGATTATTGTTACTACTAGAAGAAGAATCTTTCTTACTCTTGTTGGTAGATTTTACTTGTGGCATGTAAGTAGACAAGAGTAAACGCTTGGCAATGTAAGAAGAACTTTTCTGACGAAGATCATCATTGATTGATTTTAAGAACCCATGCTCTTGCTCTAGGTTGAGCATTTCAAAGCGTAGCTTCTCATGAGTCTTTAAAAGCTCTCGGTGATATTCTAAGGTAGTTTCATGAGCTAAATTAAGAGTGTTTAGTTCTTTAGTTAGACGCTCAATCTCCTTCTTATCATCATCATTCGTTTTATCTTGATTAGCATGATTAATAGCAAGTTCATCATAGTTTTCATTACTAGAGTTATCAACAAGTAAATCATCATCACCTAGCAAGTCATCTTCATCACTATTGAAATCAACATACTCGGGGTGTGATACCTTTGGGCCTTTAGCCATGAAGCATCTTCCAATTCCTTCATTTGGTGAGTCAAATATGTCATAGGAGTTGGTTGACACAAGTGCTAGACCGGCAACACCTTCATCTTGAGTATATTCGGAGTCGGAGTGATAAATTCTCTCGGAGTGGTGGTCGGAGTCGGAATCGGATACCCATTCACCAACATGAGCTTGATGTCTTCGTTTTGTATAGCTCCTTGATGACTTGTCCTTTCTTTCCGAATCCTTGCTTCTGCGAGAGGTTCTTCGTTCATAACGGTCATCTCTACTCCTTCTCTCCCTTGGAGGTGATTCTTCTCTTTTGCTTCTCCTTTTAGGTGAGTCTTCTCTTTTTTTGTAGGGAGTTGTACACTCATTGGAGTAGTGTCCGGGTCTTCCACAATTGTAGCAATTACGCTCACGACTATAAGATCTTTTGTCATTGTAGGATCTTGACCTGGAACTTCTTTCTTTGCTTCTACTCTTGTAGAACTTGTTGAAGTTCTTCACCATTAAGCTCAATTCTTATTTGAAAGCTTGTTTCTCACTTGATGATGTAGGAGCATCACATGAGGCTTTGTAAGCACCACTAGACTTGTTGTGAAGCTCTTCTTTATCCTTGAGTGACATCTCATGAGCAATAATTCTACCAATGGCTTTCGTTGGCTTGAGATCTTTGTAATTGGGCATCATTTGGATCAAGGTGCACACGGTGTCATATTTTCCATCCAAGACTCTTAGGATCTTCTTGATGATGAATCTATCGGTCATCTCTTCACTTCCTAAGCCGGCAATCTCATTTGTGATGAGAGCAAGCCTAGAGTACATTTCAGCGACACCTTCACCATCCTTCATTTTGAACTTGTCAAGACTTTGAAGCACATCCAATTTGGATTCCTTGACAGAGTCGGTACCTTCGTGCATATCAATCAAAGTATCCCAAATTTCCTTTGCATTCTCAAGACGGTTGATTTTGTTGAATTCTTTGGGGCATAATTCGTTGAAGAGGATATCGCAAGCTTGAGCATTGTATTGCAACATCTTCAATTCTTCAGTGGTTGCTTAATGATTCGGTTCCCTTCCATCAAATAATTCACCTTGCAAGCCAATGCACACAATAGCCCAAACGACGAGGTTATGTCCAAGAATATGCATTTTCATCTTATGCTTCCAACTAGAAAAATTAGTACCATCAAAGTAAGGACCTCTACGGTGGTAATTTCCCTCGCTAGACGCCATACTCTCCTAGGTTGTGAAACCAAGGCTATGATCACCAAAGCTATGGAAATCAAGGCAAATGGAGACCAAAGCTCTGATACCACTTGTAGGATCGAAAGTATGTCTAGAGGGGGGTAATTAGACTACTTGACCAAATAAAAATCTAGCCTTTTCCCAATTTTAAGTCTTGGCAGATTTTAGCAACTTAACACAAGTCAAGCAATAAACCTACACATGCAATTCTAAGAGTATAGCAGCGGAATGTAAATCATTGCATATGAAGGTAAAGGGGAGGAGTTTGGAGGGAGCAAACGCAATGTAGACACGGAGATTGTTGGCGTGGTTCCGATAGGTGGTGCTATCGTACATCCACGTTGATGGAGACTTCAACCCACGAAGGGTAACGGTTGCGCGAGTCCACGGAGGGCTCCACCCACAAAGGGTCCACGAAGAAGCAACCTTGCTTATCCCAACATGGCCATCGCCCACGAAGGACTTGCCTCACTTGGGTAGATCTTCACGAAGTAGGTGATCTCCTTGCCCTTACAAAGTCCTTGGTTCAACTCCACAATCTTGACGGAGGCTCCCAAGTGACACCTAACCAATCTAGGTGATACCACTCTCCAAAAGGTAATAGATGGTGTGTGGATGATGAACTCCTTGCTCTTGTGCTTCAAATGATAGTCTCCACAACACTCAACTCTCTCTCACATATTTGGATATGGTGGAAAGATGATTTGAGTGGAAAGTAACTTGGGAAGGCTAGAGATCAAGATTCTTGTGGTCGGATTGGAATGTCCTGGTCTCAACACATGAGTAGGTGGTTCTCTCTCAGAAAATGAATGCTGGAAGTGTAGGCACGTTATGATGGCTCTCTCCTCGAATGGAGATTGGGTGGAGGCGTATATATAGCCTCCACACAAAATCTAACCATTACACACAATTTACCAAACTCGGTGGGACCAAATAGTGAAACTCAGTCAGACCGATATGGTTCAAAGTGTGAACGTTAGGCTTTTCGGTGGGTCCGACATGATCAACTCGGTGGGACCGATGTGCTAGGGTTAGGGCAAAACTTCATCTCGATGAGACCGATTTCAGTAATAAGCAAATAGAGACTTGGTCAGGCAAACTCGGTGGGACCAATCGCTTATTTCGGTGAGACCAAAACGTTACGAAAAGGAAACAGAGAGTTTGCATTGCCAACTCGGTGGGACCGATCGCTCATCTCGATTAGACCGAAACGTTACGAAGGGAAACAGAGAGTTTGCAATCCCATCTCGGTGAGACCGAGATCGCTATTGGTGAGACCGAATTGATTAGGGTTTCTGGCAGTGGCTATGTCAAGTGAACTCGGTGGCATCGGATATATCAAATCGGTGGGGCCAAGTTTGACTTTAGGTTTAGGACATATGTGGAAATGAGGAAGTGATTGAGGGCTTTTGGAGCATATCACTAAGCATTTTGAGCAAGCAAGCCATTAAGCAACACCTCATCCCCTTTTAATAGTATTGGCTTTTCCTATGGACTCAATGTGATCTTGGATCACTAAAATGAAAGTGTAGAGTCTTGAGCTTTTGCCAATATGTGTCCTTAGCATTTTGAGGGGTCCACATCTCTTAGTCCATGCCATGCCAATCATTGAACTTTCTGAAATGATTACCTTGAAAGAATATTAGTTTAATGAGCTATATGTTGTTAAGAATTACCAAAACCACCCAGGGATTAGTTGCACTTTCGGCACAGGAGACAGGGAAAAACAGGGGAGAAAACAAAGCATCGGGCAGTGGTAGCCGCGGTAGTAGGAGTGGTACTACCGCCTACAGGCGGCACTACCGCCCTAACTACCGCTGCCACATCCGCCCAATTTACTGGGGACAAACGAGTACCACGGTAGTACCCGAAGGAACCACCGTAGATCTTGACACAAAAAATCGAGGCCCCATCCAAGAACGGTAGTGCGCGTGGTGGTTGCAGCGGTACTACCGCCTATGGGCAGCGGTAGTACCACTGAAGCCAGCGGTACTACCGCTTGTGGCTCTTCTCCCCTCCTTTGATGCAACCGGAGGACAACTCCAAATGAACGGAAATTATTGGTGGGTGCTATATGAGTGTGTACGTGATGATTCCACCCAAACCTTTCTGATGCAGACCCCTCTTGATAGTACGGTATTCCCTACGACTCAAGTCCAACAGAAAAGAAATGCGGGAAAGAAAACTGTCTTCTCTTGAAACTCCGAGGGGCACTAATCGTTTTGTGCCATATGCTTGATATACTAAAAAAGCTCAATGCACACGATTAGTCCGCAAACATGTTGTCATCAATCACCAAAACCACTTAGGGAGAAATATGCCCTAACACCTGTGGCGCGGAGTTTGCATCCACTCTACTACAAAGTAGCAGTAGCACAGGTCAAATAAGGGGCGCCACTACTAAGTTGTTCCCCATAGAGATAACACCATCGGACACAATTGCTAACAAGGAAAATATCAAGGAAATATTACACATCACAAACAATTTTAGTTTTCCTATGTGTGCGGTCCTTCCTGGAATGGCACCTGATTCTCTGTAGCGGGCTATTATGGAACACCCATCCCATCGCACACATTTTGTTAGGGTATGTGATGCTACCCCCGATCGCCAACCCAAAACTCTATGCGATGGGTGGCTTCAATCATGTGCATAGGCCATAGTTGTACTAGTGTAAGTTGTAGATGCCAGTGATTCCTTACATTGTGATTCACAAATAAAAATTAACATAAAATCACTTTATTGTTTTGCAATAGAATTATTCTTGGATTATGCAAATTAAGATATTTAGTATTTTGTGCCTAATGGAGGTGAATTTCATCTGTCAATATTAAAGGCCGTACATCAAAATACCTATTGTTGTGTTCACAAAGAAGCAAGCTAATTGAACATGAACATATTCATATTCCAACTTATTCTTCAATGATGAAAATTAAGCAGAAAAATGATAGCATATAAATACAAATACGTAGATGGTATATACATGACATATGCTAATAAATAACACCGGTAGTTGGACTAGGTTGTAGTATCCCAAAACATTAGAGGGTTTATCTATATATTTTATGAGTTCCTGAAAATCCAGGATAGCCATGAATGACCATACCAAAAATAAGAAAACCAAATATGGTTAGCCATGATAGTCTTAATATAAAAGGACACCAAAGAAGGGAACTCATTACAGCTTGGTCGAAAGATTGGTACGAAGGTATATTTACATTTATTAATCAAATTACATAAGGATTCATCATCTGAAAATCCTATATAATGGTTGTCCACTAGATGAGCAAACTCAAAGAATCACTAGTACGAAGCAAAGAAAATATCCGACCGCAGTTAGCACAATGGCCATTCTCAAGAAGTCAAGCTCGTTGTTTCTTCTTGCCCTTCTTGTTGCACTTTTACTTGTCTCATCCTCCTACTCATCCAGAGATGTTATCAGTATGTAATTCTTATCGTCATCTATAATAGCCTATTTCACATAAAATTTGACATGGATTTTACTCCCTCCGTTCTAAAATAGATGACTCAACCTTATACTATGTTTATACTAAAGTTAGTATAAGGTTGAGTCATCTATTTTGATTGTGATGTTCTTGTGGTGCTTGGAAATTGTGTGATGTGTGAAGGAGGGATGAAGGCGGCGATGCAACCTATGGGAATTCGGTGTTCTCCATTGAGGGGATGTAATTCTCCATCCTGCATGAGTCAGTGTGGCGGTGAGGGGTATTGCCAGCGTCAAGCTAACCGACCCTACTGTTGTTGTCCCACACTAAACAAGACCCCTCAAAAGACAAATTGATATACTTGGATTGCACTCTAATCATCTGAGCACCTCCTTAATGAACTACCCATGCTTCTTTACAAATTCCTCATGTGAGTTACAAATAAAGTTGTAATAGGCAACAAATTTATGTTTGCATATTTGTATCCATGTCAACCGGTTTATCAATACGCCGTCATGCCCCTTAACTAAAATTTGAATCACGTATTGAACCAAACTTAGCTTTTAAACTGCACCATATCTTGGACAATATTTTGGCCGGTTTAACATTCAATAAATCCACCAGACAAGATTAGAATATTGCAGGGTTAGACTGTCGAGTGTCGAACGACATTTTGGGTTCAATTCTACTGACATCAGAAATAACAATTAAGTCGGCCTAAAATGGGACCCTTTTATCATGAATGTTCTTCATATAATTAAAGCAAACAAATTTGATTTTTGGTCATCTCCATCGAAGGTTGTATGCAATCTGGCAGCCAAAATAAGATAAATGTTTCAAAAATCAGGTCCAAATATCACAAGAATATCCGACTATGTAACAACGTAATCTAACCTATATTTGTTATTCATTGGAATATCCATGCCATGGCTTGATGCACAAGACCCGGGAGCTAGGGTGCTCACCTTATTTGGTTCGGTGAGGGGCAAAGAGATGAACGAGTCCCACCTAAGTGACACAATGATTTTACACATGTTTGGGTTGATCTAAAGCGTAAAACCCTACGCCCTGCTTGGTTGGTTTGATGGTTGTGATGAACATTTGTTACAAGGTGTGCTTTACATTACCCGGCCTTGCCGGTACTAGGAAATGCAGTACCATATATGGGGTTTCTTCCTATTCTAACATCCAAACTGTTTTCAGCCCAACCCTGATCTAGATAGCTCAGGCCTCCCTTTATAGTGATAAGGGGTTGCCATAGTAGCTACTGTCAACAACTAAGTGGTTGCCTGGTAGAACTTCCATCGCAGTAAGTCACAGGCATGTGGCGCCTTTGTTGACTTTGGGGCAAGCCATAATGCATGGACTGGCAAACCATAATGCATGGACTGGCAAGCCATAATGCATGTATATATGGTCCTAGGCATGTCATACTGTAGAATAACTGTACGCCAGAATGTTCCTACGGTGATTGATCGCAAGCCTAAGCCTACAGAGTTGAAAATCTTAGCCAAAAGAGAATCAAGATTAACTCATTTTCAAGAAAAGAAAAAAGAAGTGTTGCAATTTGATCAACAGTCAAAATATAAGTGTATAATTATGTGTGAGACGCAGCATCAAGGGGTAGAAGTTTCTATTGATAGAAATAACTGAATAACTCACTAGCAAATGATGATTTCTAGCTAAGCCAAGCTTCTGGGACTACTACAGCTTGTTTATCACTGTAAGTTGTGCATCACAGTACAGTTAGATATACACAAATAGTTAGTTTTCTTCACTCATTTCCTTATAAAAAAAACTTGCTAAACAAGGACATGCATGGATGATGAATCTGTAACAAGAAGAGAGCCCATGAAATCTGTTCAATTCCAACAGTCGTCTACACAAGCTATCTCTGTCCTCGCCTGTCATGACAAAATTGGAGGATGAAATGCAACATAATTTAGGCACAGCTCGCAGACAATGAACCTTGTCTATCTAGGCAACTGAAACAAAGGAAAAGAGAGAGAGTGGTTTGAATTTTAATATACCGCTGTAGATGCTCAACATTGTAGAGTCGTAGAACCTGAGCATGAAACTGGTTTCCCAGTCTCTAGTCTGCAATGATTCAGCTCTCTGTAATGCAACAGCCCCCACTGAATTAACTCGTTAAGTAGCATCGGTTAGTTTTCTGGCAGCTTGCACAAATGATGTAGTTCTCCTACAATTTGCACACATTGTTCTTCCTCATTGTTTCTATACTTCCTGCTATGGTTGATCCAGCAGTCCCCACAAATCCGAGTGATGCACAGCTGCAAACAGATTCTTCGACGTATAATAAAATTTCCGGTAGTTGAACTGGATCACAATCCTTGTTCGTGTTTCCTCTGATCTCTGGAAGGAATCCAGACCTTATGCCATGTTCAGCAGCCATAAGCTTCTCGGCAGTCTGCAGAACATCATTTTCCTTCAGGGTGTACAGTTGATATTTCCCATCTTTTGCAATATCTGCGAGATAGGTTTTCGTCCAGTTTGCTCTGGGAAGATCAGTCATGAGGAAAATGTGAACAGAACCACTGTTCTTGTTTGTCTTCATTTCCACCTCAAGAGATTTCAGCTTCTCCTTAAGGGCAGAAAAGGTAGATTTCCAGTGATTCTTAAATTGGCCATCTAACAATCTTAGTTGCGCACAAAGAAAAGGCTCCTTAATCTTGCTCTTAGCAAGCTCCGTCCCTGCAGCCATGATCTCTGGGGCAAAAGGAAGGAACTCAATTTTCTCAAGTAGATTCTGTAATCTATGATCCTTTGGTGATTCATGGATATCAAAATAAGACTCTGATCCCTTGTATGGTGCTGAAAAAAGTGTCCCGAAGGCCAACAAGGTAGCATCCTCAGCTTTATTACCAGGCCCTAAACTCTTGTATATATCTTTACGCCTCCTAACATATGATATCCTCTTCTTCCTTTTTAACTCTTCATCTGGTTGAAACGAATCCAGTGCTCTATCATTATTCTCCTGATATGTCCAGACCGTTGTTCTACAATCATCCTGAACAGGATACACACAACCACTACTTTCACTGCCTTCTAAACCAGACAGCAAAGATCGGCATCTGTCATAGTCACTTGGCAATGATCCACCACCAGAAACAGAACAGCACAACCCAGAAAAGCAAGTTTTCCGCATATCTACACCGCACCATAATGAAACAAACACCCTGAAATCAATTGTCTTAACCAAAGGCTTCAGTGGGGACAGATCAACTATGTCACCCATCGAAACATACCTGAAACGTAAAAGGTGAACATGGAAACCTATTATGAACACAGCAAACTAGAAAAATTATATCACTATTGTGCTAATCAGAAAAGTGAGTACTCTGCCAGTGTAAGTGTGTAACAACCACATTACATCTATATATTCAAACTCCTCTTGGCAGCAATCTCACCGTACTGGAGTCTCCATCAATTACGAAAAAGAATCAGTGTGATTCTAAATCATGAAAATTGCCTAGCATTCTTACATTTTGGTGTTTGCATTGTTAACATTGTAATGAAGCTCTAATATCTCGCAACATGATTGATTTTACTAAAGAATATCGTGATCTTCCAAACAATCAGTAAACCGGGCAGACGCAACGCAGAGAAGGTGTGGTATGGGCTTTACCTCTGCTCCCGGAGGAGCTGCATGGCGTGGTCCCAGACGGCGGCTCGGAGATCGGAGGGTTCGGCGACCCTGAACTTGGGGCAGCTCCCGAGGGCGACGGCGTGGTGGTCGAGCACGGGGGGCACGACGAGGGTGCGGTTGAGCAGCGCGGCCGCCACCGCAGCGTTCCGCAGCTCGCCCACCTGGTTGCTGAACCCGCTGTGCGGCGCGTACCACAGGAACCTCTCTCCCTCCAGCTCCGCCGAGCGCCCACACCTCAGGGTGCCGCCGCCAGTGCCGGGGGCGGAGGCGGAGAAGGGGAGGAGGGAGCGGAGCAGGGAGGAGTAGGCGGAGGAGAGCAGGAGGGATGCCGGAAGGAGGAGGAAAAAGATGGCCACGAGTAGCGGCACGTGCGACCGTGCGCTCCGCCTGCGCCACCGACCGCGGTTCGCCGGCAGGTCCATCTCGCCGGCGGCCACCGGCAGATCGATCGGATCTTACGGTTGCATCCGATACCAAGTGAGTAACCGAGCTAGCTCCTGGGTCCTGGCCCATCTAGTAATTAGTTGGGCTCAAGTGGGCCTGCTCATATCATTTCCACCAGCAACAAAATCGAAACCCCAGAATCCACAGGGCACCGCCGAAGAAAAAAAGGAATCCGCA
This sequence comes from Triticum urartu, assembly GCF_003073215.2. Lineage (NCBI taxonomy): Eukaryota > Viridiplantae > Streptophyta > Magnoliopsida > Poales > Poaceae > Triticum > Triticum urartu. The sequence continues at coordinate 384,312,259 of NC_053022.1, read as the reverse complement.
GGGCCACCGACGAGTGGGACCCCAGAGGTAGTCAAAGGTTAGTATCAGTCAACCTCGCCGGCGACGTGCGGCCGTTTTTCCGCCGGAGTGGGCGCACGTCAGCGATCCATCCGCCGATAAATTTATATATCCTCTTTCTCTCCCTCCCTCTCTCCGGCGAAACGACACTCTGCTCTTGGACTAGGAATAGGAGAGCAAGGGCAGGGAGTGATGGCGATGGGCGCGTCCGTGGACGCGCCGGCCGCCGGCTCCGGCGGGTACAGCGGCCGGGTGACGCCGTTCGTGGTGCTGACCTGCATCGTCGCCGGCAGCGGCGGCATCCTCTTCGGCTACGACCTCGGCATCTCCGGTCCGCCTGTCTTCTTCCCTTCTTTCTAGAGTAGATTGTTAACCCTCTTGGGCTCAACGGGAAAGGAATATGAGAACTGCAAGTTAGAAGCTGGAGTTGGAAGGGATTAAAATGGCATTCATGGCTTTTTTTTTTTTGCGGGTGGCATTCATGGCTTACTTGTGGTGCATTCATGGCTTCAGTGCCTCGTGGTGGTGCAGATTTTCTCTTCCATCATTGGGACACAAAAGCTGATGAGTTCAGGGTGCTTTCCTCTGTTCCATTTTTCGTCAGGTCAAAATGATCTAGGACTAGGCCTTTTAGAGGGATTATAGAAAAGGAAAGGAATCATGCGTTTAGTCCATCATTGGGCAATGGATTCGGTCAACATTACGCGATGAACTTTAGTTCTGCGTATGCATTCTTCCAAATTCCCTGAAACTGAATGCATGCGGTTCTGAATTTTTCCAGGTGGTGTCACCTCCATGGACTCATTTCTGAAGACGTTCTTCCCGGAGGTGTACCGCCACAAGCAGGACAGCAACGTCAGCAACTACTGCCAGTTCGACAGCGAGCTCCTCACCGTCTTCACCTCCTCCCTCTACATCGCCGGCCTCATCGCAACGCTGTTCGCGTCATCTGTCACGAGGAGGTTTGGCCGCCGCGTGTCCATGCTGATCGGTGGAACCGTCTTCATTGCCGGCTCGGCGTTCGGGGGAGCAGCCGTGAACGTACCCATGCTGCTCCTCAACCGGATCCTACTGGGAATAGGCCTAGGGTTCACTAACCAGGTAGCTCTCTCTGCAACAATTCTACATGTGGCTCAGGAGATTAAAAAAAATCAGTAGCACAGCGAAATATCGTCAGACATGTATACATTTCTTTTGGATAATAGAAAGATCATCCTCCCGGACCCTGCATCAGTTCACAAATCTTGTGCGGCTGTATGGAGCTGGAGAAGCAGTGACACAAGCTTTGTGTACAGACATAAGATTCCTGTAGATGTAATTTGTCCCAAACTCCAAGTTGATGACAATGGATAGCTACATGTTTACAATGACAATTTACATGTCTGTCTCCCAAATCCCAAAGAATCGTTGCATTTGACTACACGATAAGCTGTGTTATCTTGTAGCAAGTGCATGTGATGTTTATGGATAATATTTTTCTTTCTCTAAATATACATTGTGAAGTAGACTAAATACCTTACTGTGGTTACTGTTACTTATTTTTCTTCCAGTCGATCCCATTGTACCTGTCGGAAATGGCGCCGCCGCAGTACCGCGGTGCGATCAACAATGGGTTCGAGCTCAGCATCAGCATCGGCATTCTCATTGCAAACATCCTCAACTACTGCGTGGTGAAACTCACAGCAGGGTGGGGCTGGAGGATATCCCTATCCATGGCCGCAGTCCCTGCTGCATTCCTGACCATCGGTGCAATCTTCCTCCCCGAGACGCCAAGCTTCATAATCCAGCGGGACGGCGACACCGACAAGGCTAGAGCCCTGCTCCAGAAGCTGCGTGGAACCACCTCAGTGCAGAATGAGCTGGATGACTTGGTCTCTGCTAGCAACCTCTCGAGGGCAGCAAAATATCCATTCAGAAACATATTCAAGAGGAAGTACAGGCCACAGCTCGCCATGGTACTGCTGATCCCTTTCTTCAACCAGCTCACCGGGATCAATGTGATGAACTTTTATGCCCCAGTGATGTTCCGGACAATCGGCCTCAAGGAGAGCGCCTCCCTCCTATCATCCGTCGTCACACGTCTCTGCGCAACATTTGCTAACATCGTAGCGATGTTGGTGGTCGACAGGTTTGGGCGCAGGAAGCTCTTCCTCGTAGGTGGTATCCAGATGATCTTGTCACAGCTCGCTGTCGGCGCCATCCTAGCCGCAAAGTTCAAGGACGATGGGTTGATGGATAAGGACTATGCTTTCCTTGTGTTGATCACCATGTGCGTGTTTGTGGCAGGCTTTGCATGGTCATGGGGACCTCTCACATTCCTCGTCCCGACCGAGATCTGCCCACTGGAGATTAGATCAGCAGGGCAGAGCATTGTGGTCGCCGTGGTCTTCTTGATGACGTTTGTGATCGGCCAGACATTTCTGGCCGTCCTCTGCCGCATCAAGTCAGGGACGTTCTTCGTTTTTGCCGCGTGGATTTGCGTGATGACGCTAGTGGTCTATCTGTTCTTGCCAGAGACAAAGAAGCTTCCGATGGAGCAGATGGAGCAGGTCTGGAGGAGGCATTGGTTCTGGAAGAAGATTGTTGGGGAGGAAGAGGATAAGGAAGAGGAGGAAAAGGATTAAAGGAGAGGCGAGAAAGGAAAATCAACTCCCGAGCTCCTAGCGACTTCTGAACTTGAATGTATTTCCATCAGACCTGCAAGGGAAAACATAGTACAGGATTTTGATTAGCAGATAAGTTTGTAAGTATGGTTGCATCTAATTGTGTTGCCTGACAGGCCTGCAGCAGCTGCTGCCAGTTCCTACATATGGCCATTTCAAACGGTGGAAGTATTGATATGAAGTAACTTTGAATTTCAGAGAAAAAAAATATATAAGTGAACAGTCTCTCAGAGGGGCTGGATTCTCTGATTATGCATTATGACTTTTGCTAAAGATGTAAAAGTGACAGGTCCTTGGATGGCCAAACAATGCATTCGTGCACAGCCCAACAGCTTTGGAAATATGTCGATATATCTGAAAGGGACTGGCCACTAGCCACTACTGTCTGTCACCAACCACACTTGGAACACTTGGTGCATAATGGAGGTGAGTGCAAATGCAGAATCAGGATTGAAAGGTACAGTCCCAGGGAATATCCCAGATATAGCATCTGTCCCGAAGGAGAATCCAATAATCCGTTTGTTCTTGCCACAAATACATTAAACCATATAGACACATGCCAACCAAATAAGAATAAAATCATGCAGCACTCGTTGGTAAAATATTTAGCATGGCTTCTTTCAACCATAAGGTCTTGAGTGACTGGATGGCCAGCTCCAAATTTCCAGTATCCGGACAAAATCTGAAGACATTGATTCATCATTCAGTAATGAACATTGTATTGAACAGAATGAGCAGAGCTCACTTCAAAGGTCCAATAACTGACTGATATTTCTTTTTCTTATATAAGAGTTTGCAGTACAACCCTGGAGATCAGCACTAACATTAATGATCCTGTCAACATGCACTGGCATATCATGTACCATACAAACAACAGATGCATCCATACATAACATAACTTACAACACAGGGTACATTGGACAGACTACAGACCACAGTTAATCTTAAAAAGAAAAGAAAAGGAAAAGAGGCAAAGCTTATTTTTGCCAGGGCTCATCTAAGTGCAGTTTGTGTGCTGAGGGGGCTCACGCCTGAGCCCTCGTTGGGAGATTCGCCTGGAAAGCCGATTGTCTATTTTGACCTCCTACCATTTTTAAGGAAAGAGAGGTAGATACTGTATCTTGCTTGGGATCCCCTATGCTTAGCTTCGACATGCCCACCAGTTCATCAACATTGATTGGACTCTTTGAATGAACCGGAACAGGCTTAACAATCTCATGTGTTCCTTGTCCAAGATCATCTCCATCATTCTGATTTTGCCAGAAAGGAACTGAGAATTGCAAGAATGGTGAGAAATATGCTGGAACTAGCACCGGATAGCTCGACTGCAAATTCTCAGGCATGATAGCAGAAGCTGAAGAACTCTCTGCAATGACAGAAGTATCTGACTCCATAGATTCTACCTCCTCCTCCTCCATGGGTGGAGGTAATGGTGGGTGATTTAATATCTGGGCCTCAGGTTCTTGATTACCAGGTAGGGGTGGCAGGTCTGACTGTAAAATACACAAGATACCGTTCAGTTCTGAGTTATATACAAAGTGCAAAGTAATATCTTCCTAATGAAATGCGAGATGAGAAGTGCACAACTGTCCATGCAACACTACACAATCTGTTCAAAAAGATAGATTTCTAGCATGAGGAACTAAGGTAGTGATATTGTAACTACCACGACAGAAACGAGTAATCCCCTTGCGGTACTACATAAACAGAATCAGGTCAAGTTATGCCACACAGGTGTAATAATTAATCATAAGATGTAGCAACCTACCTCATCAGGCACCAAGTCAAAGAGGCTAGACCTTCTCTTCCTTCTGCTCATATTGGCTTGGCGTATAAAATATTTCTGAGCATGGCTTGCTACTTGAGTAGGTGTTCTTGAGACCACAAAATTACGAGAGATTCCTCGCCAATCACCCTTTCCAAGCTTTTGCAGTCCAAGCAAAAACCTCCGATGTTCTTCTTCAGTCCAAGGAACCCCTGCCAAAAAGCCATCTTAATCAGGAGCATGGCACATAAAACGTTGCACACAGCCATGCAGGAAGGGCTTATCATCTCAAGATATACAGAAACTGATAAAACAGACGACTTACAACCAGAAGCACAAGAAGAAACAGTACACTGTTATTGTGTATTTGTGTTAAATGGAACATTTTAAGGAGTGTATTATCACCACATTAAAATTGCACAAAAAAACACCTCTGGTGGAACATGAAACTAGAAGAGGCTAGTGAACATAACTGGTAAATTCATCACCGCGTCAGTAGAGTACTGACAAACGTAAAATGTCCTTAAATGAAACAATGAAGCCAGACAAAAAAGGGTGTGCGACAAATGTCAAGTTTTTCCTATCCCTGGACAAGCTATATAGCACGTCAAGAAGACAACACTACAAAATTACAATCAAATTTTCTAGCTTGGATAGATAACAACAAACAGGCAAAGGGCAACTAAATCTACATTCTGTCGTTACCCTCTATTGGTTATAATCCCAAATTGGAGAGCGCCATAAATAAAAATATGTTTTGCTTTGAAGAATTTCCAGCTGTAGCTTGACTTGAAAATTAAAACCCCAACCTTGATAACCGAGATTAAATATACAAAGACACTAATCACTGGTCATCACCAACTCAGGGATTGTGAGAAGAAACTAGCAGTAATAAAAAACAATGAAGACGGTCAATCTTTGGCATGTGTACATCAAATATTCACTGGTATTAACTAATTAATCTTAATTAACATCTTTCCTTGCAGAATGTAGCTGTGCAGGCAACTAAAAATGCTTTATATAAATATCGATTGCATCATAATGCAGTACCACATTTATACCAAAGGTGAGACTTTACGTTATGTGTTAGTTCGTCAGCTCAGCGTCTTACGTGGCTCTATACACGCTTCCGGAAGCACAGAGCAAAGCCAAATTTATGATGAATCATCCAAGGAAAAGAAAGCGCTAGGCGTTAATTGTGCGGTTTGCCACGGCCTAGCGTTTATCTCACCTAGGTGCACTTAAGCGCACACGTAGCATGATTAAGCGCTAGGTGTTATATTGTCGCCTAGCGCCTTCGCGCGCTTTTTTCCACTGGAATCACCTATGATCGCCGCTCTTGATAAGCCGTAGTCCCTGCTAAACGAATCCATACCTGAGCTTCTAAAAACATCTGTCATAAGTCATGATCCAATCAAACAACATCCACAGTGTATACACCATCCTTGCACCGATTTAATATTGGGGGCTGATTATTAGCTCAAGAATCAAGTTATCCAAGTCTACAGTGCTGGAAAATACCATTGCAGCTTCTCCCAACTGGATTTTTGAAAGCTAACAGTACCGTCGCAATCAATAATTGGACAGGGCAGCACACGCAAAAAGAATTATACACGGGCATGAAAAAACAATTGGAGCTGAGAGGATCTAATCTACCATGTGAGGTTTTGCGTCGGCTGAGGAACTGAGCCACAAAGTAGACGTCTTTAGAGGAGGGAGGGAGAGAGAGATTAGCAGGCCACCTTTCTTGCGCTCGCGGTTGGCGGATGATGATCCCTGCACGAAGTCGTCGGAGGCGTAGCCCTCTGCGGCGGCGTCGTGGCCGACGTCAGCGGGGGATGCGCCGCCGCCGCCGCTGGTGGATCCCCCGAGCAGGGAGAGGTTCCCCATGCTGGCGCTCTTGCGGATGGATCCATCAGTGAGGCGTACCCCGAAGATCTTGACCCCGCGGTTGGGGCACGTCCGCGAGTTGTGGCCGTTGTGGCTGCAGTGCGAGCACCGCCTCGTCATCCCCGGAGCCGCCAGCGCACCCGCCGGTGTTGGAACCAGGCGGCCGCGCGCGCCGGAAGGGGGGGAGGAGAGGTGGGCTGGGAGGAGAAGCGAAGTGTGGTGGTGATGAGAGCAGAGGAGACGGGAGGGGAGGGGATTGACTGTGGAGTGGTGATTGGTTGCGGTGGTCGGGGCCGGGGAAGGGAAGGAAGGGAGGGAGCTCCGCGCGTGTGGCCGTCCACGTGGCGGATATTCCCGCAAGGATATTACGTGGGTGGGTGGGCAAGAGCGGCGAGCGAGAGGCTTGTGGGTCACACCTTTTTCTTTCTTTGGACACGGTTGCTTGCGGTCGCCTCCTTTCGTTTTCGCCGTTGGATCGTCGGATCTCCCATTCCTGTTCGTCGAAAGCGCGAGCAGCTAGCTAATTAATGCTTCTCGTCCAGATTTACAACCAGGGGCTTCAGGGCATCTCCTCTACCCTCAAACGGTATCCGTCCAGACGCAGCTGTCCGGACTCCGCAAGCCATTCAACGCTGACCTCATCGATTCACTGAGTAGTCCGAATCATAATTTTTTTCGCAAAGTCGAAACAAATTGGGGACTTTATCGGAGTCCGAGCATGAGCCGCGTAGGACTCCGACACCCCCGACTCACCAGAAACTGAGGCAGAGCCCGCGCTTTATAGCTGTCTGCACTGTTTTCATGGTACAATCCCTCACTCACTTCTTTTGTCTTGTCACTCTCCACCAAATTCTCGCCCTTTACCCCACTCTCTTCTTCCCTCCCGCCGTTGACCCATGGACCCGGAGGAGCCCCTGCCGAAGACGGAGGTGATGGAGGATCCGAGCATCACGCTCGACAGGAAGATCAACTCGGCGACACGGCAAAAAAGTTGTGTCAAAGCCAAGGCAGCAAAGGAGGAAAAACTCAAGAAGCAGAAGGTCGGTGGAGAGTGTGCTGGTGGCAGACGAGGTGGTGGGCGTGCAGGTCGCGGACAAGGTGGAGGTCTGGGCAGCCTGTGAAGAAAATATGCACTAGAGGCAATAATAAAGTTGTTATTTATATTTTCTTATATCATGATAAATGTTTATTATTCATACTAGAATTGTATTAACCGAAAACTTAGTACATGTGTGAATACATAGACAAAACAAAGTGTCCCTAGTATGCCTCTACTTGACTAGCTCGTTAATGAAGGATGGTTAAGTTTCATAACCATAGACATGTGTTGTCATTTGATGAACGGGATCACATCATTATAGAATGATGTGGTGGACAAGACCCATCCGTTAGCTTAGCATAATGATCGTTAAGTTTTATTGCTATTGCTTTCTTCATGACTTATACATGTTCCTCTGACTATGAGATTATGCAACTCCCGAATACCAGAGGAACACCTTGTGTGCTACCAAACGTCACAACATAACTGGGTGATTATAAAGATGCTCTACAGGTATCTCCGATGGTGTTTGTTGAGTTGACATAGATCGAGCTTAGGATTTGTCACTCCGTGTATCGAAGAGGTATCTCTGGGCCCTCTCGGTAATGCACATCACTATAAGCCTTGCAAGCAATGTGACTAATGAGTTAGTTACGGGATGATGCATTACAAAATGAGTAAAGAGACTTGCCAGTAACGAGATTGAAATAGGTATGATGATACTGACGATTGAATCTTGGGCAAGTAACATACCGATGACAAAGGGAATAACATATGTTGTTATTGCGATTTAACCGATAAAGATCTCCGTAGAATATGTAGGAGCCAATATGAGCATCCAGGTTCCGCTATTGGTTATTGACCGGAGATGTGTCTCGGACTCTCGGTCATGTCTACATAGTTCTCGAACCCGTAGGGTCCGCACGCTTAACGTTCGATGACGATTTGTATTATGAGTTATGTGTTTTGGTGACCGAAGTTTGTTTGGAGTCCCGAATGAGATGACAGACATGACGAGGAGTCTCGAAATGGTCGAGAGATAAAGATTGATATATTGGAAGGTGGTGTTCAGACACCGGAAGGGTTCCGGAGTGTATCGGGTACATACCGGAGTACCAGAGGGGTTACCGGAAAGATATGAGCCATATGGGCCATAGGAGGGAGGCTAACCAGCCCACAAGGGGCTGGTGCGCCCCCCACAAGGGAGGAGGGCGAATTGGAGTAGGGAAGGGGGCGCCAACCCCCTTTCCTTCTCCTACTCCCTCTCCTTTCCCCTTTCCCCCTCCGTGAGAAGGAAAAGAAGGGGGGCGAATCCTACTAGGACTGGGAGTCCTAGTAGGACTCCCCCCTTATGGCGTGCCCCCTAGGGCCAGCCTCCTCCCTCTCCCTCCTTTATATACGTGGGTAGGGCACCCCTTCGAGACACAACAATTGTTCCAAGCCGTGTGCAGCATCTCTCTCCACAGTTTGCTCCTCCGGTCATAGCGTCGTAGTGCTTAGGCAAAGCCCTGCGTGGATCACATCACCATCACCGTCACCATGTCGTAGTGCTGACGAAACTCTCCCTCGACCCTTTGCTGGATCAAGAGTTTGAGGGACGTCATCGAGCTGAACGTGTGCAGAACTCGGAGGTGTTGTACGTTCGGTACTTGATCGGTTGGATCGCGAAGACGTTCGACTACATCAACCGTGTTAACCTAGCGCTTCCGCTTTCGATCTACGAGGGTACGTGGACACACTCTCCCCTCTTGTTGCTATGCATCTCCTGGATAGATCTTGTGTGATCGTAGGATTTTTTTTAAATACTACGTTCCCCAATAGCTTGGGCCACGGGACCTCACCAACCATGCAGATGCCGCCATGGCCAAAACATTACAAGGCCTTGTACTTCTATGCTGCCAAGCAGCTGGGTAGGCAGTCCCCGGCATCCTCCGTCGTGTCGTTCATCGTCGAGGTCAACATGACATCACTGCTTTTCTTGGAGTTTTCATCTCCGTCGATTATCCGGACGTGGAGCATATGGGTGCTCGCACGCTGTTCGCTGGTATGCCTAAAGCGGGATAGTCGGCGTACGACAGCACAGACAAGGAGACGTACGAGAACATCCACGAGGGAGGCGAAGAAGGAGGTGCCTATGAGGATGGGCGGGTGGATGACTCGGAACCCACCCAGTTTGGCACCTACAAACAACCGAGCACGCAGCAGTACACACGGTTTGGCACCAAAACCCAGCTAGGCATGCATCAGGACTACAACCAGCTAGGCGTGGACACGCAACAGCAGGATCGGGCCACCGGACAACAGCATGAGGAGGAGGAGGGTGAGGACAATGATCCGGATGATTTCTGTGGTGATTCAAAGAAGAGGGGCAGAGGAGAAAGCTTCAACATACTGAGGGACGAGCTATTGTGCGATGCATGGTTGGATACTAGTTTGATCCAATCCATGGCATGGAGCAAAAGAACACAACCTTTTGGTCCAACATTCATACTTGGTTCCATGAACACAAGCATTTCGCAGCCTACTGTGACACGGTCATCCGCAACTGTGAATCGAACTCCCTCAACCATCAATGGTACACCATCCAACAGGCCGTGTCGAAGTATTGTGGCCACTTGAGGCAACTCATCGCATGATGAACTAGTGGTGCGCAAAACACCGAGTAGGTAAGTTGTTAATATGTACAACACTTGCCAGATATGCATTGTTGTGTAGATTATTTGTAGCCGGATATGCATAGTTTTGTAGCTGGATATGCATAGTTTTGTAGCCGGATATGTATGCATTGGTGTGTAGATCATTCGTGTCCGGATATGCATAGTTTTATAGATCATCCGTAGCCGGATATGCATAGTTTTGTAGATCATTTGTAGCCAAAAATGCATAGTTTCGTAGATCATTTGTAGCCAGATAAGCATAGTTTGGTAGCAAGATAAGCATACTTGACAATGTTTTATTTTGTAATCTTCTTGTATGTATAGTGTGTTCAAGAAGTTGGAGTAGAAAAACTTCAGCGTCATGCATTGTTGGTTGAAGTTGAATGGACAACCAGAGTGGAACCTATACATTTCCAAAACTGTCGCCCAAGGCACCGAGGAAGAACCGGTGACCCAACTGACCGAACAAATGAACCGTCCAAGAAGGTTAGAAGAGGGTTCTGAAAAAGAAATGGGAGGAGGAGAAGGTGAAGCAATAAGCGACGACCAAGATGACTGAGAGGTTCTAAGACATATTGACAAAGAAGGTCGAGGCATACGTCAAGCGCTCCGACATCAAGAAGGAAAAAAGATGAAGAGGTTAGACTCGTTGATGAAGGTGACTGAGAAGAAGTTCAAGCTTGAAGAGAAGAGGGTCATGATCAAAGAGAAGAAGGCCAAGCTTGAGGAGAAAAAGGTGGAGATCTCAACTGCTTCGGAGGATGCGGAGATGATCAACTTGAAGGTGGTGGAATTGGATGGCGTCGCAAGAATGACCGTGCATGCGGTCTGTTTCAAGATTTTGCAACGACAGAAGGATGATCTGCAGAGGGCGGAGTAGGAGGAGATCGAGGCGGCGGGGAAGGAGGTGATTGCCGAAAGGCAGAGGCGGCCTACACAACAGTGATGGCAGATTGAACATCGAAGGCTCAGATGCACAGATTTCCAAACTGATGTTCTTTTGTTATTGGGCATGTAAAAACTAAGCATACTTGCCTCTTTCTGGTTGTGATCAACTGAGGATGTGATTCGGCGCTGGTGTGACCTGGCGCGCGATGGGAACGGACGTATCAAACTGCACCCTTTACTGATGGACAAATAGTGGCTAGCTATGGATGGCCAGCTCCCGCATCTGTGTCCGCAGATTGGCCCCCTGTCCATGGACGAATGCGGTGTCTGATTTGCGGGTCAGCGTTGGAGATGCCCTAATCCTTATCTAAAAGCGTGCACCAATGATTGTACTTTTTATGGCATGTTGCCACCAATGATTGTACTTTTTATGGCATGTTATTCATAATTTGTTAGTCATACTTTTGATATAACTGAATCGAAACTTTGGATTGGGCTAATAAACCCGGACAAAGCATTACATGCTCACTAGTATTGTCTTTGTTTCCATCTCATTCTCTCTCGCTTGGCGTGTTCTTTCTCTCATATCAAACATAGTACCATTCGTCATACCATTTGTTTCATTGAGAAAGATAGGAAGCAAGACATCACAACCTTAAACTCTTACTTGAGTTTGTATTTCAAAATCTTGCTTTCTGTTTAGTCTTTGTGTGCCAATCGTCCTTTGCCAGTTTTCCCGCACATAAAGGTAAATTTCAACCTAGAAGCATGACAGGCAAAAGAGGCAACAAGAATGGAGACCACAAAAGCCTCACAGGTGAGGAGAAAAAGAGACAACCTCGCCGGTGTGACACCACGAGTAAGAGAAAAAAAGTACAATGCTAGAGCGTGAGCCCTGGCCATTTTTATATCTTACGTGGCATTAGCAAGTCGCGTCATTCTGATACCATGGTCAAACCTAGTTAAAGGGACCCAAGCAAAAAGATGGGTTAAATTTGAACAATTTTAGTAGGTTAAACTCCCAAATTAGGTGAACTCTCGCAAGAGTTTGAGGTTGAAAATTGGGCATTTATTTTACAAAAACGAATTATTTCCCATCTCGATTATGATTATGACTTTAGAAGGAGAAAATCAAAATATCTAATATGTTCAGTGTGTTGTCCATGATTTTTCTAGGTGGTCAGGGCCATGCCTTCGCGGCACACAACATTGACAATTTTGGAGCTGGAGACATGCGATAGTAGGCTTTGGATGAGCTAAAGGCAGATGGTGTTGGATCAAGGAGAAGTCATGTTGCGATTTTAGAGATCGCCTGAGGGCTCCTCCTCGGGCCCATCGTCCCTACTATCCATAGGTGTCGAGTGTATGAGGATCCAAATTTTCCCAGGTGTTTGTTGATTGATCACTTCGAACACGTCCAACGGAGTCCATTCCATCGCCAAGTTCCTTCCTCCTTGATGCCTGGCCTGGACAGTCGAGGTGAGTTGGCTAGTCCCTCGGCTAGGAGGTCATCGCCTCAGGTGTCAAAGTCGATCTCTTCTTCTGTGATGACATTGTCAATGGAAAACCCATCTTCGTTGAGGTCATCACCAAACGAGGCCGCCTGCTCAGGATTATGGACATGGGTTCCATGAAATGAAGTTGGAGTTGTCACAAGAGATACATTTGGGCCCCATGGTAGGCACAAAATATCGACAAATAATTCTCCACCTAACTTATGATCTGGAAGTAGTTGTAGAAGATTGTAGAAAGAGGATGGTGCTCAAAAGGATTTCGTCAACAATGATTATTTGTTTTCGTATTTTTATCAAATAAAATCATAGGGTGAACAATAAGTTAATAACGGAGAATTGCAAACAAAAATATTAAACCTAGAGCTATGTTCCCATTAACAAAGCCATAAAAGAGCTTGATTATCCCCATGTGCAAGGGATAATTGTAGCACTTCCCAATTATGAATACATAATTATTGACTGTCGAACCCCCTAGGAGCTAAGGCATGATTTCTATTCTCTCAACTTTTGTATGTAGATTACACTACCTTTTTATGATCTTTTAACGTTTACCTTACTAGAAGTCATGTCGAAAGGAGTTTGTTCCCTTGAAGAGACAAGTCAATCAAAGTCAGGTGTTGTTATTGATTTGTTTTCGAAAAGTAAAAAAGTGAGAGTGTGACTCTGTGTGTGTGGGGGGGGGGGAGGTATAATATCCAATGCTAACAAGTGTTCCAAGAAATTGGATGTTTTGTGATTATGTTATTGTCTTTCTTACAGTGGGATTCTAAAGGCAACAAAAACATAAAGGTACTATCACAACGTGGTATAAAAGGCGTTAATTAAGATGGACCTTGTGTTTCCCTACATAAGTGAAACTTGTATTTCCTTCTACGGGTGAAGCCTAGCTTCGGTATTACAGATTTGAATAGCACTGGCCGCTCATCACTAATCGGCCCTTGACTACCCATCACTAATGAGCCTTAACACTGACTGACCTCTTCGGATGTGTCAATGACATCAATTTTTGGGGTCGACTTGATGGTTATCTTCTAAAATTGACTCGACAGTGATAGTGTGTCCCCATTATCAAAATGCACCAAAGGTAATCCCTAATCGCACACTAATATATATGTCTCCGTCGTATCTACTTTTCCAAAAACTTTTGCCCTTGTTTTGGACTCTAACTTGCATGATTTGAATGGAACTAACCCGGACTGATGCTATTTTCAGCAGAATTACCATGGTGTTATTTATGTGCAGAAACAAACGTTCTCAGAATGACCTGAAACTTCATGGAGCGACTTTTCAGAAAATATGAAAATACCTGCAAAAGATGAAGGCCAGGGGGCCCACCACCTCTCCACGAGGGTGGGGGCGCGCCCCCCTACCTCGTGGGCCCCCTGGAGCTCCCCTGACTCCAACTCCAACTCTATATATTGTGTTTCGGGGAGAAAAAAATTAGAGAGAAGGATTCATCGTGTTTTACGATACAGAGCCGCCGCCAAGCCCTAAAACCTCTTGGGAGGGCTGATCTAGAGTCCGTTCGGGGCTCCGGAGAGGGGAATCCGTCGCCATCGTCATCATCAACCATCCTCCATCACCAATTTCATGATGCTCACTGCCGTGCGTGAGTAATTCCATCGTAGGCTTGCTGGACGGTGATGGGTTGGATGGGATCTATCATGTAATCGAGTTAGTTTTGTTAGGGTTTGATCCCTAGTGTCCACTATGTTCTGAGATTGATGTTGCTATGACTTTGCTATGCTTAATGCTTGTCACTAGGGCCCGAGTGCCATGATTTCAGATCTGAACCTAATATGTTTTCATCAATATATGAGTGTTCTTGATCCTATCTTGCAAGTCTATAGTCACCCATTATGTGTTATGATCCGTTAACCCCGAAGTGACAGTAATCGGGATACTTACCGGTGATGACCGTAGTTTGAGGAGTTCATATATTCACTATGTGTTAATGCTTTGTTCTAGTTCTCTATTAAAAGGAGGCCTTAATATCCCTTAGTTTCCGTAAGGACCCCGCTGCCACGGGAGGGTAGGACAAAAGATGTCATGCAAGTTCTTTTCCATAAGCACGTATGACTATGTTCGGAATACATGACTACATTACATTGACAAACTGGAGCTAATTCTGTGTCACCCTAGGTTATGACTATTACATGATGAACCGCATCCGGCATAATTCTCCATCACTGATCCATTGCCTACGAGCTTACCATATATTGTTCTTCGCTTATTTACTTTTCCGTTGCTATTGCTATCATCACTACAAAATACCAAAAACATTGCTTTTACTACCATTACCTTTTGCTATCATTATCACTACTATCATATTACTTTGCTACTAAACAGTTTGCTGTAGATATTAAGTTTCCAGGTGTGGTTGAATTGACAACTCAGCTGCTAATACTTGAGAGTATTCTTTGGCTCCCCTTGTGTCGAATCAATAAATTTGGGTTGAATACTCTACCCTCGAAAACTGTTGCGATCCCCTATACTTGTGGGTTATCAAGACTATTTTCTGGCGCCGTTGCCGGGGAGCATAGCTCTATTCTTTGAGTCACTTGGATATATATCTGCTTATCATTATGAAGAACTTGAGGAGATCCAAAAACCAAGATCTATCCCTCAACTACGAGGGGAGGTAAGGAACTCCATCTAGCTCTGCACTTGATTCACCTTCTATTTTGAGTAAGCTTGCGACACCTACACCTGCTTCTGCTATTCGTTCTGATATGTCGCATGTTATTGATGATGCCACTTCTACTATGCATGATACTTATGATGAAACTACCTCTATGCCCGATACTACTGTGCCACTTAGTGATTTTCTTGATGAACAACTTGCTAGGGCTAGAGAGATTAAAAATATTGAATCTGATGATACTGATGAAAGTGATGATGAAGAATCACTTGTTATTCCTAAGGGTTATGTTTTTGATCAAGAAGCTTCTTTCGCTATTTTAGCTTCCAAAAATAGAAATGAACTCAAAAGGTTATTAGCTAAATGGAGTAAGCAATCTCTAAATGCTAGAATGAAACCTGACCCTGCTTTTGCTACTTCACCTATCTTTGTTACTGATAAGGATTATGAATTCTCTGTTGATCCTGATATAATTACTTTGATTGAATCTGATCCTTTTCATGGTTATGAATCTGAAACTGTTGTGGCACATCTTACTAAATTGAATGATATAGCCACCCTGTTCACTAAAGATGAGAGAACTCGTTACTTTTACATCCTCAAAATATTTCCGTTCTCATTAAAGGGTGATGCTAAGATATGGTTTAATTCTCTTGATCCTGGTTGTGTGCGTAGTCCCCAAGATATGATTTATTACTTCTCTGCTAAATATTTCCCTGCTCATAAGAAACAAGCTGCTTTAAGGGATATATATAATTTTGTGCAAATTGAAGAAGAGAGTCTCCCACAAGCTTGGGGGAGGCTTCTCCAATTACTTAATGCTTTGCCTGATCATCCTCTTAAGAAAAATGAAATACTTGATATATTTTATAATGGACTAACCGATACTTCCAGAGATTACCTGGATAGTTGTGCTGGTTCTGTTTTCAGGGAAAGAACACCGGATGAAGCTGAAATTCTATTGAACAATATGTTGACAAATGAAAACAATTGGACACCTCCGGAGCCAATTCCTGAGCCTATTCCTAAACCAACTCCGAAGAAGAGGGGTATTCTATTTCTCAGTCCTAAAGATATGCAAGAGGCAAAGAAATCTATGAAAGAAAAGGGTATTAAAGCTGAAGATGTTAAGAATTTACCTCCTATTGAAGAAATACATTGTCTTAATTTACCGCATGTTGAAGAAACATGCAATCCAAATCCTTCTCCTATTGAAGAAACTCATGGTCTTGATAACCTGACACATGTAGTAAAGGTAAATTCTCTCTATAGTAGATATGATAAAGCTGAAATCCCATTTACTAAGTTTGCTAGCCCATGCTTAGATGAGTTTGATAAATTTATGGCTAAGCAAGAAGACTTTAATGCTTATTTTGGTAGACAATTGAAATACAATTCAAATATGCTTGAACACTTGGGTGATTATATGGCTAATGTCAAAGGTGAACTTAAACTTATTAGTAAACATGCTTCTATGGTTACCACTCAAGTAGAATAAGTACTTAAAGCTCAAAATGATTTGCTCAATGAATTGAATAGTAAAGATAATGATAATGTTGTTAGAGGGGCTACTAGAACTGGTAGAATGACTCAGGAACCTTTGTATCCTGAAGGCCACCCTAAGAGAATTGAGCAAGATTCTTAGAGAAATAATATAGATGTACCCAGTTCTTCTAAAAAGAAGAAAAAGAAAAATGATAGGACTTTGCATGCTTCTAGTGATCCTATTGTTGAAACACCTGAGAATCCAAATGATATTTCTATTTCTGATGCTGAAACACAATCTGGTAATGAACCTGAAACTAGTGGTAATGCTAATGATAATGTTCATGATGATGCTCAACCTAGTAATGATAATGATGTAGAAATTGAACCTGTTGTTGATCTTGGTAACCCACAATCAAAGAATCAACGTTATGATAAGAAAGACTTTGTTGCTAGGAAACATGGTAAATAAAGAGAGCCTTGGGTTCAGAAACCCATGCCTTTTCCTCCCAAACTATTCAAGAAAAAGGATGATGAGGATTTTGAGCGCTTTGCTGAAATGATTAGACCTATCTTTTTGCATATGCGATTAACTGATATGCTCAAAACCAATCCTTATGCTAAGTACATGAAAGATATTATTACAAATAAAAGAAAGATACCGGAAGCTGAAATTTCCACCATGCTTGCTAATTATACTTTTAAGGGTGGAATACCAAAGAAACTTGGAGATTCCGGTGTACCCACTATACCATGCTCTATTAAAAGAAATTATGTTAAAACTGCTTTATGTGATCTTGGAGCCGGTGTTAGTGTTATGCCTCTCTCTTTATATCGTAGACTTGATTTGAATAAGTTGACACCTACTAAAATATCTTTGCAAATGGCTGATAAATCAACTGCTATACATGTCGGTATTTGTGAGGATGTGCCTGTTGTAGTTGCAAACGTTGTTATTTTAACGGCCTTTGTTATTCTTGATATTCCTGAGGACGATAGTATGTCTATTATTCTTAGAAGACCCTTTTTGAATACTGCAGGGGCTGTTATTGATTGCACTAAAGGCAATGTCACTTTTCATGTTAATGGTAATGAGCACACGGTACACTTTCCGAGGAAACAACCTCAAGTTCATAGTATCAACTCTATTGGAAAAATTCCATCGATTATATTTGGAGGTTTTGAATTTCCTCTTCCGGCTGTCAAGAAGAAATATGATATTCTTATTATTGGGGATGTGCATATCCCCGTTGAGGTAACATAGTGTTATTCAAAATTTCTCCGGTTCCATGTTATTCGGAATGAGTTCGTTAACAAGACTTGATCAACCTTGTTAGTGGATTCCTTTTGACGAGCATGAGATGGATGAAAGTAGAAGGCACAACCTTCTGTACCCCACTTTTACTTTCTGTTACCTATATTAAATAAAATGAAAATAAATATTATTCTGTCTGTTATCTGATTATCCGTGCAATGTAGAAATACCTCAAAAATAAAAGTTCTCCAAATGCCCTTAAATTTAAATATGATTTTTTCTAGAATATTTGAGAATATTTGGCACTGAGAACACAGCAGGGGGGTCAACCACCTGCCCACGAGGGTGGAGGGCGCGCCCCCTGCCTCGTGGGCCCACGATGGCCCTCCTCCACTTATCCTTTCACCCATACACTCCTTCTTCCTCCCACAAACACGAATAACCAGCTCAAACCCGAGTCCAAGCTCGTTTTGCTGCCATTTTCGATCTCCTTGCTCAAAGCACCTCTCACAAAACTGCTTGGGGAGATTGTTCCTTGGTATGTGACTCCTCCATTGGTCCAATTAGTTTTTGTTCTAGTGCTTTATTCATTACAAATTTTACTGCTTAGGTGACCCTGTTCTTGATCTTGCATGTCAAATTTATATGGTTCCAAGTAGTTTTGATGCATGATATAGGCTCTAGGCACTTGTAGGAGTAGTTGCTATCAATATTATTGAGTTTGGTTTACTTTTATTTTGAAGTTACTAAAAAATTTCAGAATTTTTCAGAGGAAGAAATATGCTTAGCAAAATGTTCCAAGGTGGTTCTTCAAGGAAGCAAGGACCCAGGCTTGCAATGCGTGATGCTGATGACGAGCCACCAAGAGACGCTCCAGTGCGTCCTTGTGAATGGCCTTCTGAGAACTTTATGGATCGAGCGGGAATTAAGGAAGAATTCAACGCATATTTGCGTAACGCTGATCTCGCAAGCTTCGAGGAAGAGAAGTGCAGCCAGTATCACAACCTCACCAGTACCTTTGTGAGGAGGTTTGAATTTTCAACTTCACGTAATTCTCCAACTGTCCTCTTCGATCTTTATGATAATTCTTACACTATGGACTTAGAGGATTTTACCACTGCTTGCAAACTTCCACAATGGGGTAGTATAAGGGATCCTCGCAAATCTGAATTTAGAGATTTTCTTGCTAGCATAGCTATGGGAGAATCTAGAGATATTACACAAGCTACCATATGGAGCATTCACTTTCCTGCTATACATTACTTTGCTATCTTCATAGGTAGATGCATAAATGGTAAAGATGAGGCATGTCATATGTGTGTCCCTGACCTCAGTATTCTTCGGAGTGCGGTGTTAGGAGACCAATCTTATAATTTGGGAGCCATTGTCGCACGTAGGTTGCACCTTAATAGATTTAATGGAGATTTCTTTGGTGGAATTTATGCAACCCACATCGCTAATTTTCTTGGTGTAGCCATACGCGAAGATGATATTGAATTACCTACTGCTTATCTAGATTTTAATGCTATGGTTCACCACCAGTTTGTCGAGAGGAATGAATCACCTCTCCAGTATCGACTAATCTTTGACAGACGTCGTGTTGTCCGTATTACTCTCCCTTCTCGTGCCTTCTTTGATTATCAGGCAAGAGGAAGATATACTATCACCAGAGAGGAGGCAGATGAGTACGGGAGGAGAGCGGAGGCCGCTCGTCGCCACGCTGCAGCTCAGCAGGCGATAGCCGCTGCATCACAGTATGACCCCAACTACTATTATGGATATCCGCGAGGCCAGCCGTGGCCATAGACCAACTTAGGCCAAAAGTCTAAGCTTGGGGGAGTACATATTTCTCACCGACATTACATTCATGTTCACACACTCATTGCTAGATGTTGGTGCTCATACTTTTTCATTGTATCATCCATGCTAGTTTATTTCCCTTTTTATGCTTTCTTCTTGTGTGTTTAATAAACCTTAAGAAAAAAAATTAGTTGTAGTTTTTAATTAGTTTAATTTCCATGCTTGTAGTAGTAATTAAAAAGAAAACCCAAAAATATTTCCTTTTCTTCTTTTGCTTGTTGGGAGCTTTCCCGTGTAAATAGTTTTATATCTTTTCTTTTCTTTGGGGGTCGATAGGAGAAGACCATAATTAAATTGTTGAAGTGGCTCTTGTATGCATTATTGTTTATCTGACAAAAGAGTCCATATTGCCTTGTCTTCTCCTGTTTATTGAATGCCCGCAGATTCCAGCTTAGTCCAATGCACGTGCACTATTATTATTATTCACATCATTCGATCGTGCAAGTGAAAGGCAATTATGATGATATGATGGACTGGCTGAGATGAGAAAAGCTGGTATGAACTCGACCTCTTTTGTTTTTGTAAATATGATTAGTTCATCGTTCCTGATTCAACCTATTATGAATAAACATGTTTGCAATGACAACTAGAGATCATAGTTTCTTGTGCCATGCTTGATTAGCTATGAGTTATAATGGTTTACCTTGCATGCTAACATGCTATTGAGATAGTTATGATGTGGTATGATGGGGTGGTATCCTCCTCTGAATGATTTAAGTGACTTGACTTGGCGCATGTTCACGCATGTAGTTGAAACAAAATCAACATAGCCTTCACGATATTTATGTTCATGTGGATTATATCCTACTCATGCTTGCATTCGGTGTTGATTAATTTTAATGCATGTTCATGACTGAGGGAGTCCTGGATTAGGGGGTCTCCGGACAGCCGGATTATCTCCATTGGCCGGACTGTTAGACTATGAAGACACAAGATTGAAGACTTTGTCTCGTGTCCGGATGGGACTCTACTTAGCGTGGAAGGCAAGCTAGGCAATACGGATATGGATATCTCCTCCTTTGTAACCGGCCTTGTGTAACCCTAACCCTCTCCGGTGTCTATATAAACTGAAGGGTTTTAGTCCGTAGGACAACAATCACAACATACAATCATACCATAGGCTAGCTTCTAGGGTTTAGCCTCTCTGATCTCGTGGTAGATCTACTCTTGTACTACCCATATCATCAATATCAATCAAGCAGGACGTAGGGTTTTACCTCCATCAAGAGGGCCCGAACCTGGGTAAAACATTGTGTCCCCTGCCTCCTATTACCATCCGGCCTAGACGCACAGTTCGGGACCCCCTACCCGAGATCCGCCGGTTTTGACACCGACATTGGTGCTTTCATTGAGAGTTCCTCTATGTCGTCACCGTTAGGCTTGATGGCTCCTACTATCATCGATAGCGATGCGGTCCAGGGCGAGACCTTTCTTCCCGGACAGATCTTCGTATTCGGTGGCTTTGTACTGCGGGCTAATACGCTTGGCCATCTGGAGTAGATTGAAAGCTACGCCCCTGGCCATCAGGTCAGATTTGGAAGTTTGAACTACACGGCTAACATCCGCGGAGACTTGATCTTCAACAGATTCGAGCCACAGCCGGGCGCGCCACACTGTCACGATGGGTATGACCTAGCTCTGCCGCCGAACAGTACCCCAGAGGCCGCGCCCGCATCAGCTCCGACCCTTAGCTCGGAGCCAACTGCGCCAATCGAGGACGGGTGGTTAGACACCGCCTCAGGGGCTGCAGTCTCAATGGCGATCAAGCCGAACACCAGCCTAACCCTCTGCACAGCCCGTGACTCCAAGGTGTCGGACTCTTTTCCGGACTCCGAACCATCCGCGCCCCTGCCAATTGAATCTGATTGGGCGCCGATCATGGAATTCACCGCCGCGGATATCTTTTAGCACTCGCCCTTCGGCGACATTCTGAATTCACTAAGGTCTCTCTCTTTGTCAGGAGAGCCCTGGCCGGACTATGGCCAATAGGATTGGGATGCGGACGACGAAATTCGACGCCCACCCACCACCCACTTCGTAGCCACTGTCGATGATTTAACCGACATGCTCGACTTCGACTCCGAAGACATCGATGGTATGAACGACGATGTAGGAGACGAACATAACCAATGCCTATAGGGCACTGGAAAGCCACCTCGTCATATGACATATACATGGTGGATACACCCAAAGAAGGCAATGGCGACGAGATAGCGGAGGATGACCCCTCCAAGAAACAACCCAAGCGCCAACGTCAACGGCGCCGCTCTAAGTCCCGCCAAAGCAAAAGTGGTGATACCGGTACAGGAGATAATAACACTCCGGATTGTGCCGAATACAACAACAATCCCCTCCAGCATGATTTAGAGCAGGATGATGGAGGAGCCAGCTCTCCTGAGAGAGTGGTAGACGGAGAGGAGGAGGAGGATAATTACATGCCCCCCTCCGAAGACGAGGCAAGCCTCGGCGACGATGAATTCGCCGTACCAGAGGATCCCATCGAACAAGAGCGCTTCAAGCGCCGGCTTATGGCCACGGCAAATAGCCTGAAGAAAAAGCATCTGCAGCTTCAAGCTGATCAAGATCTGCTAGCTGACAGATGGATTGAAGTCCTCGCGGCCGAGGAATATAAACTCGAGCGCCCCTCCAAGAATTACCCAAAGTGCAGGTTACTACCCCGACTCGAGGAAGAAGCGTATGATACGGCTGATCGGCCACCTCATGGCCGCGATAGAGAGGCATTCCAGCCAAAAGCTTAGCCTCCACCCCGACACCATTCAAATAAAAAGGCATGGGGAGATACGCCAGACCTGCGAGACATATTGGAGGACAAAGCAAAGTATGCAAGATGGATCTATGGATCACGACGGCGCACCACTCTGCGAGACGATAAACGTCACGCCAGATACAGTAAAAGCAAATCCGGCCGGGCTGAATACAGCGGGCAAGACCCATTCGAGCTGCGTCGTGATATAGCCCAATACAGAGGCGCCGCACACCCCTTATGCTTCACAGACGAAGTAATGGAACATCAATTCCCAGAAGGTTTCAAACCTGTAAATATTGAATCATACGACGGCACAACAGATCCCGCAGTATGGATCGAGGATTTCCTCCTCCACATCCACATGGACCGCGGTGATGACTTACACGCCATCAAATACCTCCCACTAAAGCTCAAAGGACCAGCGCGGCATTGGCTTAACAGCTTGCCAACGGACTCCATTAGCTGTTGGGAAGATCTGGAAGCCGCATTCCTTGACAACTTTCAGGGCACTTATGTGCGACCACCAGATGCTGATGACTTGAGCCACATAATTCAGCAACCAGAAGAGTCGGCCAGGCAATTCTGGACTCGGTTCCTTACAAAGAAAAATCAGATCGTCGATTGTCCGGATGCAGAGGCCTTAGCGGCTTTCAAACACAACATCCGAGACGAGTGGCTAGCCCGGCACCTTGGTCAGGAAAAGCCGAAATCTATGGCAGCTCTCACGACGCTCATGACCCGCTTTTGTGCGGGAGAAGACAGCTGGCTGGCTCGCAGTAATAACATATCAAAGAACTATGGTACCTCAGATACCAAGGACGGCAATAGCAGGTCACGTCGCAACAAACATAAGCGCCGCATTAACAGCGAAAATACTGAGGATACGGCAGTCAATGCCGGATTCAAAGGCTCTAAACCCGGCCAGCGAAAAAAACCATTCAAACAAAGTACGCTGGGTCCGTCCAGCTTGGACCGTATACTCGATCGCTTGTGTCAAATACACGGCACCCCAGACAAGCCAGCCAATCACACCAATAGGGATTGTTGGGTGTTCAAGCAGGCCGGCAAGTTAATTGCCGAAAACAAGGACAAGGGGCCGCATAGCGATGACGAGGAGGAGCCCCGGCAGCCACACACTGGAGGACAGAAGAGGTTTCCCCACAAGTGCGGACGGTGAACATGATATACGCAACCCACATCCCCAAGAGGGAGCGGAAGCGTGCGCTCAGGGACGTATATGCGTTGGAGCCAGTCGCCCCAAAGTTCAACCCTTGGTCCTCCTGTCCGATCACCTTCGATCGCAGGGACCACCCCACTAGTATCCGTCATGGTGGATTCGCCGCACTAGTCCTAGACCCAATCATTGACAGATTTCACCTCACTCGAGTCCTTATGGATGGCGGCAGCAGTCTGAACCTGCTTTATCAGGACACAGTGCGCAAAATGGGTATAGACCCCTCAAGGATCAAACCCACAAAAACGACCTTTAAAGGCGTCATTCCAGGTGTGGAGGCCCATTGCACTGGCTCAATTACACTAGAAGTGGTCTTCGGATCCCCGGATAACTTTCGAAGCGAAGAGTTAATCTTCGATATAGTCCCGTTCCGCAGTGGTTATCACGCGCTGCTCGGGCAACCACATTTGCTAGATTCAATGCAGTACCGCATTATGCATACCTCAAGCTCAAGATGCCAGGACCTCGTGGAGTTATTACAGTCAATGGAAACACAGAGCGCTCTCTTCGAACAGAGGAGCACACTGCAGCCCTCGCAGCAGAAGCACAAAGCAGCCTCTCAAGGCAATCAACCAGTTTGGCGCTTCAAAGCCCGGACACCTTCAAGCGCGCTCGGAGCAATCGGTAAAGAGACCACCTGGCGCGATCTGAGCTCGCGTAGCAATACGGCGGCCACCCCAATCCCAGCCAGCGGCGAAACTCGTGCCGCGCGTATATAATTACGCATTAAAAATACCATGGGCACAGATGGGGAGGGGGGCACAACTGCGGCACGCCCCAAGACGCGGCTTAAATCGCACTAGGGGCTTCCCGTTTGGTTATCTTTCTTCCTTTTTCTCAGGACCTTAATCTCTGGAAACACTGTCCGGCAGCACTATTGCCGAACACATGATGCAGCAACCAAGGAGGCAGACAACTATGTCATACCACAGGTGGATTACAGTAACGAGCGAAATATTCGATTTAATATCATTCCTCAGCTTGCCCTTGGAAGGGACATAGTCCTACTCTTTGCTTATCGCACTATCTGTATCACTCTGCTTTAACGCATTTTTTTAATAAACAATGCATGACATTACGACTATTATTGCATTCTTGTTATATATATATATCTATGTGTTCATTAATGACGCCTTGCAACCGTACACCTTGGTACGGCTAATACACCAGGGGCTTACGTACCTCACAATACGGTGTGAAAAGTCAGAACACTTCCACAAGTGCGGCACCCCGAACTTATAGCATTATATGCATCAGCTCCGAATCATGTCTTTGGTCAAATGTTGGGTTTGCTCGGCTCCTATATTTTGGTACCTTACGTTCCGCTCTATCGGCTAAGGTAGCGCTAGGAGAACTACTGCGATTGTGCCCAGGTTCTGCTGGGTTCAGCACCTCAGTAAAGAAAGCTAAAACTGACTATCATGATAAGGCGAGAGATTGGTCACTGTTCGGCGAGGTTTTCGAGTCCCTAAAGACTTATGCCGCTTAGAGCGAGGGGCCGGCCCTGTCCGGCTTAAAGGCGTGTATCACGCCCCAAATTCGGCCTTCCGAATACCAGGGGCTTCGCCGAAATTTAAAATTATAGAATTCTATGGCTAAGTGAGAGTGATAAAGCATTATTAGTCTGGTTGCCTTGTTCGCTGTGCTAAGCACCTCCCTCGAAGGACCCAAACATGGGAACAAGAGTGCTCAGGTTTATCCCGAACACCCCAGCACTCATGGCATGGGGGCAGAAGCCGAGGACTAGCCATCTCTCAGATTGGATAAACAGCCAAACAGAAGGTAATATTTTAGATTCAAACAAGCGTTGCAAAGCGCATATGAAACAAGTTTTCATAAACACAGGATAAAACAAGCAAGTCTCACTCAAATATTACATCTTTGGAACACTCGTCCGCTATGAGACGGGCAGCCGGCAGAACACCCTCGTAGTACATCTCGGGGTGGCGGTGCTCCTTGCCCTCCGGCGGCCCCTCCTTGATCAGCTTCACGGCGTCCAGATTGACCCACTGCAATTTCACACGGGCGAAAGCCCGGCGTGCACCTTCAATGCCGACAGATCGCTTGACGACCTCCAGCCGCAGGCAGGCATCCACAAGCCGCCTCACCAGGCCGAAGAAGCTGTTCGGAAGGGCGTCGCCAGGCCACATCCAGACTATAAAGCTCTTCATGGCCCGACCAGCCGCCTTATGTAGCTCGACCATCTGCTTCAGCTGGTCGCTCATTGGCACCGGGTGTTTGGCCTCAACATACAGAGACCAGAACGGCTTCTCCGTTGAGCTTCCATCCTCGGCCTGGTAAAATTGTGCGGCATCGTACACGCTGCGGGGCAAATCTACGAATGCTCCTGGAGAGCTCCGGATTTGGGTAAGTAATCGGTAATTTACTTTTACATGCTTGCTTTGCATATAGAAAGCCTTACTCGCCGCTATCTTCTTCATCGCATCGATCTCCTGGAGGGCCTTTTGGGCTTTGGCCTTGGCACTTTTTGCACTCTCGAGGGTCGCGGCAAGCTCGGACTCCCGCGTCTTTGAGTCAAGCTCCAACGCCTCGTGCTTCGCCACGAGAGCCTGGAGCTCTTGCTGCACCTCGCCCACCCGAGCCTCGTGCTTCTCTCGCTCGGTGCGCTCCTTGGCCGCTATATCCTCGACCTTGGTTAGCGCTTGCTTCAGGGTCGCCACCTCGGTCGTGGCCCCTGGCAAATATACGTTGATCCTGTCATTTTGCAATCGCAACTTCTTTTATATATACATATCTATAGACAGGGTATTACTTACCCTTGTTCTCCTCGAGCTGCCTCTTGGCAAGGCCGAGCTCTTTCTTGGACCCCTCGAGGTCCTGCTTCAGTACGGCGACCTCCGCAGTCAGTGCGGCGGACGCCAGCAGCGAAGCCTGCATATGCATATTGACATACTTATATTAGACTCCTGCGATATTATTTGATCCTCTGCTCGGCTTTTCTTTGTGAACACCGAACAAAGCATCAGGGGCTACTGTCTATGCGGTAATATTTCTACTACATTTTAAAACACTTACCTCAAAGCCTGTTAGAAGGCTGGCACATGCTTCAGTCAATCCGCTCTTGGCGGACTGAACCTTCTGGATCACCGCTTATGATATTGCGGTGCTCCTCGTTGATGGAAGCGCTGCGAAGCGCTTCCAGCAGATTGTCCGGCGCCTCTGGATGGACAGAGGTCACCGGCACAGGCATCTTGCCCCTCTTAGGAGGAGACCGCCTGCCTGAGCCTGGAACCGCTGGAGGTTCCGGCGCGGTGTTCGGCTGAGGGCCGAACTCGGAGCTCTCAGGGCCCCTGTCCCCTCGGCTCCCAGAGTCCGGAAGGTCGCCTTGAGGCGCCTCCAGGACTGTCTCCCCTCGACCCGGTGCCTCTTGAGACAGCACCTCGGCGCTGTCAGCAGGATGAGGGGAGGTGGTGGTCGGGACTAGATCACTATCCATGTCCGACGAGCCCAGGGAGCCGTCTGATGATACATCGATACTGGCTCGTGGCGGCCAGCATAATTATGTTCGGCATTAGGAAAAACAGTGCGACAAAGGAATTCTATGAGTTACTCTGGTATCTGAATACTTACAATCTCCCTGAGGGCTTGGCCTGGGGCAACCACTCGTCTTCGCCCTCGTCGGCGGCGGTGGAACTGTCTGGAAGGAGAGTCCTCCCCTTCTTGTACCCTTCGGCCTCCCCAGTTGGGGCGGCCTTCCTTTTCTTGTCTCTCCCGCCTGGAAGGGGAGCATCTTCTTCTTCCTCCTCGTCTTTGGGGGAGGAGTGTGCCACAGAGTTATTGGACGATGAGTCCGATAACACCTGGCGCCGGGAACTCTTTCGGGTTCCCTTGGCCTTCTTGGTCTTCTCCGGCACCTTGTAAGGAGCCGGAGTTAGCATCTCCGTCAGGAGAGCGCCCGCAGTATCTTCGGGCAAAGGGGCCGGGCAATTAATCTGCCCCGACATCTCCAGCCAATCCTGTCAAAGGCATGGAGATTAGACCCCGCACATAATTAAGCTAGGGAAAATAAATGTCCTACGGGACGTATTGAACTCACCGAACGCGCTAGGCGCTTTGCGCTTGGTCCGCGGTCCTCGGCGAGAGAAGGAGGGACCTCGGTGCCCTTGAACAACACCTTCCAGACGTCCTTGTGCGTTGTATCAAAGAGCTCGCTCAGAGTATGGTGCCGGGCCGGGTCGAACTCCCACAAGGTAAAATCCCGTTGTTGACACAGGAGGATCCGGTGGATGAGCATAACTTGGACTATGTTGACAAGCTTGAGCTTCTTGCTCTCCATACTCCAGATACATTTCTGGAGTCCATCCAGCTCCACCGACGAACCCCACAACAAGCCCTTCTCTTTCCAGGAAGTGAGCCGTGTAGGGAATCCGGATCGAAACTCGGGGGCTGCCACCCATTTGGCGTCGCGCGGCTCGGTGATGTAGAACCACGCCGATTGCCATCCCTTTATTGTCTCGATGAAGGAGCCTTCGAGCCATATAACTTTGGGCATCTTGCCCACCATGGCTTCGCTGCATTCTGTTTGTTGGCCTCGTACCACCTTCGGCTTGATATTGAAGGTCTTTAACCACAGGCCGAAGTGGGGCCGGATGCGGAGGACAGCCTCACACACGACGATGAACGCCGAAATGTTGAGGATGAAGTTCGGGGCCAGATCATGAAAGTCCAGCCCATAGTAGAACATGAGACCACAGACGAATGGATGGAGGGGAAACCCTAGTTCACGGAGGAAGTGGTGAAGGAAAACTACCCTCTCGTGAGGTTCTGGGGTAGGGACGATCTGCCCCGCAGCGGGCAGCCGATGCGCGATGTTCGCGGCTAAGTATCCGGCTCCGCGCAGCTTCTTGATGTCTCCCTCCATGACGGAGGAGACCATCCACCTGCCTCCCGCTCCGGACATGGTTGGAGAAGGTTGAGGTGGGAAGTGCGGACTTGGGCGCTAGAGCTCGAGTGTGTGAAAACGGATGAGCAAATGAGGAAGAAGGCGTGGATAGAAAGGTGAATCCTTATCCCTTTATATGGGCAGACGAATCTAAGAGTCCCCACTTGCCTGGTAAAACTCGCTTATCCCCCAAGCACCGTAATTGATGACGCGGTTGGGTTACCCACGCCCGTATTGATGAGAATCCCGTAATAACGGGACACGATCTCTGCTTTGACGAGACGTGTCGAAAAACTACCTCACGTTATGTGTGGGGCTGGTTAAAGGAAACAGTTCGAATAATCACCGGGCCATGACATAACATCATGCTGCCAAAACAAGCCTGCAAATTAGATCTGCGAAAATATTATTCTCTCTACGGTGGTATGTGGAACTTATTTTGCAGGGTCGGACACTATCCTCGTATTCAAATTCTTCTGTGATGTATTCGGAGAGGGAACCCGCCTTGCAATGCCGAAGACAATACTGCGTGTCGGACTCATCATCATTGAAGCCTGGTTCAGGGGCTACTAAGGGAGTCCTGGATTAGGGGGTCTCCGGACAGCCGGATTATCTCCATTGGCCGGACTGTTAGACTATGAAGATACAAGATTGAAGATTTCGTCTCGTGTCCGGATGGGACTCTACTTAGCATGGAAGGCAAGCTAGGCAATACGGATATGGATATCTCCTCCTTTGTAACCGACCTTGTGTAACCCTAACCCTCTCCGGTGTCTATATAAACCGAAGGGTTTTAGTCCGTAGGACAACAATCACAACATACAATCATACCATAGGCTAGCTTCTAGGGTTTAGCCTCTCTGATCTCGTGGTAGATCTACTCTTGTACTACCCATATCATCAATATCAATCATGCAGGACGTAGGGTTTTACCTCCATCAAGAGGGCCCGAACCTGGGTAAAACATTGTGTCCCTTGCCTCCTGTTACCATCCGGCCTAGACGCACAGTTCGGGACCCCCTACCCGAGATCTGCCGGTTTTGACACCGACAATGACTATTGTCGCTCTCTAGCTGGTCGCTTCCCAGTCTTTTGCTAGCCTTCACCTGTACTAAGTGGGAATACTGCTTGTGCATCCAATCCCTTAAACCCCAAAGTTATTCCACATGAGTCCACTATACCTACCTATATACGGTATCTACCTACCGTTCCAAGTAAATTTGTATGTGCCAAACTCTAAACCTTCAAATAAATATCATGTTTTGTATGCTCGAATAGCTCATGTATCAACTAGGGTTGTCTGTATCCTCCATGTTAGGCGGGTTATTCTCAAGAGGAGTGGACTCCGCTCCTCACTCACGAGATAAATGGCTGGTCACCGGGATGCCCAGTCCCATGCTTTATGCAAACTAAATCAAAATAATTGCAAACAAAACTCCCCCTGGGACTCTTGTTAGTTGGAGGCACTCGTTGTTTCGAGCAAGCCATGGATTGATGCTTGTTGGTGGAAGGGGGAGTATAAACTTTACCATTTTGTTTGGGAACCGCCTATAATGTGTGTAGCATGGAATATATCGCCATCTCTTGGTTGTTATGTTGACAATGAAAGTATACCGCTCAAAATATTATTCACCTCTATTTCAAAACTGAGCTCTGGCACCTCTACAAATCCCTGCTTCCCTCTGCGAAGGGCCTATCTATTTACTTTTATGCTGAGTCATCATCCTCTTATTAAAAAGCACCAGTTGGAGAGCACCGTTGTCATTTGCATTCATTACTGTTAGTTTACATTGAGTATGACTTGACCGGATCTCTTTTACCATGAATTACAATGTCTAGTCAGTCCTTGGTCTTTAAAGATGCTCTGCATTTATGTTTTGCGGTCTCAGAAAGGGCTAGCGAGACACCATCTTGTTATATTATATTATGATTGTTTTGAGAAAGTGTTGTCATCCGAGATTTATTATTAAGGCTCGCTAGTTGATTATGCTATTGATATGAGTAAACTTGAGACCTATGTGTTATTTTGAATGTGGTTAGTTATAATCTTTGCTGAAAACTTGAATGCTGGCTTTACATATTTACAACAACAAGAGCAAACAGATTTTGTAAAAGTTTTTCTTTATCACTTTCAGTTTGTCAACTGAATTGCTTGAGGACAAGCAAAGGTTTAAGCTTGGGGGAGTTGATAAGTCTCCGTCGTATCTACTTTTCCAAACACTTTTGCCCTTGTTTTGGACTCTAACTTGCATGATTTGAATGGAACTAACCCAGACTGACGCTGTTTTTAGCAGAATTACCATGGTGTTATTTATGTGCAGAAACAAACGTTCTCGGAATGACCTGAAACTTCACGGAGCAACTTTTTAGAAAATATGAAAAATACCTGCAAAAGATGAAGGCCAGGGGGCCCACCACCTCTCTACGAGGGTGGGGGGAGCGCCCCCCTACCTCGTGGGCCCCCTGTTGCCTCTCCGACTCCAACTCCAACTCCATATATTGTGTTTCGGGGAGAAAAAATCAGAGAGAAGAATCCATCGCGTTTTACGATACGGAGCCGCTGCCAAGCCCTAAAACCTCTCAGGAGGGCTGATCTGGAGTCCGTTCGGGGCTCCGGAGAGGGGAATCCATCGCCATCGTCATCATCAACCATCGTCCATCACCAATTTCATGGTGCTCACCACCTTGCATGAGTAATTCCATCGTAGGCTTGCTGGACGGTGATGGGTTGGATGGGATCTATCATGTAATCGAGTTAGTTTTGTTAGGGTTTGATCCCTAGTGTCCACTATGTTCTGAGATTGATGTTGCTATGACTTTGCTATGCTTAATGCTTGTCACTAGGGCCCGAGTGACATGATTTCAGATCTGAACCTATTATGTTTTCATCAATATATGAGGTTCTTGATCCTATCTTGCAAGTCTATAGTCACCTATTATGTGTTATGATCCGTTAACCCCGAAGTGACAATAATCGGGATACTTACCGGTGATGACCGTAGTTTGAGGAGTTCATGTATTCACTATGTGTTAATGCTTTGTTCCGGTTCTCTATTAAAAGGAGGCCTTAATATCCCTTAGTTTCCGTAAGGACCCCGCTGCCACGGGAGGGTAGGACAAAAGATGTCATGCAAGTTCTTTTCCATAAGCACGTATGACTATGTTCGGAATACATGCCTACATTACATTGAAGAACTGGAGCTAGTTCTGTGTCACCCTAGGTTATGACTATTACATGATGAGCTGCATCCGGCATAATTCTCCATCACTGATCCATTGCCTACGAGCTTTCCATATATTGTTCTTCGCTTATTTACTTGTCCGTTGCTATTGCTATCATCACTACAAAATACCAAAAACATTGCTTTTACTACTGTTACCTTTTGCTATCGTTATCACCACTATCATATTACTTTGCTACTAAACAGTTTGCTGCAGATATTAAGTTTCCAGATGTGGTTGAATTGACAACTCAGCTGCTAATACTTGAGAGTATTCTTTGGCTCCCTTGTGTCGAATCAATAAATTTGGGTTGAATACTTTACCCTCGAAAACTGTTGTGATCCCCTATACTTGCGGGTTATCACACACTATCTTTGACCCATATGTATAGCCCATTTAAATCTAACCCTTTGGCTTTCCCGCCCGCTAGTATTGTTCTGTACACATCCTATTATAATATGCCGTCCACTCCCCGTCTCCATTCCATACCCTCATTGTCATCGTCAAGTCCATCCCTTCCATTGGTCTCCGATGATCTATGGCAGCCTCTTTGACAGCCCCACCACCTTCCATCGCCGATGCACCCTCCCAAGGAAACATTAGGGAGGTCTTAGATTAGATTTTTTTACCATTTGTCCCCCGAGGCATTGATGATTTGTCTTTCGCCCCCCACCAAGTGATTTTCGTCAAGCTCCTCCACAGGCATGGCGGCGTGCGAACTCTCCTAGGCTTGCTTGGCAGCGTTGGTTGGCAGTCACTGGGTTGTGTCCCTAAGGTCCACCGGGACTGGTTGGGGATGTAGGCGTGGACACTTACTACCTGGAGGTGTTGACTGGGACCCAGTGGCTAATGCCGGACTAGGAGTGGAAGGAGATGCCTTACGCTCTTTCTAATGCGGTGGATGTGTTGTGGACGATTAGTGGTGTCTCGAAACATGAATGTTGGGGCGGTGGCCCCGAATGGCGTTCTGTTTGGTTTGCTCTCCGGCGAGCTCCATGGCGGCGATGGTGGCTATGCCTCTTGGTCATTTGGGTGGCGAGCGGTGTAGCGACACATGGCTTGGGCTCGCTCTCTCTCGTTGGCAATGATGATGCCCATATCCGGATCTGGAGGCTTGTGCTTGTCGTGGTTGTCCTAGGTGCTTCGCGGTGACACGGTTGAGCTGCCAAGCGAAACACTACTGCAGGAATGACCACAAGTGGCGGGTGCAAAAAGCCTAGTAGTGGAGGACCAAGCTCTCAGGGCCGCCCGCCACTGACCTCCTACCACTGCTATTATGGCATAAATGGTGGGCCGTCGCCAGCCATTGATGACAGTGCTATAGTGGCGGGCAGAAGTTATGGCCTGCCACAACTATAATCTCTGCTCGCCACTGTTGTGTGTATTAGTAGTGGCAGGCACCTTTGCCGCCCGCCACTGGTAGTGATGTCGGCATATAGATAAATTTATGTCGTGACAAAGTTTTTTTGCCGTCATGGTAGCATTTTAATGGCGATGAAGTAGTATTTTGCACTCAATCATCCCATTGCATTCAAACAATCATATTACAATGGTGTAAGATTACTAATGAAGCAAACATACAATATAAGAAGTGTAGGGCAACAAAAAAAGTAAAATTCTCAACTCAAAAAATGAACATTGAATCAAGATGGTTTGAAGCACTATATCGCTCGCAATTGATTACTACAATATGTCTTCGACTCTGTCGGAATCGGGGCTCCGCGGACCCACAAGGTTCAAACTCAGGGGCATGTGCGAAGATCAACCTGCTCAGGCTTCAAGCTCGCCACCCCATAGCCTAACTTCGACGAGTTTGCCCAAACGGGGCAAGAGGGACACAACAGTTTACCCGGGTTCAGGCCACCTTGCGGTGTAAAACCCTACTCCTGCTTTGTGGTGGATTGGCCTCATGAGGAGGCAGAGGGCGAACTAGTACAGTGGAAGAGTTGCCTCGAGAGGGCTCTTGGGAGTGTGTTGAATCCATCAAATCGGGTCCCTTTCGGTCTCCCCCTCTATGGTGGAAGCTAACCTATATATATATATAGTGGCCTTGGTTCTCTTCCCTCATAGTTTAGGCAGGAAGGGAACCCACAACGGGCAATTTGAAAGGGGAAAAGAAGTACATATTATCCTGACGAAAGGTGGCCTTCTCCTACAAAGCTATTGGACGTGACGCAAAAGTGGGCTCAGTGCTGACACCCATCCTACCGAGCCAGCAGTCTTGCTCTTGTTGCACCGGAATGGGAACCTTTGGGGGATTCCTTCAGGGACCCGCGTACGTCCTTCCCTCCTTAGCACCAAAGAGGAAATTGTCCTCCACTGTGCCCGCTCGCACCCACCCGGGCTTGGTTGTCATGGCTCACGCCACTGTGAGCCTCGCGAGGATGGGTACCTGCATAGAAATATCCGCCCTCAGTAGGCAGCCTTGAGAGGCCACTCCTTAGGAGGGCTTGGTGCTGCTCGCCTCGCGGGGCAACGGGCCATCGCGGGGGTCTTGTCCCACTGAGTCTTGTATCTGGGCCGTACGGGCCATCGATGGGCTCGCGTGCTGGGCCGCAGGTAGGCAAGTCTGGGTACCCCCAACCCCAGAATGTCGATAGTAGCCCGCAGGCCCAAGGCACGCCCGAGCTGGCTTCGAGGCAAAGACAAGGGGCCGAAGGGTCAAAGCGACACATGCCCCAATCGCCTATAGACCAGGCGGACACGTGGCGCTTGACGGGACGCTGATGCCTCCGCTTCCCCACGTCGCCTCGGCAACTGCCCATGCTAACAAAAGGCCAGTCCCCATGGCAGAGCCATCATTGCTTGCCCTCGCCTTGCTCTTGATCCCCTTCTCCAACCGAAAGCTTCTCCAGATCACCGAGGAAGTGCACCTTAGCCCCGTGCTCCCGCAGACGGCAGACAAAGGCAGTGAGTGGGGCGAGACCCTGATCTGGGCTGGCTCCGCGGAGCGCAGCACCTTGACACCGACGGTGTACCCCTTTGTCGGTGTCAAAACCGGCGGATCTCGGGTAGGGGGTCCCGAACTGTGCGTCTAAGGCAGATGGTAACAGGAGGCAAGGGACACGATGTTTACCCAGGTTTGGGCCCTCTTGATGGAGGTAATACCCTACGTCCTGCTTGATTGTTCTTGATAATATGAGTAGTACAAGAGTTGATCTACCACGAGATCAGAGAGGCTAAACCCTAGAAGCTAGCCTATGGTATGATTGTATGTTGTCCTACGGACTAAAACCCTTCGGTTTATATAGACACTGGAGGGGGCTAGGGTTACACAAGGTCGGTTACAAAGGAGGAGATATACATATCCGTATTGCCTAGCTTGCCTTCCACGCCAAGTAGAGTCCCATCCGGACACGGGACGAAGTCTTCAATCTTGTATCTTCATAGTCTAACAGTCCGGCCAAAGGATATAGTCCAGTTGTCCGGAGACCCCCTAATCCAGGAGTCCCTCAGTAGCCCCTGAACCAGGCTTCAATGACGATGAGTCTGGCGCGCAGTGTTGTGTTCGGCATTGCAAGGCGGGTTCCTCCTCCACATACATCA
Source organism: Triticum urartu (assembly GCF_003073215.2). Lineage (NCBI taxonomy): Eukaryota > Viridiplantae > Streptophyta > Magnoliopsida > Poales > Poaceae > Triticum > Triticum urartu. Next base: position 384,276,912 of record NC_053022.1, on the reverse strand, counting down.
TGGAAGAGTTTTGAATACAAGGATAGTGTCCGGCCCTGCAAAATAAGCTCCACATACCACCGTAGAGAGAATAATATTTCCACAAATCTAATCTGCTGACATGTTTCGACGGCACGACATTACGCCATGACCCAGTTATAATTTGAACCGCTTTTCTCAACCAGCTCCGCACATATCGCGAGGCGGTTTTCTTGACATGTCTTGTCAAAGCAGAGATCGTGTTCCCTTTATCACGGGATTCTCATCAATACGGACGTGGGTAACCCAGGCCGCGCCATCAATTATGGCGCCTAGGGAATAAGAGGTTTTACCAGGCAAGTGGGGAGACACATCGCCTCTTCCGCCCTTATAAAGGGATAAGGATTTACTTTTTTCACCCACGCCTTCTTCTTCCTCGCTTACCCATTCCCGCACACTCGAGCTCTAGCGCCCAAGCTCATGTTCTTCTTCTCAAACCACTCCAAGCATGTCGGGAGCAGGAGGCAAGTGGATGGTCTCCTCCGTCACGGAGGAGAACGTCAAAAAATTACGGGAAGCCGGATATCTAGCCGCGGATATCACGCACTGGCTGCCTGATGCGGGGCAGATCATCCCAATGCCCGAACCCCATGAGAGGGTAGTTTTTCTTACCCATTTCATCCGCGGTCTGGGATTTCCCCTCTGATGTCTACTACACAACCTTCTTATTGTAGACGTTGTTGGGCCTCCAAGTGCAGAGGTTTGTAGGATAGTAGCAAATTTCCCTCAAGTGGATGACCTAAGGTTTATCAATCCGTAGGAGGCGTAGGATGAAGATGGTCTCTCTCAAGCAACCCTGCAACCAAATAACAAAGAGTCTCTTGTGTCCCCAACACACCCAATACAATGGTAAATTGTATAGGTGCACTAGTTCGGTGAAGAGATGGTGATACAAGTAGTATATGGATGGTAGATAATAGTTTTTGTAATCTGAAAATATAAAAACAGCAAGGTAACTAATGATAAAAGTGAGCGTAAACGGTATTGCAATGCATTGAAACAAGGCCTAGGGTTTATACTTTCGCTAGTGTAAGTTCCCTCAACAATAATAACATAATTGGATCACATAACTATCCCTCAACATGCAACAAAGAGTCACTCCAAAGTCACTAATAGCGGAGAACAAACGAAGAGATTATGGTAGGGTACGAAACCACCTCAAAGTTATTCTTTCCAATCAATCCGTTGGGCTATTCCTATGAGTGTCACAAACAGCCCTAGAGTTCGTACTAGAATAACACCCTAAGACACAAATCAACCAAAACCCTAATGTCACCTAGATACTCCAATGTCACCTCAAGTATCCATGGGTATGATTATACGATATGCGTCACACAATCTCTGATTCATCTATTCAACCAACACATAGGACGTCAAAGAGTGCCCCAAAGTTTCTACCAGAGAATCACGACAAAAACGTGTGCCAACCCCTATGCATAGGTTCATGGGCGGAACCCACAAGTTGATCACCAAAACATACATCAAGTGAATCACGTGATATCCCATTGTCACCACAGATATCCACGGCAAGAGATACATCAAGTGTTCTCAAATCTTTAAAGACTCAATCCGATAAGATAACTTCAAAGGGGAAACTCAATCCATTACAAGAGAGTAGAGAGGGAGGAGAAACATAAGATCCAACTATAATAGCAAAGCTCGCGATACATCGAGATCGTATCACCTCAAGAACACAGAGAGAGAGATCAAACACATAGCTACTGGTACATACCCTCAGCCCCGAGGGAGAACTACTCCCTCCTCGTCATGGAGAGCACCGGGATGATGAAGATGGCCACCGGAGAGGGATTCCCCCTCCGGCAGGGTGCCGGAACGGGTCTAGATTGGCTTTCGGTGGCTACGGAGGCTTCTGGCGGCGGAACTCCCGATCTATTGTGCTCCTCGATGTTTTTAGGGTATATGGAGATATATAGGAGGAAGAAGTGCGTCAGGGGGGCCATGAGGGGCCCACAAGGGGCCCATGAGGGTGGAGGACGCGCCCAGGGGGTGGGCGCGCCCCCTGCCTCATGGCTTCCTCGTTGATCCCCTGACGTGCACTCCAAGTCTTCTGGGCTTCTTCTGATCCAAAAATAAGTTCTGTGAAGTTTCCGGTCAATTGGACTCCGTTTGATTTTCCTTTTCTGCGATACTCTAAAACAAGGAAAAAAACAGAAACTGGCACTGGGCTCTGGGTTAATAGGTTAGTCCCAAAAATCATATAAAATAGCATATAAATGCATATAAAACATCCAAGGTTGATAATATAATAGCATGGAACAATCAAAAATTATAGATACATTGGAGACGTATCACCCTCCACCCGTTTGTCCGCGGGCTCATGTTCTACTATGGGCTGGATTTTCATGATCTGGCCCCCAACTTCATCCTCAACATCTCGGCGTTTATTGTCGTGTGCGAGGCCTTCCTCCGCATCAGGCCCCACTTCGGCCTATGGCTGAAAACCTTCAATGTCAAACCGAAGGTGGTGAGCGGCCAGCAAGCAGAGTGCGGAGGCGCCATGGTGGGAAAGATGCCTGATGTCACCTGGCTCGAGGGAACCTATGTGGATACCATAGAGGGGTGGCAATCGGAGTGGTTCTACATCACTGAGCCGCGCGACTCCAACTGGGTGGCGGCCCCCAAATTTCGATCCGGAATCCCCACGTGTATCACCTCCTGGAAAAAGAAGGGCCTGTCCTGGGGTTCTTTGGTAGAGTTGACCGGACTCCAGACCTGCATCCAGAACATGACGAGCAAGAAAATCAAGCTCGTCAACGTGGTCCAGGTTATGCTCTTCCGCCGGATTCTTCCGTGTCAATGGCGGGCATTTGTTTTGTGGGAGTTCGACCCGGCCAAGCACCAAACGCTGCGAGAGCTCTATGACATGATGCACGAGGACGTTTGGAGGGTGCTATTCAAGAGAGCCGAGATCCCTCCCCCCCTCAACGAGGACCGCGGACTCAGCGCAAAGCGCCGTGCCAATCCAGTAGGCTTTTTATATCTCTCAGGGTATTTATTTGCCCCGGTTTAGTTGTGTGTAGGATCTGAACTTCCATGTCATTAACAGGACTGGATAGAGACGGCGGAGTAGCTTGATAGCCCAGCCCCGCTGCCCGAAGATCCTGCAGACGCTCTTCTGACGAAGATGCTGACTCCGGCACCCTATGAGGTGCCTGAAAAGAAGACCAAGAAGAAGGCCGCGGGGACCCGAAAGGGTCTCCGGTGCAAGGTTGTATCGGAGTGATCGGACGATGACTCCGACGCGCACTCCTCCCATGAAAAGGAGGAGGAGAAAAACTTTCCCCCCCAGCCGGGGAGACAAGAAAAGGAAGGCCGACCCATCCGGGGAGGCCGAAGGGTCCAAGAAGGGAAGGACCCTCCTTCCAGACTGTGCCACGACGGCCGCCAACAACGACGACGAGTGGCTATCCAGGGACAAGCCCCTGGCGAAGTCATAAGTGTCCGGACACTATAGTACTTCATGGTATGTTTTATTGTACTGCCTTTCCTCATGCCGAACATGATTGTGCAGTCCGTCTGTCGATGTCAAAACCGGCAGATCTCGGGTAGGGGGTCCTGAACTGTGCGTCTAGGCCGGATGGTAATAGGAGGCAGGGGACACGATGTTTTACCTAGGTTCGGGCCCTCTTGATGGAGGTAAAACCCTACGTCCTGCTTGATTGATATTGATGATATGGGTAGTACAAGAGTAGATCTACCATGAGATCAGAGAGGCTAAACCCTAGAAGCTAGCCTATGGTATGATTGTATGTTATGGTTGTTGTCCTACGGACTAAAAACCCTTCGGTTTATATAGACACCGGAGAGGGTTAGGGTTACACAAGGTCGGTTACAAAGGAGGAGATATCCATATCCGTATTTCCTAGCTTGCTTTCCACGCCAAGTAGAGTCCCATCCGGACACGAGACGAAGTCTTCAATCTTGTATCTTCATAGTCTAACAGTCCGGCCAATGGAGATAGTCCGGCTGTCCGGAGACCCCCTAATCCAGGACTCCCTCAGTAGCCCCTGCAGGCTTCAATGACGATGAGTCCGACGCGCAGTATTGTCTTCGGCATTGCAAGGCGGGTTCCTTCTCCGAATACATCACAGAAGAATTTGAATACGAGGATAGTGTCCGACCCTACAAAATAAGTTCCACAATCCACCGTAGAGAGAATAATATTTTCGCAGATCTAATTTGCTGGCTTGTTTTGGAAGCACGATGTTATGTCATGGCCCGGTGATTATTCGAACCGTTTCTTTTAACCAGCTCCACACATAACGCGAGGCGGTTTCTTGACACGTCTTGTCGAAGCGGAGATCGTGTTCCCCCAATTACGGGATTCTCATTAATGTGGTCGTGGGTAAGCCAACCGTGTCTAGGACTCCTGGATTATACGCAATTCCTAAACGGCCACGGAGAGGGCGCTTGATATTCACCCTCTTTATAAAGGGACAAGGTTTTCGCTTTTTCCCTCTCGTGCTCAATCGAACCCTTCCCCCGCCTCGAGTTCTAACACCCAAAGCCCAGGTTAGGTGCTCCGGATCTTCAATCATGTCCGGATCCAGCCTTCAAGGCCGATGGATGCCCTCCTCCATTACGGAAGAGGACATTAAGAAGTTGAGGGAGGCCAGATACCTGAACGCCGAGGTTTCGCATCGGCTGCCTGCTCGAGGGCAGATCGTCCCTACTCCCAAACCCAGCGAGAACGTCGTGTTCGTCTCCCACTTCCTCCGAGGTCTAGGCCTCACTCTGGATCCCTTCGTCAGGGGTTTGATGTTCTATTACGGGCTAGATTTCCACGATCTAGCTCTGGACTCCTTTCTCCACATCTCGACATTTATTGTCGTGTGTGAGGCCTTCCTCCGTGTTACCCCTCACTTCGGCTTGTGGCTCAAGACCTTTGAAGTAAAGCCGAAGATGACCGAGGGGCAACATGCAGCGTGCGGAGGTGCATCAATAGGTAAGATGGCAGGAGCTCCATGGCCGAAAGGTTCCTTTCCAGAGGTGTCCGAATTATGGCAACGGGAGTGGTTTTACGTCACGGCTCCTAGAAGTGCCAAGTGGGCGGATGCCCCCGCTTTCCGCCCGGGCCCCCCACCACAACTGATGTCATGGATTAGCAGAGGTCTGAGCTGGGGTCCAGCCAAGGACGTGCCTATACTGCAAAGCCGCATCCGAGATCTCTTCGAGGGAGATTTTAATTTGGTTGTGGTAATACAAGTTATGTTGGTTCGTCAAGTCTAGCCTTGCAAACGCTAGCCCCTTCGCTTGTGGGAGTTCAACCGCGTGCCATTCAAAGTTTCCTCTGCCTGACTCACGAGGAGATGTACAAGTCATTCTTCGGACCTCAAGTAGAGTGTCCGGATATTACCGAGGACGTGGGCCTGAGCAGTAACCGCGCCGCCGAACAAGTAAGAAATCCTCTGGCCGAACACACTGTCTTTTATTCGTCACGAAGTTATTTCTGAGAGTTTTCTTTTTGACTAGGACTGGCTAACAAAGGCGAAGATGATTCGGTGTTTGGCCCCCCTCCCTGAGGGTTTGGAAAATCCGATATTGGAAAAGATGCTCGAGGCCGCACCTTGCCCAGAGCCCTCGAAGGAAGATACGGGGGGGATAATACGGGCGGACGCGGGCCCCCATCGCTGCCCGTTCCAACCGAGGGAATGAGCATCTCCATGAAGGAGGATAACCGGGGGAGGAAAAGGACTGCTTCCGAGGATCCGAAAGCCGAAGCCTCCAAACGGGAGAAGAAGTCTCCCACAGAGGGTCCTGCCTCGGGGGGGTGCTTTTGCCGCACAAAGTCCACTGGGGGATCAGCCCTCCAACGAGTCGTAAGTGATCCAAAATACTTTAATAGTAAAGGTATGCTATCTTTTTCTGAGAAAATAACCACCGCATGTATCTTCCAGTTCGGGCCTTAGCCCCTCTCAGCTGAGCTCGTCTTCGGGGGATCTTCTTCCAGAGATGATGGAGAGCGAAACGCCTCCCCCGGACTCCTCCGCTCAAGAAGCGGGAGACCCCGAAGTGTCTTCACGGAGGGCCTCTCCGGATCCGGTGAGGCTAGAAGATAATCCCATAGACCCCCGAAGTCCCGAGCGTCCAGCTCCCAAAGAGAGCAGACAAAAGAGTCCGGCACCGTTTGGTGTGCGGTCGGACGTTCTGAGGGAGTTGGTGGGGCGAGCGGCCATCTTTGAAGAACACCGTACGCTGATGGGTACGGTGATGGAGAGAATTTCATCCGCCGAAAGCGGATTACATGAAGCCTTTATGAGTCTATTGACAGGCTTTGAGGTACATGAGATAATATGTGATAGTACTGCACATGTTAGGTGTGCCCTATGTAGATAGTAGCCCCTGAGACTCTGGTTGTCATCGAGAACGGCGGCGAACAGAGGATCATATTCCCAGGCAATAACCTGACTGCCCCTATGTGCAGGTGGTGGAAGCTCCGGTGGCTAGCCGGACTAGTGAGTTTGCCAAATTAAAACGGCAACTGGATGCGGCAGACGCCGACATCGAGCTTGTTAACAAGAGGCTTGACGAGGCACAAAGTAAGTGTTATTATTTGGTGAACGCCACATAGTAAGAGCAGCATGATGCCAATATCTTTAATATGTTGTGACTGCAGATGGAGCTGCCACCGTGGAAACCTTGCGGGCAGAACTTGCCCGAGCCAAGGAACAAGCGAGGATTAGTAATGCGGCTACTTTGAAGGCAGCCGAAGAGTTGAAAGCCGAGAAGGCCGCACATTGCGAGAGCCAAGAGAAGATGGCCAAAATGGCCATAGAATTAAAAGACACTGCTGACCGTTGCCGGGTCCTTGAAAAAGAAAACCGAGCGAAGGCAACGGACCTTGAGAAGGCCACGACGACGGACAAAGACACCCGTTCTGCTATGAGAGCGAAGAAGGAGGAGCTGCGAGAAGCCGGGGATATTGCGGCTGGGAAACCCTTCATGTTACGGAGGAAGTTCGGAGATCCATGGTATGCCCCTCAGGATCAGTTGTGGAGTTCGGCAGATGCATATATGGATTTGGCGGCGAGCGCTGCCGATGCGGCCAAGTACTTCCATGGTCAGACAGATCGCGAAGTGGACAAGCTGTTCTGGTCGCAATTCAACGTTCCAGAGCATCCGCTTTCATTGGCTGACCAGCTAGCCGAATGGGCCGAACTGAATAGGTTGTCCGGACTCGCCATGAGGTCTGTTGTGGATCAGCTATGGCCGAAAAAGCCAAAGCCGAACAACTATTTCAGCTTAGTGCAGCAGTTCCTTGGTGCGGTGTCGCGCATTAATGCGATGAAGAGGTCGGCGTGCATAGAAGGCTCGCGGATGTCCCTTGCCCGTGTTAAAGCATACTGGGCGGAGATGGACGCTACCACTATTGCGGCGCAGGGTTCGGCCATAGGCCGAGTGGCTGCCGAGCATTATTTCGAGGAGGTTCTCAAGGGTGCTCGTTTGATAGAGGCTCAGTGCTCAAAGAATATTATGTTTGAGTGATATGTATTCTCATTGTAAACACAATGCTTTTATGAAGTTTTATAAGGCTATGTTTATACTTTTGCTTGAAAGTAGTATGATGCCTCCTGTGCGGCCGTTTATGTATACATGTGTATAACCTGAAAGATTGCAGCCATCGGCTTCAACCCCCACGCATATAACGCGGAGGTGCTCGCGAAAAACGTGTGTTCACACTTAACCCAACGTCTTGGTCCTATTAAGGAGGTGATAGCGTAGCAAACGAGGCAACCGGACTATAATGCTTTAACACTTTCACTTAGCCATAGGAGTTTGACAGTGGGGCTACTAGATAGCCCCTGGTGGCTCCGCACTCTCCCGATCGCGGGGTGCGTACGTGCCTGGCCGGAAAACGGCCCTTTGTTAAGGCGGAGGAATTCTAACATTCCGATAGGTCATCGAGTGGTTAACCAGTCTCACGATATATCTTGATAGTCAGTTTTCGGCTTTCTCTACTGAGGTGCTCGTCCGGATGAACCAGGGCACAATCGCAGTAGTTCTCCTGGTACTACCTTAGCCGATAAAGCGGAACGTAAGGCACCAAAACACAAGAGCCAGGCAAACCCAACATTTGACCAAAGACAATGATTCGGAGCTGATGCATATAAGGCCAAACTCGCGATGCCGAACACTCCCTAAGGTATTCGGTCTTTATGGTATAAACCGGGCCTAAATAGTTCCCTTTGTAAGAAGCCCCTTGTGTCCAGATACGTGCATTATTCTGACGTGGCCACATGCCAAGACGTCAGCATCCTTCTCAATTGTGCTGAGAATTCGGCGGATGTGTATTAACAAGAGACAGTAACAAAGGTTTACACAGGGTCTTAATCTAAAAAGAATCCTTGGAGCGGGTCCCTGCTGCACATCTGCACCCGTGTCTCCGTTGTGCCGTATCCTGGACGGGTGTAGCACGATGATCATCTGTAAAAGAGAGGAACTTAGGTGAAAAAGTTGTCGTGCAAAAAGATAGTTTTTAAAGAAACCATGTATAATTCAAGATGAGTAAATTGCCACTTGTCTGCGCGCCTTGAGCCCCTTGTATTTGTAATAGGGGTGTGACCATTGATCCGGTATGAGTTACATATAGCTGCGCCAGACTCGTCTAACCGTGTCCGAGGTCTTGACGACCTGTTAAATGCTTTGGTTGGTGAGGCCGTTTTTAGTGTGCGGCTGCCAAGGCAGCCGCACTCTCTTCGGCGCGCAAAGATCGCTTAATACTTCCGTTCACTGTAATGATGCCACATGGGCCGGGCATCTTGAGTGTGAGGGAAGCGTAGTGCGGTATTGCATTAAAGCGAGCGAAAGCTTCACGTCCGAGTAGTGCTTGATAGCCACTTTGGAACGGAGCGATGTGGAAGGTTAAATGTTCGCTACGGAAGTTATCGGGGAAGCCGAATATAACCTTTAGTAGCAGGGAGCCCGTGCAATGAGCCCCTGGGCCTGGCGTTACTCCTTTAAAGGTAGTATTGCTATGGCAAATTTTTGTTGGGTCTATCCCCATTTCGCGGATTGTATCCTGGTATATCAGGTTTAGACTGCTGCCACCGTCCATCAGGACTCATGTGATGTGGTATCCGTCAATTATTGGGTCTAATACCAGGGCAGCCCATCCTGCACGCCAGATACTTGCTGAGTAATCACGATGGTTGAAAGTGATCGGTTGAGACGACCAGTGGCAGGACTCCGCGGTGATAGGCCCTTGGGCATATTTTTCTGGGAGTGCCGTTTTGTTTCTTCCCTTGATCACGTGTAACAAGTTTACTGTTTTGACTTCTGGTGGAAATTTCTTTTGTTCCCCAGTGTCTTGCTTGAGAGGCTCATCCTCGTCTTCGCTTGGTGTATCCTCCCCCTTGTGTACGTCGTTGAGCTTGCCGGACTGCTTGAAGACCCAACATTCTCTGTGGGTATGATTAGCGGGTTTACCAGGGGTGCTATGGATCTAACATATTTGGTCCAAAATTTTGTTTAGGCTGGACAATTCATCTTTGGCGCCTTTAGAGGGCGGCTTTTGCTGACCTGGCCGAGAGCTTTTGAATCCGGTGTTTACTGGCATGCTCTTCGTGCTGTCTTCTTTATTCCGGCATTTGTTATTGCTGTTGCGCCGTGATTTCCTATTTCCATCTCTAACTTCGGATGTACTGGGGTCGCTGGTGCTGCATCTGGCTAGCCAGCTATCCTCGCCCGCGCAAAAGCGGGTCATGAGGCTTGTTAATGCTGCCATTGTTCTCGGCTTTTCTTGGCCGAGGTGTCTGGCAAGCCATTAGTCACGGACGCTATGCTTAAATGCTGCCAAGGCTTCGGTGTCCGGACAGTCGACATTTTGGTTCTTTTTAGTAAGAAACCTGTTCCACAGCTTTCGGGCTGACTCTCTGGGCTGTTGAGTTATATGACTCAAATCATCCGCGTCCGGAGGTCGGACATAAGTCCCTTGAAAATTTGCTTGAAAGGCGTCTTCGAGCTCTTCCCAACTTCTAATGGAGCTTTCGGGGAGGCTCTTAAGCCAGTGCTGAGCTGGCCCTTTGTGTTTGAGGGGTAAATACTTAATGGCGTGGAGATCATCTCCCCGAGCCATGTGGATATGGAGGATATAGTCCTCAATCCAGACCCCAGGGTCTGTTGTTCCATCGTATGCCTCTATGTTTACGGGTTTGAATCCCTCTGGAAATTCATGGTCCAGCACCTCATCGGTGAAACATAGGGGGTGTGCGGCACCCCGATATCTGGGTGTACCGCGTTGTTCGGATATTTGTTGTGTTGCATCGTATGCTGGAGCACGCTTGCGTGGTCCATAGATGGATCTGGTTTCGCCCTCCTTTTGATGCGAGCCCTCGCGTAGACCGCGTATTGGCTTATATGCGGCGTTGCTTGCCGCTTTATGTTGGCCGTGAGGTCGTCTATCCTGCCAGATGGCTGTTTTAATTTTTGGTTGTCGGGGGTCTGAGGCCTCCTCATCGAATTCAGGTAGCAACTTCCGCTTTGGGTAGCTCTTGGTGGGGCGATTGTCGCCGTACTTCGCTGTTGTGTTGAGTACTTTACTCCATCTGATTTGGAGTGTGTCCTGCGCAGCCTTGAGCCTTTGCTTCTGCTTTTTCAGACTCCTCGCGGTGGCAACAAGCCTTTGGCGGGCATTCTGCTGCTCCGGGTGCTTGTCCGGCGTTATGTCGTCCGGACTATCATCTTTGATAGAATTGGTTTGTCCGGTTTGATTCTCCGTATTGCCGTGGTCCGGCGGTGGTTCGCCCTACTCCAACGCTCGGTCTGTATGATCATTATTTCTACCGAGGCGGGATTTGGGGCGGCGCTTGTGCCGCCGCTTTGACTGCTTCTCGAGGGAACAAGCGTCCTTCTGTTCCTCGTTGTCGTCTTATTTTGGTGTGTCCACCATGTATATGTCATATGACGAGGTGGCTTTCCAGTGCCCTATAGGTGCTGGTTCATGTTCGTCTCCTACATCGTCGTCCATACCGTCGATATCTTCGGAGTCGAAGTCGACCATGTCGGTTAATCATCGACAGTGGCTACAAAGTGGGTGGTGGGTGGGCGTCGAATTTCTTCGTCGTTCGCATCCCAATCCTGTTGGCCATAATCCGGCCAGGGCTCTCCTGACAAAGAGAGAGACCTTAGTGAATTCACAATGTCGCCGAATGGCGAGTGCTGAAAGATATCCGTGACGGTGAATTCCATGATCGGCGCCCAATCGGATTCGATTGGCAGGGGCGCGGATGGTTCGGAGTCAGAAAAAGAGTCCGGCACCTTGGGGTCACGGGCTGCGCAGAGGATTAGGCTGGTGTTCGGCTCGATCGTCGTTGAGACTGCAGCCCCTGAGGCGGTGTCTAACCACCCGTCCTCGATTGGCGCAGTTGGCTCCTAGCTAAGGGTCGGAGCTGATGCGGGCGCGGCCTCTAGGGTACTTTTCGGCGGCAGAGCTAGGTCATACCCATCGTGACAGTGCAACACGCCCGGCTGTGGCTCGAATCCGTCGAAGATCAAGTCTCCGCGGATGTCGGCCGTGTAGTTCGAACCTCCAAATCTGGCCTGATGGCCAGGGGCGTAGCTTTCAATCTGCTCCAGATTGCCAAGTGAATTAGCCTGCAGTGCAAAGCCGCCGAATACGAAGATCTGTCCGGGGAGAAGAGTCTCACCCTGGACCGCATCGCTATCGATGATAGTAGGAGCCATCAAGCCTAACGGCGATGACACAGAGGAACTCTCAATGAAAGCACCAATGTCGGTGTCAAAACCGGCGGATCTCGGGTAGGGGGTCCCGAACTGTGCGTCTAGGCCGGATGGTAACAGGAGGCAGGGGAGACGATGTTTTACCCAGGTTCGGGCCCTCTTGATGGAGGTAAAACCCTACGTCCTGCTTGATTGATATTGATGATATGGGTAGTACAAGAGTAGATCTACCACGAGATCAGAGAGGCTAAACCCTAGAAGCTAGCCTATGGTATGATTGTATGTTGTGGTTGTTGTCCTACGGACTAAAAACCCTTCGGTTTATATAGACATCGGAGAGGGTTAGGGTTACACAAGGTCGGTTACAAAGGAGGAGATATCCATATCCGTATTGCCTAGCTTGCCTTCCACGCCAAGTAGAGTCCCATCCGGACACGAGACGAAGTATTCAATCTTGTATCTTCATAGTCTAACAGTCCGGCCAATGGAGATAGTCCGGCTGTCCGGAGACCCCCTAATCCAGGACTCCCTCACCGTCCCGAGCTCATGTCGACGTACCCTCGTCGAGCGGCTCTTTGGACTTGTCAGATATGAACAACGGTTCTCTTCCGACCACTTCCACCCCTCGCCCTACGGACAACGCCGAGGTGTTGTCTAAACAAGCACCGAGCCAAGGGGAGGTGGTCCTGGGGGTGCCTCGCGGCGACTTCCCAGACTCTGGGTACCAAGGGAGCGAGGCTCCCACGGGCTTTGAGTTCGGGCCCCAGCCGGACACTGCACCGGAACCTTCGATGGTTCCAAACTCCGGCAAGCGGTCCCCCGTCAAGGGGGGCCAACCATCCGTGCCGGTGTCCTCTGTCCAACCAGAGGCACCGGGCAACCTACTGGAAGTGCTTCGCAGTGCTTCCATCGAAGAGGAGCACCGCACTATCATGAGTGCGGTGGTCGAGAATGTTCAGTCTGCCAAAAACGGACTGATCGAAGCCTGCGCCAGCCTCCTAACAGGCTTTGAGGTGAGCAATCAAAATATAAGAAAATATATCGCATAGATAGTAGCCCCTGATGCTCTGTTCGGCGTTCGCGAAGAAAAGCCAGATAGAGGACCAAATGATAACTCAGGAGTCTAATTAGAGTATGTCTATGTGTATGTGCAGGCTTCACTACTGGCTGCTGCAGCACGTACTGCGGAGGTCGCTGCGCTGAAGAAGGACCTGAAGCGGTCTGAGGACGAGCTCGGCCTTACCAAGAGGCAGCTTGAAGAGAGCAAAGGTAAGAAATACCCCTGTCTATATAGTTAAAAAGAAGTTCGGGTGTAAAGTAATAGGATCATCATGGATTTGTCAGGGGCCATGACCGAGGTGGCAACCCTGAGGAAGGAGTTGTCCGAGGCCGAAGACAAAGCGGCCAAAGAACACATTGAACAGGAGAAGCAAGAAGCCCGAGTAGGCAAGGTGCAGCAAGAGCTCGAGGCTCTCGCCAAAAAGCACGAGTCCTTGGAGCTTGACTCTAAGACACGAGAGTCCGAGCTTGCGCAGGCGCTTGAAAGCATCCGGAGCGCCAAGGCTAAAGCCCACAAGGCCCTCCAGGAGGTTGATGCGGTGAAGAAGATAGCGGCAGGTAAGGCATTCATTATGCAAAGCAAACATGTGAAGGAGACTTTCCTTTTTCTTACCCGAGTTCGGAGCTCTACAGGAGCGTTTGCAGATCTTCCCTGCAGTGTACTGGATGCCGCAGAGTTTTACCGGGCTGAGGAGGGGAGCTCAACGGAGAAGTTGTTCTGGTCTCAGTATACTAGGACCGAACACCTCATGCCCTTGAGTGACCAGCTAAAGCAGTTGGTCGAACTTCACAAGGTGGCCGAACAGGCCATGAGGGGCCTTATAGTCCGGATGTGGCCTGGCGAGCCCCTGTTCGGCAGCTACTTTGGCCTGGTAAAGCGGCTTGTGGAAGCCTGCCCGCGGCTTGAGATCATCAAGCGGTCCGTCTGCATCGAGGGTGCACGCATGGCTTTTGCCCGGGCGAAGGTGCACTAGGCGAAGCTGGACGTCGTGAAGCTGGTGAAGGAGGGGCCGCCGGAGGGCAAGGAGCATCGCCGCCCTGAGAATTATTACGAGGGTGTCCTAGAGGGTTCCCGCCTAGTGGCAGATGAGTGTGCCAAGGATGTAATTTTTGAATGAACATGCTCATGTGATCCTGTAATATGAAATGAGTTCATTTGCGCCATGCGACGCTTTCTTAATTTAAAATATTACCTTCTGTGCGGCCGTTTATAAAATCTGAGAGTTGGCCAGTCGTCGGCTTCTACCCCCATGTAACTAGTACTGGGGTGTTCGGGATAAATCTGAACACTCTTTACCCCAATTTTGGGTCCTTCAAGGGAGGTGTTCAGCGCAACGAACCAGGCAATCAGACTATAATGCTTTATCACTCTCACTTAGCCATAGAAGTCTACGATTTTAAATTTTTGGCAAAGCCCCTGGTATTTGGAGGGCCGAATTTGGGGCGCTATACACGCCTAAGACGGACAAGGCCGACTCCTCGCCCGAAGCGGAAAAAGTCTTTAAGGACTTGAGACCTCTCGAACAGCGACCAGTCTCTCGCCTTATCATGACAGTTAGTTTTTGGCTTTCTCTACTGAGGTGCTCGTCCGGAAGAACCGGGACACAATCGCAGTAGTTCTCCCACCGCTACCTTAGCCGATATAGCGGAACATAAGGTACCAAAGCATGGGAGCCGGGCAACCCAACATTTGACCAAAGACATGATTCCGAGCTGATGCATATAATGCTATAAGTTCGGGGTGCCGCACTATCGAAAGTGTTTGGAATTCTTGTGCCGTATTATGGGGTAAACGAGAGCCCCTGGCATACTGACCGTACCCGAACATGCGGGTGCGGATTGTCGTAAATGGACTTACAAGAGAAAGAAAAAGACTTAAATAATGCAATGACAGATTAATGATATGCATTGTTATTTGAATAATACGTCAAAGCGTACTGGTACAAGTAGTGCAATAAGCATAAAGTAGGACAATTCGAAATGTCCTATCCCAGGGCAAGCTACGCATAAATAGTGAAAAGCGGGTATATCAAGTATTACTAGAGACCACCCGGCGGTTCCCGTGTTCATCTTAGCTTCTTGCTGCCTTGGTTGTTACTTCCGGAATGTGTCCGGTAATCGTACTGCCGGAAAGGGCGTCCAAAGAGTTAGGCCCTGAAAGAGAAAGGGAATGTCAAAGGTATACAACTCCTAGTGTGGTTAAGCCACAATGCGGGGCGTGTCCTGATTGTGCCCCTGCCTATGTCCATGGCATTTTCAATGCGTAGTTATGTACGCGTGGCACGTATTTCATCGCTTCACCGGGACTGGGACGGGGGCCGAATTGCTAGGCGAGCTCTGATCGTGCCAGACGATCCTGTTGCAGCTTGTTCCGGACTCGCTTGAAGGTGTCCGGGGGCTGTAATGCCGAATGGGTGGTTTGCCTGAACAGGCTGCTTTGTGCTTCTGCTGCAAGGGCCGCAGTGTGCTCTTCCGTATGGAGCGAGCGTTCTGTGTTTCCATTTACTGTTATGACCCCGCAAGGTCCTGGCATCTTGAGCTTGAGGTATGCATAATGCGGCACTGCATTGAATTTTGCAAATGCTGTCCGTCCGAGCAGTGCATGATAGCCACTGCGAAATGGGACGATGTCGAAGATTAACTCTTTGCTTCGAAAGTTATCTGGTAATCCGAAGACCACTTCCAGTGTGATTGAGCATGTGCAATGTGCCTCTACACCTGGGATGACGCCTTTAAAGGTGGTTTTGCTGGGTTTGATCCTCGAGGGATCGATACCCATTTTTCGCACTGTATCCTGATAAAGCAGGTTCAGGCTGCTGCCGCCGTCCATAAGGACTCGAGTGAGGTGAAATCCGTCAATGATGGGGTCTAGGACCAGTGCGGCGGATCCGCCATGACGGATGCTAGTGGGATGGTCCCTGCGATCGAAGGTGATCGGACAGGCAGACCATGGGTTGAACTTCGGGGCGACGGGCTCCATCGCATAGAAGTCCCTTAGTGCATGCTTCCGCTCCCTCTTGGGAATGTGGGTTGCGTATATCATGTTCACCGTCTTCACTTGTGGGGGAAACCCCTTCTGTCCTCCTGTGTTCGGCGGCCGGGGCTCCTCCTCGTCATCGCTATGCAGCCCCTTGTCCTTGTTCTCGGCTTTTAACTTGCCAGCCTGCTTGAACACCCATCATTCTCTATTGGTGTGATTGGCTGGCTTGTCGGGGGTGCCGTGGATTTTACACGAGCGACCTAGTATGCGATCCAGACTGGATGGAGCCGGAGTATTTCTTTTAAATGGCTTTTTCCGCTGACCGGATCTAGAGCCTCTGAATCCGGCATTAACCACCATATCTTCGGTGTTATCGCCGTTATTGCGGCGCTTTGGTCTATTACGACGTTGCCTACCGTTAACATCTTTGGTATCCGAGGTATCCGGATTCCTCGATGTGTTGTTGCTGCGAGCCAGCCAGCTGTCCTCGCCCGCGCAAAAGCGGGTCATGAGTGTCGTGATGGCTGCCATAGATTTTGGCTTCTCCTGGCTGAGGTGGCGGGCGAGCCACTCGTCGCGTATGTTATGCTTGAATGCCGCTAGGGCCTCGGCATCCGGACAGTCTACAATTTGGATTTTCTTTGTCAGGAACCGAGTCCAGAATTGTCTGGCCGATTCCCCTGGCTGCTGGGTTATGTGGCTCAAGTCATCAGCATCCGGTGGCCGCACATAAGTTCCCTGGAAGTTGTCAAGAAATGTGTCTTCCAGATCCTCCCAACTGCCGACGGAGTCTGCTGGCAAGCTGTTCAGCTAATGCCGAGCTGGTCCTTTGAGTTTTAGTGGGAGGTACTTGATGGCATGTAGATCATCACCGCGAGCCATGTGGATGTGAAGGAGGAAATCCTCGATCCATACAGTGGGATCTGTTGTGCCATCGTATGATTCGATATTTACGGGTTTGAAACCCTCCGGGAATTCATGATTCATAACTTCATCAGTGAAGCATAGGGGGTGTGCGGCGCCTCTGTGCCGGGCTATATCTCGATACAGTTCGTATGAGTCTTGTCTGCTGTATTCAGCCTGGCCGGATTTACTCTTGGTGTATCCGACGCGACGATCATCGTCCCGTGTTGGCGCGCGTGCCCGTGTCCCATATATTAACCTTGCGATTTTTGCCTCATTGTCCAAGATGTCTCGCAGGTCCTCTGTGTTGCTCCGGGCCCTGGTATTTTTGACTGAGTGGCAACGGGTTGCGGTCTGAACTTTAGGCTGAAACGCCTCTCTGACTCGGCCGCGTAATGGCCGGTCAGCCGCATTGTACACTGGTGAATGAGGTTTCAATGCTTCCTCCTCGAGGTGAGGTAGCAACTTGCGTTTTGGGTAACTCTTGGACGGGTGCTCGAGTTCATGCTCTTCGGCCGCAAGGACTTCGGTCCACCTGTCTGCTAGCAAGTCTTGATCGGCTTGAAGCTGTTGCTGCTTTTTCTTCAGGCTATTTGCTGTGGCCATAAGCCGGCGCTTGAAGCGCTCTTGCTCGACGGTGTCCTCAGGCATGATAAACTCGTCGTCGCCGAGGCTCGCCTCATCTTCGGAGAGAGGCATGTAATTATCCTCCTCCAGTTCTCCATCTGCTACCTGCTCTGGAGGGCTAACTTGTTCATCCTTCAGCTCTACATCGTGCTGGAGGGGATTGTTGTTGTCTTTGGCACTATTCGGAGTGTTATTATCTCCTGTGTCAGTATCACTGCTCTTGCTGTGGCGGGACTTAGAGTGGCGCCGCTGACGTCGGCGCTTGGGTTGCTTTCTGGTGGGGTCATTCTCGGTTGTCTCGTCGCCATTGCCTTCTTTGGGGGTGTCCACCATGTATATATCATATGATGAGGTGGCGGTCCAGCGCCCTGAGGGAGGTGGTTCCTGTTCGTCTCCGGCTTCGTCGTCCATACCTTCGAAGTCTTCAGAGTCAAAGTCGAGCATGTCGGTTAAGTCATCGATAGTGGCTACTAAGTGGGTGGTGGGTGGGCAGCGAATTTCTTCCTCGTCCGCATCCCATTCTAGCCGGACATGGTTCGGCCAAGGTTCTCCTGACAGGGAGAGAGACCTTAATGAATTTAGCACATCTCCGAAAGGTGAGTGCTGAAAGATATCCGCGGAGGTGAACTCCATGATCGGCGCCCAGTCGGACTCGATGGGCACGGATGTGAGCGGCTCGGAGTCCGTGGCCGGAGATGAATCCAGTGGTTCGGCGACACGGCTCTCGTAAGGGGTGAAGTCAGTATCCGGCTCTATCGCCACTGAGAGTGCGGCCTCCATCGCGGGGTCCATCCATCCGCTCTCGGATGGCGTGACTTGCTCCGGATTGATAGCCAGAGTGGTTGCTGATGCGATCTCCTGAACATTGTCCGACGGCAGAGTTACGTCATGTTCATCGCGACTGTGTGGCGCGTCCGACATGGGCTTGAATCCGTCAAAGATCAAGTCTCCGCGGATGTCGGCCGTGTAGTTCAAGTTTCCAAATCTGACCTGATGGCCAGGGGCGTAGCTCTCGATATGCTCCAGGTGGCCAAGCGAATTGGCCCGCAGTGCGAAGCCGCCAAATACGAAGATCTGTCCGGGGAGGAAAACCTCACCTTGGACCGCATCGCTAGCGATGATCGAAGGAGCCATCAAGCCTTACGGTGATGACACAGTGGAACTCTCAATGAAAGCACCAATGTCGGTGTCAAAAACGGCATATCTCGGGTAGGGGGTCTCGAACTGTGCGTCTAAGGAGGATGGTAACAGGAGGCAAGGGACACGATGTTTACCCAGGTTCGGGCCCTCTTGATGGAGGTTATACCCTACGTCCTGCTTGATTGTTCTTGATAATATGAGTAGTACAAGAGTTGATCTACCACGAGATCAGAGAGGCTAAACCCTAGAAGCTAGCCTATGGTATGATTGTATGTTGTCCTACGGACTAAAACCCTCCGATTTATATAGACACCGGAGGGGGCTAGGGTTACACAAGGTCGGTTACAAAGGAGGAGATATACATATCCGTATTGCCTAGCTTGCCTTCCACGCCAAGTATAGTCCCATCCAGACATGGGACGAAGTCTTCAATCTTGTATCTTCATAGTCCAACAGTCCGGCCAAAGGGTATAGTCCCGCTGTCCGGAGACCCCCTAATCCAGGACTCCCTCACCCTTCTTCCTCCACAACATCTTTGCGGAGCTGGTCCCGCCCTTCTCGGAGTTCTTCTATGCCATCCTCAGCCACTACTGGATCCAGGCTCTCCATCTCCAGCCCCTTTTCGTCCTCCTCCTGTCCATCTTTGTGTTTTACTGCAAGGCCATCGTGGGCATGAGGCCCTCTATGGCGCTCTTCCACCAGTTCTTTAGCTTGCAGTTGCACGACCCGAAGCAACGCTCCGGCTGCGCTTCCTTCATCACGGTTCACAAGGGGAACACGCTCATGAAGGCCGGGAAGAAGGTGGAAGGCTTCCAGCACCGCTGGGTCTTACTAGACACGCAGGGCCTCAACTCACGACTCGAGCTGCCGACATCGCTGCCCGAGCGGCACGAGGGGCTATGGGGCTCCACAAAGCTCGATGATGCTCGCGTAGACCCCGTTGTGAGGAGGATAAACTCTCACATGGAGGCCAAGGTGCTAACAGGGGGGATGATCGTAACGAAATTCCTGAGGCAGCGCCTGGTGCCGCTCAGGGCCCACTCGCGCCCCCTTTGGGAATTCCGAGGCATGCAGGACAAAATGAGGCTCCGCCCTACCACCCTGATGGGCGAGGAGCTGGACAAGGCCATGGACGTCCTGCTCAGCAGCGATCCAGGGATCGTCCCCGAGGCCTACATCTCTTTGTACCACTGAGCTGACTTGGGGGGGGGGGGGACTGGTCGCCACCATGCCCACCTTCGACGAGCTGGGTCTCGTGCCGGCCGAGCACCCCAACCCCCCGGTGTCGGTGTCTTCTGGCGACAGCGGCGACGAGGAGAACTCGGAAGAGACTGAGGACGACGACCTGGAGGAAGTGTCCCCCATTGCAGAGCGAGCTCCTGGGCAGCCTCAAAGACGATGATGATGACAACAACGATGATGCCGATGGTGGCGACGATGGCGAGCCCCCGGCCGCGGGCTTCCCACGTTCCACCAGGGCCCTGAGGAGGTCTGGGCCCAGCCTCCTGGCCACACGATCGTCCAGTGGGGTGACTGAGGGAGTCCTAGACTAAGGGGTCCTCGGTGTCTTGCCTGTTAACCATGGGCCGGATTGATGGGCTGTGAAGATACGAAGACCGAAGACTGTACCTGTGTCCGGATGGGACTCTCCTTGGCGTGGAGGGCAAGCTTGGCGACCCAACATGTAGATTCCTTTCTTTGTAACCGACCTTGTGTAACCCTAGATCCTCCCAGTGTCTATATAAACCGGAGGACTTAGTCCGGAGGGGGGGTCAGACATCATTATAGTCATACAGGCTAGACTTCTAGGGTTTAGCCATTACGATCTCGTGGTAGATCAACTCTTGTAATACTCATATTCATCAAGATCAATCAAGCAGGACGTAGGGTATTACCTCCATAGAGAGGGCCCGAACCTGGGTAAAACATTATGTCCCATGTCTCCTGTTACCATCGACCTTAGAC
The DNA here is from genome assembly GCF_003073215.2 of Triticum urartu. Lineage (NCBI taxonomy): Eukaryota > Viridiplantae > Streptophyta > Magnoliopsida > Poales > Poaceae > Triticum > Triticum urartu. The sequence continues at coordinate 384,256,520 of NC_053022.1, read as the reverse complement.
GCACAGTTCGGGACCCCCTACCCGAGATCCGCCGGTTTTGACACCGACATTGCTGCTTTCATTGAAAGTTCCACTGTGCCGTCGCCAAGAAGTTCGATGGCCCCTTAAATCATCTACAACGATGTTGTCCAAGGGGGAGTCTTCCTTCCCTGACAGATCTTCGTGTTCGGCGACTTCGCTCTGCGGGCCAACTCACTTGGCCATCTGGAGCAGATCGAAAGCTATGCCCCTGGCCATCAGGTCAGATTTGGGAGCTTGAACTACGTTGCGAACATCCGCGAAGACTTGATCTTTGCCGGATTCGAGACCGCGGCTACCGCTCCTGGTCACCTCGAGGGACATGACCTAAATCTATCATCAGACTGCATCCAGGAGACAACTCCCGTAACCGCTTTGGCCTTAGATCCGGAGCAGACAGCGCCATTCAAGGACGGGAAGCTCAACCCCGCCAAGGAGGCCATAGATCCCCCGGCATTGGAGCCGCACATAGACTTGATCTCACACGATACCTGTGCCATCGGAACTCCGGACTCGTATCCGGTCATAAGTTCCGAACCATGTGAGCCCACGAATGCCGAACTTGATCGTTTATCGATCTTCGAATTCAGCACGGCAGACATCTTCCAGCACTCGCCTTTGGGCGACATGCTAAACTCATTAAAGAACATGTTGATATGTCTCTGTCGTATCTACTTTTCCAAACACTTTTACCCTTGTTTTGGACTCTAACTTGCATGATTTGAATGGAACTAGCCCGGACTGACGCTGTTTTCAGCAGAATTGCCATGGTGTTATTTTTGTGCAGAAATAAAAGTTCTCGGAATGACCTGAAAATCAACGGAGAATTATTTTGGAATATATAAAAAACACTGGAAGGAAGATCCACGTCAGGGGGGCCTCCACCTGTCCACGAGGGTGGGGGCGCCCCCTACCCCCTGGGCGCGCCCCCTGCCTCATGGGCCCCCTGACGCTCCACTGACCTCAACCCTGACTCCATATATTCACTTTCGGGGAGAAAAAACCAGGGAGAAGGATTCATCGTGTTTTACGATACGGAGCCGCCACCAAGCCATAAACTCTCTCGGGAGGGCCGATCTGGAGTCCGTTCGGGGCTCTGGAGAGGGGAATCCATCGCCATCATCATCATCAACCATCCTCCATCACCAATTTCATGATGCTCACCGCCGTGCGTGAGTTATTCCATCGTAGGCTTGTTGGACGGTGATGGGTTGGATGAGATTTATCATGTAATCAAGTTAGTTTTGTTAGGTTTTGATCCTTAGTATCCACTATGTTCTGAGATTGATGTTGCTATGACTTTGCTATGCTTAATGCTTGTCACTAGGGCCCGAGTGCCATGATTTCAGATCTGAACCTATTATGTTTTCATCAGTATATGAGAGTTCTTGATCCTATCTTGCAAGTCTATAGTCACCTACTATGTGTTATGATCCAGCAACCCCGAAGTGACAATAATCGGGACCACTCCCGGTGATGACCGTACTTTTGAGGAGTTCATGTATTCACTATGTGTTAATGCTTTGGTCTGGTACTCTATTAAAAGGAGGCCTTAATATCCCTTAGTTTCTACTAGGACCCCGCTGCTAAAGGAGGGTAGGACAAAAGATGTCATGCAAGTTCTTTTCCATAAGCACGTATGACTATATTCGGAATACATGCCTACATTACATTGATGAATTGGAGCTAGTTCTGTGTCACCCTAGGTTATGACTGTTACATGATTGATCGCATCCGGCATAATTCTCTATCACCGGTCCATTGCCTATGAGCTTTCCATATATTGTTCTTCGCTTATTTACTTTTTCGTTGCTATTGTTATCATCACTACAAAACACCAAAAATATTACTTTTGCTACCGTTACCTTCTACCACCGTTACCACTACTATCATATTACTTTGCTACTAAACACTTTGCTGCAGATATTAAGTTTCCAGGTGTGGTTGAATTGACAACTCAGCTACTAATACTTGAGAATATTCTTTGGCTCCCCTTGTGTCGAATCAATAAATTTGGGTTGAATACTATACCCTCGAAAACTGTTGCGATCCCCTATACTTGTGGGTTATCAAGACTATTTTCTGGCGCCGTTGCCGGGCAGCATAGCTCTATTCTTTGAGTCACTTGGGATTTATATCTGCTTATCATTATGAAGAACTTGAAAGATCCAAGAACCAAGATTTATCCCTCAACTACGAGGGGAGGTAAGGAACTGCCATCTAGCTCTGCACTTGATTCACCTTCTGTTTTGAGTAAGCTTGTGACACCTAAACCTGCTTCTGCTATTAATTCTGATATATCACATGTTATTGATGATGCCACTTCTGCTATGCATGATACTTATGATGAAACTACTTCTATGCTTGATACTACTGTGGCACTTGGTGAATTTCTTAATGAACAACTTGCTAGGGCCAAAGAGAATGAAATTATTGAAACTGATAGTATTGATGAAAGTGATGATGAAGATTCTCCCCCTAGATATGAATTACATGTTGTGCCTGAGGGCTGTGTTATGGATGAAGAAACTGCTAGAGATTTTCTTGCTTGCAATGATAGGAGTGATCTTAAGAAATTATTAGCTAAGCTGAAACAAAAAACTCTGAATGCTAGAATGAAATATGATCCTGCTTATGCTACTTCACCTATCTTTGTTACTGATAAGGATTATGATTTCTCTGTTAACCCTGAGATAATTACTTTAGTTGAATCTGATCATTTCTATGGCTATGAATCTGAAACTATTGTGGTACATCTTACTAAATTAAATGATATAGCCACCCTGTTCACTAATGATGAGATAACACGCTATTATTATATCCTTAAATTATTTCTGTTCTCATTAAAGGGTGATGCTAAGATATGGTTTAATTCTCTTGATCCCGGTTGTGTGCGTAGTCCCTAGGATATGATTTATTACTTCTCTACTAAATATTTCCCCGCTCATAAGAAACAAGCTACTTTAAGGAAAATATATAATTTTGTGCAAATTGAAGAAGAGAGTCTCCCACAAGCTTGGGGGAGGCTTCTCCAATTACTTAATGCTTTGCCTGATCATCCTCTTAAGAAAAATAAAATACTTGATATCTTTTATAATGGACTAACCGATGCTTCCAGAGACCACCTGGATAGTTGTGCTGGTTGTGTTTTCAGGGGAAGAACACTAGATGAGGCTGATTTTTTTTTGAATAATATGTTGACCAATGAAAATAATTGGACACTTCCTGATCTAATCCCCGATCCAATTCCTGAACCAATTCCTAAGCCAACTCCGAAGAAAAGGGGTATTCTATTTCTCAGTCCTGAAGATATGCAAGAGGCAAAGAAATCTATGAAAAAAGGTATTAAAGCTGAAGATGTTAAGAATTTACCTCCTATTGAAGAAATACATGGCCTTAATTTGCCGCCTGTTGAAGAAATACATGGTCTTGATAACCCGACACATGTAGTAAAGGTAAATTCTCTCTATAAATATGATAAAGCTGAAATCCCTCCTACTAAGTTTGCTAGCCAATGTTTGGATGAGTTTGATAACTTTATGGTTAAGCAAGAAGACTTCAATGCTTATTTTGGTAGAGAATTAAAATGCAATGCTTACATGATTGAACACTTGAGTGATTATATGGCTAATGTTGAAGGTGAACTAAAACTTATTAGTAAACATGCTTATATGGTTACCACTCAAGTAGAACAAGAACTTAAAGCTCAGAATGATCTGCTCAATGAATTGAATAGTAAAAATAATGATTTTGCTGTTAGAGTGGCTACTAGAAGTGGTAAGATGACTTAGGAACCTTTGTATCCTGAAGGCCACCCTAAGAGAATTGAGCAGGATTCTCAGAGAAATAATGTAGATGCACCTAATCCTTCTAAGAAGAAGAAAAAGAAAAATGATAGGACTTTGAGTGCTTCTAGTGAATCTGTTGTTGACACACCTGAGAATCCTAATGATATTTCTATTTCTGATGCTGAAACACAATCTGGTAATGAACATGAACCTAGTAATAATTTTAATGATGATGCTCATGTCGATGCTCAACCTAGCAGTGATAATGATGTAGAAACTGAACCTTCTGTTGATCTTGATAACCCACAATCAAAGAATCAACGCCATGATACGAGAGACTTTGTTGCTAGCAAGCACGGTAAAGAAAGAGAACCATGGGTTCAGAAACCCATGCCTTTTCCTCCTAAACCATCCAAGAAAAAGGATGATGAGGATTTTGAGCGCTTTGCTAAAATGATTAGACCTATCTTCTTGTGTATGTGTTTGACTGATATGCTTAAAATGAATCCTTATGCTAAGTACATGAAAGATATTGTTACTAATAAAAGAAAGATACCGGAAGCTGAAATTTCCACCATGCTTGCTAATTATACTTTTAAGGGTGGAATACCAAAGAAACTTGGAGATCCAGGAGTACCAACTATACCATGCTCCATTAAAAAGAACTATCTTAAAACTGCTTTATGTGATCTTGGAGCCGGTGTTAGTGTTATGCCTCTCTCTTTATATCGTAGACTTGTTTTCAATAAGTTGACACCTACTGAAATATCTTTGCAAATGGATGATAAATCAACTGCTATACCTGTCGGTATTTGTGAGGATGTGCCTGTTGTGGTTGCAAACGTTACTATTTTAACGGACTTTGTTATTCTTGATATTCCCGAGGACGATAGTATGTCTATTATTTTTGGAAGACCCTTTTTGAATACTGTAGGGGCTGTTATTGATTGCACCAAAGGCAATGTCACTTTTCATGTTAATGGTAATGAGCATACGGTACACTTTCCGAGGAAACAATCTGAAGTCCACAGTATCAATTCTATTGGAAAAATTTCAACTATTACTATTGGAGGTTTTGAATTTCCTCTTCCTACTGTCAAGAAGAAATATGATATCCTTATTGTTGGGGACATGCATATCCCCGTTGAGGTAACCTAGTGTTATTCAAAAATTCTCCAGTTCCATGTTATTCAGAATGAGTTTGTTAACAAGACCCGATCAACCTTGTTAGTGGATTCCTTTTGATGAGCATGAGATGGATGAATTTAGAAAACACAACTCTCTGTACCCTCTTTTTACTCTATGTTATTTAGTTGAAATAAAGCAAAAATAGTATATTCTGTCTGTTTTCTGAATTATCACTGCAATAAAAAATACCCCAAAAATAAAAGTTCTCCAAATGCCCTAAAAATTAAATATGATTTTTTCTAGAATATTTGAGAATATCTGGCATTGAGAACACAACAGGGGGAGCAGGCACCTGGCCACGAGGGTCCTGGGCGTGCCCTACCCCCCTGGGTGCACCCCCTGCCTCGTGGGCCCACAGTGGCTCCCCTCCACTTATTCCAGCTATCACACACTCCTTCTTCCTCCCACAAAAATCACCAACCAGCTCAAACCCGAGTCGAAGCTCATTTTGCTGCCATTTTTGATCTCCTTGCTCAAAGCTCCATTCAAAAAATTGCTTTGGGGGATTGTTCCTTGGTATGTGAATCCTCAAATGGTCCAATTAGTTTTTGTTCTAGTGCTTTATTCATTGCATATTTTTTCTGCTTAGGTGACCCTGTTCTTGAGCTTGCATGTCAAATTTATATGGTCAAAAGTAGTTTTGATGCATGATATTGCCTCTAGGCACTTGTAGGAGTAGTTGCTATCAATTTTGGTGAGTTTGGTTCACTTTTATTTTGAAGTTACTAAAAATTTCAGAAAAAATCAGAAAAGGATGAAGAGATTTTTGAGGGGCTCATCGAGCCGAAGCTCGAAGGATAAGAGGCCCAAATATAATCTTCCTCGCACCGCGAAGGTTCGGCCATGTGAATGGCCTTGTGATGATTTCTTGAGAGCAGCCGGGATTTATGATGATTTCTATGAATTGGCTGAGAATGCAGGCCTCACCGCCTTCCTCCACGACCAACGCAAACAATATCTCTTACTCACCAATATCTTTGTGCAAAACTTTCATTTCCATGCTAGGAGCTCACCACCTACGGTGGAATTTTATTTATATGATGAGCATAAGGAGGTGTCACTTCATGATTTTTGTCAGGTTTGTTTGATCCCTTTCGAGGGCAGCGTAGAGGAACCACATCGTGATGATTTGTATGGGTTTATTGATACCATTGCTGTAGGGGAAACGAGGAAGGTTTCCGACGCACGAATTACTAGCATACACTTTCCTGTTCTACGTTACTTTGCTATATTTGCTAGTAGATGCTTAGTTGGGCGCAGAAACTGTGGAAACCTGAGTGCCCCTGATATTGTTATTTTGTGCCATGCCTTATTTCGTGATGACACATTCAGTATGGGCGCTATTGTTGCAAAGCGGTTAAATCTTAACCGTACTAAGGGCCCCGTCCTTGGAGGCATCTTCGCCTCGCGCCTCGCTGCACACTTTAACATACCTATTAGGCATTATGAGAAGGAAGAGAAGTTGCTGCCTCCTGTTTATCTAGATTATAAGAGTATGGTAGCACATGATTTTATTGTTAAGAATAGGAAAAAGGCGCTTAAGTACAAATTAATATTTGGTAAAAATCATCCTGAGATTATTACCTTGCCTGCTCCTTCCTTGTTTGATTTGTCTACAAGCAAGTACCTTGTTCTGTTGGAGGCCATTCATGCCTACCGGAACCCTACATCAGCTGCAGAGCCAGAGCCGGAACCACAATTTGATCCTCCACGACAGTCTAATTATCAGTGGGATCCGGAGGTGATTTCCAACCAGTGGCAATCTGAGGCTTCTTCATAGTACGACCCCAACTATTACTTTGGATATCCGCCTAGCCAGCCGGGGCCATATACCAACTTAGGCCAAAAGCCTAAGCTTGGGGGAGTACGTATTTCTCACCGACATTACATTCATGTTCACGCACTCATGCTAGTTGTCGGTGCTCATACTTTTTCATTGTATCATCCATGCTAGTTTATTTTCCTTTTTATGTTTTCTTCTTGTGTGGTAATAAACCTTAATAAAAACAAAAAAATAGTTGTAAGATTTTAATTAGTTTAGTTTCCATGCTTGTAGTAGTAATTAAAAAGAAAACCCAAAAAGATTTCTCAATCTTCTTTTGCTTGTTGGGAGCTTTCCCGTGTAAATAGTTTTATTTCTTTTCTTGTTCTTTGGGGGTCGAGAGGAGAAGACCATAATGAAAATGTTGAGTGGCTCTTATATGCATTATTGTTGATCTAACAAAGAGCCCATATTACCTTGTCTTCTCTCTTGAATTGAATGCCTGCACATTCAAGCTTAGTCCAATGCACGTGCACCATTATTATTATCCACACTATTTGGTCGTGCAGGTGAAAGGCAATAATGATGATTATATGATGAACTTATTGAGATGAGAAAAGCTGGTATGAACTCGACCTCTCTTGTTTTTGTAAATATGATTAGTTCATCGTTCCTGATTCAACCTATTATGAATAAACATGTTTGCAATGACAATTAGAGATTATAGTTCCTTATGCCATGCTTAATTAGCTAGGAGCTTATAATGGTTTACCTTGCGTGCCAACATGCTATTAAAATGGTTGTGATGTGGTATGATAGGGTGGTATCCTCTTTTGAATGATTCGAGTGGCTTGACTTGGCACATGTTCACGCATGTAGTTGAAACAAAATCAACATAGCCTCTACGATATTTATGTTCATGGTGCATTATATCCTACTCATGCTTGCATTCGGTGTTGATTAATTTTAATGCATGTTCATGACTGTTGTCGCTCTCTAGCTAGTCGCTTCCCAGTCTTTTGCTAGCCTTCACTTGTACTAAGCGGGAATACTGCTTCTGCATCCAATTCCATAAACCCCAAAGTTATTCCATATGAGTCCACCATACCTACCAATATACGGTATCTACCTGCCATTCCAAGTAAATTTGTATGTGCCAAACTCTAAACCTTCAAATAAACATTCTGTTTTGTATGCTCGAATAGCTCATGTATCAACTAGGGCTGTCTGTATCTTCCATGTTAGGCGGGTTATTCTCAAGAGGAGTGGACTCCGCTCCTCACTCACGAGAAAATGGCTGGTCACCGGGATGCCCAGTCCCATGCTTTATGCAAATCAAATCAAAATAATTGCAAACAAAACTCCCCCGGGACTGTTGTTAGTTGGAGGCACTCGTTGTTTCGAGCAAGCCATGGATTGATGCTTATTGGTGGAGGGGAGTATAAACTTTACCATTCTGTTTGGGAACCACCTATAATGTGTGTAGCATGGAAGATATCGCCATCTCTCGGTTGTTATGTTGACAATGAAGGTATATCGCTCAAAATATTATTCATATCTATTTCAAAACTGAGCTCTGGCACCTCAACGAATCCTTGCTTCCCTCTGGGCCTATCCATTTACTTTTATGTTGAGTCATCATCCTCTAATTAAAAAGCACGAGTTGGAGAGCACCACTGTCATTTGCATCCATTACTATTAGTTTACATTGAGTATGACTTGACTTGCTCTCTTTTACCATGAATTACAATGTCTAGTCAGTCCTTGGTCTTTAAAGATGCTCTGCATTTATGTTTTGCGGTCTCAAAAAGGGCCAGCGAGATACCATCCTGTTATATCATATCATGATTGTTTTGAGAAAGTGTTGTCATTCGAGATTTATTATTATTGCTCGCTAGTTGATTATGTCATTGATATGAGTAAACATGAGACCTAAATGTTATTGTGAATACAGTTAGTTCATAATCTTTGCTAAAAACTTGAATGCCGGCTTTACATATTTACAACAACAAGAGCAAACAGAGTTTGTAAAAGTTTTTCTTTATCACTTTTAGCTTATCAACTGAATTGCTTGAGGACAAGCAAAGGTTTAAGCTTGGGGGAGTTGATATGTCTCCATCATATCTACTTTTCCAAACACTTTTGCCCTTGTTTTGGACTCTAACTTGCATGATTTGAATGGAACTAACCCGAACTGACGCTGTTTTCAGCAGAATTGCCATGGTGTTATTTTTGTGCAGAAATAAAAGTTCTCGAAATGACCTGAAAATAAACGGAGAATTATTTTGGAATATATAAAAAATAATGGAAGGAAGGTCCACGTCTGGGGGGCCTCCACCTGTCCACGAGGGTGGGGGCGCGCCCCCTGCCTCATGGGCCCCTTGACGCTCCATTGACTTCAACCCTGACTCTATATTTACTTTTGGGGAGAAAAAAACCAGGGAGAAGGATTCATCGCGTTTTACGATACGTGGCCGCCGCCAAGCCCTAAACTCTCTCGGGAGGGCCGATCTAGAGTCTGTTCGGGGCTCCAGAGAGGGGAATCCGTCGCCATCGTCATCATCAACCATCCTCCATCACCAATTTCATGATGCTCACCGCCGTGCGTGAGTAATTCCTCGTAGGCTTGCTGGACGGTGATGGGTTGGATGAGATTTATCATGTAATCGAGTTAGTTTTGTTAGGGTTTGATCCCTAGTATCCACTATGTCCTGAGATTGATGTTGCTATGGCTTTGCTATGCTTATGCTTGTCACTAGGGCCCGAGTGCCATGATTTCAGATCTGAACCTATTATGTTTTCATCAATATATGAGAGTTCTTGATCCTATCTTGCAAGTCTATAGTCACCTACTATGTGTTATGATCCGGCAACCCCGAAGTGACAATAATCGGGACCACTCCCGGTGATGACCGTAGTTTGAGGAGTTCATGTATTCACTATGTGTTAATGCTTTGGTCCGGTACTCTATTAAAAGGAGGCCTTAATATCCCTTAGTTTCCGCTAGGACCCCGCTGCCACGGGAGGGTAGGACAAAAGATGTCATGCAAGTTGTTTTCCATAAGCACGTATGACTATATTCGGAATACATGCCTACATTACATTGATGAATTGGAGCTAGTTCTGTGTCACCCTAGGTTATGACTGTTACATGATCGATCGCATCCGGCATAATTCTCTATCACCGATCCATTGCCTACGAGCTTTCCATATATTGTTCTTCGCTTATTTACTTTTCCGTTGCTATTGTTATCATCACTACAAAACACCAAAAATATTACTTTTGCTACCATTACCTTTTACCACCGTTACTACTACTATCATATTACTTTGCTACTAAACACTTTGCTGCGGATATTAAGTTTCCAGGTGTGGTTGAATTGACAACTCGGCTGCTAATACTTGAGAATATTCTTTGGCTCCCCTTGTGTAGAATCAATAAATTTGGGTTGAATACTCTACCCTCGAAAACTGTTGCGATCCCCTATACTTATGGGTTATCACCTGTCCTTGGCAGAGGACTCACAGCCGAACTATATCCGGTTTGAACTAGGGGCTGATGATAGAGAATTTTGCTTCCCACCCGCCACCCACTTCATAGCCATGGTCGAGGATTTAGCCGACACGCTTGATTACGACTCCAAAGACATCGACTATATGGACGACGATGCCGTAGAAGAAGAGGTCCAGAACCCGCCGTTCACCGGTTGCTGGACGGCCACTTCCTCGTATGATGTATACATGGTGGATGCACCAAAGGAGAATAGCGGCGATGACAAGGAAGACCCAGTAGATAAACCTTCCGAAATACAATCAAAGTGTCGGCGTCAGCGGCGCCGCTCTAAGTCACGCCGCAGTAAAGACATCAACACCGGCACAGGAGAAGATAACACTCCGGAATGTGCCGAAGACAATGAAGACCCCGTTGATGGAGCTACGGAGCAGGATGAACGGGAAGATGGGCAAGTTAGCCCTGGTAAACAGGCCACACACAAAGACTCGGAAGACGATAATTATCTTGCACTCTCCGAGGATGAGGCGAGCCTCGGCACTGCGGATTTCATCGTGCCTGAGGAACCTCTTGAGCAGGAGCGCTTCAAGCGCCAGCTAATAGCCACTGCAAGGAGCTTGAAAAAGAAGCAACATCAGCTTCAAGCTGACCAAGATCTGCTGAATGATAAATGGACCGATGTCCTAGCAGCTGAAGAATACGACCTCAAGCGCCCAAACAAAAGCTACCCAAAGCGAAAATTGTTGCCTCAGTTCGACGAGGAGGCGCCGGAATACATACCACCATCGTACAATGTGGCTAACCGACCACCATGTGGTCGGGATAAAATGGCAACTCAAGCCAAACACCAGCCCACCCCGCCTCATCGCAAAGGCAGAGGTAAATTAGCCCATGGCCATACATATGACCTCTGGCAGGACCTAAACGATTATGCGGGAAATACCAGATCGATCTATGGATCACGCGGACGTGCTTCAACACGCGACAACGGCCACCTCTTTGGACGTGACAAACCTAGTCATGCGCGGGCTGAAAGCCGCAGACGGATTCCATCAGAGCTACGTCGCGATACGGCCCGATATAGAGGCGCCGCACACCCTCATTGCTTCACCGATAAAGTCATGGATCATGAATTCCCAGAAGGGTTCAAACCCGTGAATATAGAATCATACGATGGAAGCATGCACTACAAAAAAAATACACTTCCGTGATGATACGTGTTTGTCACAGTAGGTCGCTTTTTTTGTCATGCATGTACATCCATGACAAATTTATGACAGAATCAAGATAGTCATACCTGTGCTGTCGTAGAAGTGTTCCATGACATTACCAAAATTATCATCACGGAAGTGTCCACTTCCATGACGATAAATCGCGCGTCACAGAAGTGCTTTCGTCAAGGGTGACCAACACGTGGCATCCACCGTAACGCCGTTAAGCTATCGGGTTGGGTTTTGGATCCGATAACCCGTTAACAGCCCCGACCAATGGGAAATTTCCACGTGTAAAATTCTTATTGGCCGGACGAAACACGTGTCAGCTCGTCAGTGGGTCAGATAGGCGCCTATGATACGCCGACACGTGGCACGACCCAATAGAGGCCCATTCCTGTGAAAAGGCCGGCCCGTTTGACTTGGTCAAAAGGTGGCGGGCCGGCCCATGTAAAGCCTGTTAACGGCCTGTTCGCATATAGCCCATTTACAGCCCGCTAACCCAAGGCCCGTTATGCCCTATCCGAATTAGGCCTAGTAGCGTCATCTGGGCCATCCAATATGATTCCAGCCCGTTTTCACTTCTGGCCCATGTATGGCCCATGACGTCTTTCGGCCCATATGAGGCCCTATGTAACTCTTGGCCTATTAACGGCCCGTGGTGAAACTGGCCCGTAATGAACAGTGTATCACTTTACACCCATTAACGGCCCGTGGTGAAACTGGCCCGTAATGAATAGTGTATCACTTTATACCCATTAACGGCCGGTTATTCCGTTGGGCCGTTTCCAGCCCATGTTATCTTTCGGCCTTCTCACAGCCCATTTATTCTTGGGCTCATTTCCAGCATTCATTTACTTACGGCCCGTTACTGTCATTTTCTGCTTGTGGGCCAAATTCAGCCCGTGGTTACAGTCGGCCCGTTTGTGGTCCGTTAATATGTTGGCCCGTTTTCATAGCGTCATCAAATACGGCCTATTAACGATGGCCCATTACGGTCGGCCCATGAACGGACGATTCCAACTCTAGCCCGTTTACGGCCATAATGCGGCCTGTTATTGGCCCATGTTTGGCCAATCGATCATACGGCCCGTATAAGGCCCATTGATGATACGGCCCGTAGAAGGCCTACTGTTTCTACGGCCCGTAGGAGGCCCAGTGTCACTACAGTAAATATTAGCCCATGGTTATTGTGGCCTAGTTTTAAAAAATAGGTTATTGCAGCCACTACTTAACCGCGGAAAAAGAACTGCAATGACTACAAGCAAACAAATAAACAAGACAAGGAAATAAATAAGAAAGCAACTAACGCTAGGCTATCACGGCTATTACACATATTACATCCACTGGGCATCAAAGTTCGCCACCAGTGCAAATATAGGGAACAAAGCAGCATATCATATACACTGGCCGTCAAAATTGGCCACCAGTGCAAATAAACGTGGTAGCAAAACAAGAGCATAACTGAAACAACTTCAGGAGAGCTCAAGAAATGTTATCCTGGGTATCCACCATGCTGGCAATAAGCTTAGCAAGCTGATTAGCTTTGTCCTGTTTGGCGCTAAAATCCTCCAACGCTTGCTGTTGCACCAGAAAGTATGCATCTGAATGCTCCAGGGACTTCCACAGTCCTTCCGCTTCTTGTCGCAGCACAGCTGATCGATGTCTTTCAGCTTGTAGTTGAGACTCAAGAAACCAAACTGATTCAGACAGTGAGTTTGAATAGCTTGTGCAAGCGGTAGTGGCCAGTAACTCCAACACTAAACCAAGACAGGATGTGTCACTATCCTGAACCTTATCTGCATTACTTCCTTTACCATTGCTTAATAAGACACTCTTCCCCAATATTCTGTCAGCATTCTAAAAGAAGAAACAAGCAGACACATAACAAGTTTAGCATGTACTAGTATATGAAACTCATTTCGGTGAACCAGTTCATTAGTAAGGTGGACATGATTAAACTACCAAGTCTTCTATTGCCAAGTACTAGTACATAATAAAAGCATCAAACAAACATATATCTATGTCCTATGGTAGCAATGGAATCTTAAATTAGAACAGTTGTTCTTCGGGTTTAGGCACTTGTTCTACATGAACATAGTACAGTAAGACGCAAGAATATAATACTTAAAAATAGAAAATGAGCTCATAGACATTACCACATTCTTGGTTCGGGACCAGTACAGAACAAGGCGTTCCCAGTCATCGTCCAGTAAATATGTCTCAGGAGAACGTAAGGGAATTAGATGAGTTTCTTTGCCGGTGAAGTATGTTTTCTTCAGGTAATTTCGATACTGCCACCAAGCATTCTTGAAGATAGCAGAGGTATTAGCACAGGTTACCTCATCCTGAGTTTCCTAATCGGTCCTTCTCTATAGAGAAAAATGGGAAAATTTGATGTATTATAACCATCATGGAGGTAGGATGTATGGGACGAAGCAAAGTAATTGCCATGAATAACATTAGTTACACATAACTCCTGGACAAACACCTGCAACTGGCATTTTCCTTCATCTTCAGTATAATATTTCCAAGATGGGAAGATACGCACATACGATTTAGCAATATCAAATGCGATAGATGCTAAACTATGACTAGTTGGTTGTGCTTCCTCCATAGGAATAGGCGTACTAACTGGTGGAGTTGGGGTTTGCCGTGATAGTACTGGCCCTTTGGGCACTGGAGCTGCCTTACTAACTGCTCTTGTTTGGGAGCTCTGTGGTGGAGATGGTGCTGTGTCAACAGGAACTGGGTTACTATCAGGTGGGGTTGGGGTTAGATTGGGTGAAGTTGGTTCTCTGTCCATCGTAGTAGGGGTACAATCTGCGAGATTTTGGGTTATGTGTGGTAGGGCTGGTTCTTGTGCATGTACAACTAGGGTGCTATCTCCACCAAGAGGTAGCACTGTTTTATTTAAAGACCGTGTTTTTAGTCCGCTAGATACTGGCATCACCGCTCCAATTCAAATGGCTGATAAACAGGAAACATAGTTGAATGTACAGACATTGTATGAGAGAGAGAGATGCAATAGATAGTGTGGAAAAAAGAGGGCATGAAATAGTTGACATGTATATTGTTTAACTAAAACAGATAGCATGACATAATTTCACATATATGATGTCTATGTAAACTGGATAGCATAGCATAACATAATTCAAAGATATGATGAATAACTAAACAGGATCGCATGACATAATTCACCTACATGTTACCTAAGTAATCAGGATCACATCATTTAATTCACATATGTGATTTATATGCTAAACAGAGGGCATTCGTTATGATGTCTGAACTAAGAACATGGTGTTGAATATTGTGTATATGATGTCTAAACTATGCAATGCAAGACACCGTATGCATGATATGAGCAGTATAACCGTGCCAAGTTAGAGCATACACCTCAGTGGGGGAATAGGACTGGTCATCTGTCTCTGAATCCATCTCTGAGGAGCTATCGGGACCCAACAAGAGATTTGCTTTGACAGGTAGCACTTTCTGCTCTGAAGGCCTTGTTTTCACTCCAGATTTTTCCATCTCCCAGCCAAATGGCTGATTCACAGGAAGAGTAGTTTAATGTACAAACATTGTCGACAAATGGAAATGTAATGAAGAAAAGGATGGGCAAGATATCATTCAAATATATGATGCCTGGTTAAAAAGGATGGCATTGCACATTTCACATATATTATGGCTGGCTAAAAGACATGAGACTGCATAATTCCCATATATGATATAGAAACTAAACAGGTGGCATTACAGAACATGTCTAAACTAAGCAGATGACATATATGATGTAAAAAGTAGGCACTTCAAGGCAACATATGCATGATATGACTAACATCATCATGCCAAGGTACAACAAACACCTTGGGGGGTAAATAGGAGTGGTCAGCGGTGTCCGAATCCGCCTCAGAACAGATATCTTCCTCTGGATTACAATCTGGAGAGGGGTGGTGAGGGTTTGTCATTGAACCCACCATGGAGCGATGTCTGCATGACATTGTATTGCTGCGCAAAACTCTTCTCTTTTTCTCTACATGTTCAGCATGACTGTGTACAATATCTGACATGCATACGAAAAAAATATGGTGAGATTATGTAAGGAGAGCATGCAGAAATTTAGAGTGATGGTAACAACCAATGGATCGATGTTTTTCCGTTGAACTAAAATAGCCCTAATGGATCGACGTGAATGTATAGTAATAAGTGATGCAACAAGTGTACAACCTCTTTGCCGTAGCCGTGTCAGCCTCAGCATCATTGGGTTGGTCGCTGAAGCAGTTGAGGCAGAGGTGGCTGTCGGAGGTGTGGAGGAAGATCTGAGGAATCTGTAGATGGCGTCCAGGGCACTGCTCTGTTGTGACGGATCGTTCTGTCGTTGGAGCAGCTCCGGTGAGCCGTAAGACGTCAAGGCTAAAGCAGCACAAGACAGACATCGTCAATCTCAAGTGGGATTCTAATAGCATCTCCAATAGATGATGTAAAATGGATGTAAAATTAACATCACCAAAAACCACCTGACTACAACAGATGACGTAAAAACTGTTGACTCTGAACTAACTGTCGAAACTGAAATTTACCGTGGAATCTGAATGCTACTGTCGAAACTGAACGCAATGGTAGCAGAGAGGCACTTGACATGTAGTTTAGGGAGGGCCTGCAGTTCATCTTCAACCTGCACCCCCCTGAGCCGCCAGCCACCACCGGCCGAACCGCCGGCCCCAGCGCCGCCTCGCCGCCCTGAAACAACTCGCCACCGCCGCCCGGCCAGCCCTCTAGGCCCCCCGCCCCCACTCAGAACCCTAAGATAGATAGTGGGGTACCTCTCCGGCGAGCCCCCGTCCCCACTGCGGGTGGTTCTTCCTTAACTCCGGTGAGCCCCCCCAACCCCTGAAAATCAACTGACCCAAAAGTCGATTCAGTCGACTGAAGTGTGGCTTAATCGGAGCAGAGCAGCAGCACGAGCGAGGGGGAGAGCAGCAGCAGCAACTGGGCGAGCGAGCGATCGAGCGAGAGCCGGAGCAGCAGCAGCAGATCCGGCTGGTATGGCCGCCGCCGCCGAAGGGGCCTCGCACTCGGGGAGAGCCGCCGTGGAGATGTCGGCCGCGGTGCCAGCTTCAAGGTAGCCGCTCCATGGGGGTGCGGGATGGAGCACCGTCGGCGCCGGGAGGTCGAGTTAAGGAGAAGGTGCGATGCAATGAGTGTACAACCTCTTTGGATGCGCCGAGTAGGCCTCGGCTTCGTCCGA
Organism: Triticum urartu; assembly: GCF_003073215.2. Lineage (NCBI taxonomy): Eukaryota > Viridiplantae > Streptophyta > Magnoliopsida > Poales > Poaceae > Triticum > Triticum urartu. The sequence continues at coordinate 384,239,794 of NC_053022.1, read as the reverse complement.
GGAGTCGGTGAGGATGCTGCGGTTCCGGTGGAGCAGGTTAAGGCGGCTGTGGGGATGGAGCAGCCGCGATAGACGAGGCTATCGTCGGAGCAGCTCCTTGGAGGTGGAGGACGGGGCGGCTGAACCGGCAGGACGGTGAGATGGACGACGGATCCTCATCCGGGGAGGTGGACGAGGGACGTCGAGCTGTTGTGGTGGACGAGTCGTCGGGGAAGAGGCACCGTCTAGGCAGCGGTGACGTGGCGGACGGAGGAGGGTGGGGTTTTGCGGCTGGAGTGGAGAGGTTATGGCGGCCTGGGATTTTGAATGGCGAAAAGGGGGCGATGGGAGGGGGTGAAGCATGACTTAGGAACGTGCTTGTTCAAAATGTAGGGTGTGTTACAAAAGTACCCCCCACCGATTTGAACTAGCGACCCTTTCGTCTCAGGGTTAGAAGGGGGATTTCGCGTGTCGGGATTTGGCAGCTGGAGGGAGTTTTCACGCGCGTTGTAATTTCAGGATAGCAAGGCGCGGGTTGTGAAGGCACCTGTTTTGGGAGCATGATATCTGAATTTTCGGGATATAACAAGACGCGGGTTGAATTTTAGGGACAAGCCTAACGTGTAGTAATATTTTACTTGTACGTACCAAATCAATTCGCACTTCCCTCAACCAAAAAGAAAATGAAAAAAATAAAACTATTCACACCACACAAAGAGAGAGTCTTGCCCCGTTTTACTATACAAATGCTATTCAAAGCTACTCCCTCCTTCCATCTATATAGGGCCTAATGCGTTTTTCGATGCTAACTTTGACCAAATATTAGAGCAATGATATATGACATGCAACTTACACAAAGCACACCATTAAATTCGTCTGTGAAAGGTTCTTTCAATGATATATTTTTCACATTGTGCATGTCATGTACTATTAATCTTGTCAATAGTCAAAGGTGGTCTTAAAACTCTCATTACACCCTATATAGATGGAAGGAGGGAGTATGAATCCATGTTATGTCCGATTAATTTTTTTTGCTTGCCGTATAATGCATGTAACCTACTCATACCAACATTTTAGTGCATTCCAAATGTCTATACTACCGCTGCAGTTCGAACTAAATTCGAATTCATTTCTCTATTTCAATAAGAATCTACAATCATGATTGTTGCCAACTTCAACCATCATAGTTTCCTTGCTATCCTCCAGATATAAATCAGACGGCCTATAATGCAGGATGGCAGGCACACCATCATCAACAACTCCATTTTTTATAAGAGTAGAGATAAAATATATTAAATGTAGTATACCATGTTCATAACCACACCATGTGTATCACCGTTATATATATTCACACATCCGTCGGTTTGAAACACTATGATAAATTCTTCAAATATCCGAATTCGCTTTTTATAATGAAGTATATATGATCTCTATTCGTCTTTTACACCCACATAACCTTCTTATCTTTGTAGCTAGCGCTAACTTTCTCTTGTGCATGCACACGTCCGCATCCCTCTCACCCTCCCTCAGCATTCTCTAGCTCCATCGTGCAAATTCGTCTTTTCACTTTAGGTCGTTCACCCACGGTGTGTGTAGGCCCCCCAGCTCCTTCTTTACGGCACACATCGATCGATATGCCTCTCTAGCCAGGTGTGCCTAGCACAAACACAAGCTTCCCCTCTTCTCTTGTCACCGTCCATGCCTCACTCCCACCACTCTTTTCATCGTTCTCGTACTTGCACACTCCTCCCCCTCGATATAGTATGCCTCTCGTACCACCTCCTACATGCATCCCTCTCTCTCTCTATCCTTCTCCTCGTGCCTCATTTGCTTCTAACACACACATGCATGTATACCGATCGATCTCCCAACATATACCTAGATCGACTTTAACTACCCCCCCATCGATCGATGTACCTCACAAGTTATGTCTCTCCTTTCTCTTACAAAGGGCGATTGATCTTCCTATGTAGTTACGTCTGCTTACCACAGCCACATCGTCCCCCCTCATCATTCGTGCATGCCTCCTGACCCATCTCTCACATGCACATGCACAGACAACAAGCAGCCATCTCCTCTCTTATTGATATTGCAGGCATGCCCTCCGTTTGTCTAGCAAGCCTATCCCGCCATTTGTTAGAAGCAACTCCACTACCACCCCCTCCAACACTCTAGCTCTGTCTCTCTCCCAACCTTATTCATCTCCTGCACATATGCATGGATGCCGATCGATCTCCCTTAATACATGAGGCAGATCGATCTCCTTAATACATGAGGTAGGCCTCTCTCATCCTCCACACATATACCAGCCATTGTACCTCTATAGTTAATTGGGACTCCCTCTTCCCCCACCACACACCGATAGTCGAGCACTGCAGGTAGGTATCCATGCCACAGAGACAAACTGCACATGTCCCATCTCACGTTCCAGTAGGCCAGCCACTCTATATCTATGACGTGGGCACACACAAATTCGATGGCACTCTTTATCGATCGCGCGCGCACACACACACATCATCCCTCTCTTCGATTCTATGGACACCTCAAGCCGATGATACCTCCATTCTCTTCTCGTGGATCGCCCCCTCTATATATATGTTATACCCAGGACTCTATTTCACACACATTGCATATGTTGATTTTTTTAATTGACCCCCCCCCCACAAAAAACTCTCAAGAACCCACACACTATATCTCTCTAGGTTTGTATCTCTCTCACACAACCCCACGTAGGTGGTGTACGTATACAAGAAGAGAATAGGTGCACCGTGCACGTACTCACGCTTCGTGCCCAGCCACACCCGCGCGGGTACACGGTGGAGCTCATTTCTCCGCAGAAGATGAATTTGTTTTTGAAACATCAAGTGGCCAGAGACTCGAAAACTTATTTGCCCATTAGTGACTTGTCAGGGCGGTGGATTTTAGTTTGTACGATAATGCTGCATCCACCTAAAGTAACGAAAGTTCTTACGTAAACTTCCTAGTAATTCCCTCCTCGTAGGTGCAGCATTACTCCTAACATTTGTAATATCAGTTTGAAACTTGTAATACTGCCATGTCCTATTCCTGCATTTTCAAAATCCTGCGGATCAAACAGGTCCTGAGTTGGTGATGATGTTGTGCCTCCCATCTTTCACCAATAGCCGTCGGATCTAGATCTGACGCATACAAACCAAGCTTCTCCATTTTTGCAAAAAGATGCCCACACTTGTTCTGTATTTACAAACAACTCCTTGTCTCTCACAATCTAGGAGTAGAAGTCCGTGGAAAAATCTGGCGCGATGGCTGCTGCCGGAGCCGTCCAACCCCAATCTTGGTGTTCCATGCAATGCACGAGCATCTACGCACGGGAAATTATGTCGAACAGGGCTAGTTGTAAGCAGGCTAGCTCTACAGCCATGATGATAGTGACTGCAGACGGTGAGGCTGACTATGGTATGCCGAACACAGCGCCTATACTCAGGTGTCATCTCCGGCGCAGGGTCTTGTCACTTCACTGTGAGGAGCAACACGTAATAATTTAACCAACAGGTAGTATAGTGCTAGTACTCCTACTACTACATTGGTAGTACTACTACTAGTACTAGTAGCACCACCGTCTGGATTTAGGAGTACTACCACGTCCACCGACACCGAGGAACGTCTCCAGGTAGTATTGCTTGAGGCCGCCAGGGTGAGGGGCCGCTTGGACGACAACTTCGTCTCCTTGTTCGACGAGGTCCTCGTCGGTTTCCTCGACAAGTTCATCGTCGTCAAGAAGCTTGCAGACGACTTTGACGTAAGCCTCCAGCCGACGCGCCTAGGCTCTACGATGCCCACCACCCTCAACGGCCACTATGGTAACAACCTCTTCGACGCACTGGTGGCCTTCGACTGCCCGCCGTCGCGCCGGAGAATGTCCACCTCGAGGTCGCGCTCTCCGCGCAGCTCCTGGCGCAGCAAGACACCATCGACATAATCACCCACGTCTACGCGCAAATCGTCCACAAGGACTACTACATGCAAGAGGAGGACGATAGGACGCTGGCCTTCTTGGAGCGTAGGGCAACCTTGGACGGCACTGTTCAGAAGCACGTTGAGGTCGCCGCCAATGCCGCTGCTCCTCACACGTCGGTTGGTGACCCGGCGCACTAGGGCGTGAGGATGTCGTTGAACGTTGATGGATCTGTATGTATTTTTATCTTTCCGTCAAATCCATGTAGTAGTATATGATACTACAGTAATTATCTTACCTTTTGCATCAACTTCATAATTTTCGTACATACTCCATGCATGAACGGCGCCAGAACCAAACTTCTCATTACTCTAGGCAAAATCGTTATTTTCTATCTATCGGTCGCGCCATGGAGCAGAACCAAAATTTACAAGTTACGAGTTTAAAAGGAAAAGCCTGCCGTGTTCGCGTCGCACCCCCACACGGTTGGTCTGGCACGCCGCTCAAGCGGGAATGCGTGCGATGTTGCATTTTCAATTACAAGTGGGACCGCAGTTGAGCAAACCGACTATCGGCAAACCCCCACCCCGCCCACCGCGCGATGGCTGAGAAAATAGGAGGGAGAAGAGATGGCTGTAGCACGGACTCCAAGAAAATTTGTGTCGGATGGGACTCATGTGGGTGGCGTGTGCCGTACTGCTAGACGTGAATGCTACTGAGTTATGGCCCATGCCACCCCACTATATCGTGCCTATATCGAGGTACGTAGAACAAATTTCCTGCAGTCTGTGCTCGGCCCTCCTCTATCTCTCTTCTCAGCCAGCCAGCGGACGCGCGGAGCCCATCGTCTGTTTGCTCACATGCGGCCCCCACATGTCAGTGAAAACGCAAGAGGACCCACTGAACCTGCACATCTTTCACCTAGACGTGCTGGTGATGAAAAACAAATCCAATAAAGATCTTCGGTGGCCGCTTTTGGAGTTACTCAAGAGTAGTAAGATTCTATTTACAGTTTAACCCAAGATGCACATCTCGTGGCTTCAACTACCACTCTATATTCTTTCATGACACAACCTGGATGCTGGATGTCCCACGTGTCGGCAAAAGGAGGAAGAACCCGACCAAATCTTTGGTTCTGCTCTCGGATGAGATTAGTGCACTTGTTGATACTCCTACTAGAATAGAGGCTTGACATGAGACTAGATGCGAGGAAGCAATGTCTACTTCTTTACACTCGAAGAAGAAAGAAGCACGCAAGATCGAGCCTCCGCAGATCAACAATGAATGCATCGAGAAGGCACTAATCCAACTTACAGGAGTAGTAAAATATATTCTTGTGGTTCTTGTTTTCTTTGGTCTTGCTTTTCTAGTCAAAATTATCGTTGGAGTTCGTGCAAAATGGAGGTCCGTTTGGGGTCGTGCATTGGAGCTGGCCTTACAAGTGGGACCGTAGTTAAGGAAACCGACTATCGGCAAACCCCCACCTCGCCCGCCGCGCAATGGCTGAAGTTAGAGAAACGACGAGGTTGAAGAGATTGCTCTAGCACGGACTCCAAGAAATACTACGGTGTCAGATGGATGTCGTGGTGGTGGCGTGTGCCGTACTCCTAGACGTGAATGCTTGTTCTGGCCCATGCCACCCTACTACTCCTACTACTTACTCCTACTAGTATATAGTATACTAGTATCGAGGATTCGAGGTGCTGATTACGTACAACGAACACATTAACATATGGCTACAGTAAAAACACCCGCCCGACGCGCAAAGCATGTGAAGCTAGTAGTACAAATTTAGAGAAGCGACTCGAAAGCCATTCATAAATTTAGTAAGTTTATCACAGACATATCATTTTATTACATACAACAAGTCATCAACCCACATCGACAACGAGGATACATTATAAATACTAAAGTTTTCACCACACAACAAATAACAAGCCATGAAATGAACTTCAACTCAACCATTCTGCGGCGTTGGAAACGCTTGCTTTGAACCACAAGTGATTCTCTAGGACGGGCCATCCGTTGTCGATCTGGAGACCAATGCAGGATTGATCATCCAGGCTGAAGCGGCCTACTATATCAGTACCAGGGTAGGGAACCACCCAAATGTCTGAGGTATAGACATAGTTGCTTCTCATAAATGTGTCAACAGCAGTTGGATTGCCTTTCACCATCATCGGATAGTTTTGTCCAAGGAAGAGCGAGTTTTCTCCAAGACTATCAATTCTGTGCCAGGGAGAAGGAGTTGGCGCTAGCACACTAGTATCCATCCCGAATACCATGCAACGGGTGCTGGAATAGGTCCGGAGAGTGCGACCATGGGAGACACCTGCTTCCTTAGCAGTAACATCATCAGTGGGTTGTATACACACAAGAAGAGGTGATCCATCGGAATTAGTTGCCAGGCGCCACAGAGTATATCGGCGTTGCTCGTCCTCATGCTCGTGATCATCACCATCGTCATCTCCCCCTTGGTTATAAATTTTTTAAAGTATAGGTGGTGGGATGTTCACAGGACCTTGGAAACACAAGAAGAAGGTTAATTAGTAAAGGGAAACTTGCTAACCCGCATGCATGTGGATGAAACAATTATAATTACGGTGGAAGACAAACGTACCGAAACTACTAGGATGCCATGCAAAAATGGTGCCACGAGTGGTGGCAGCAAACACAAGGCCCTCGTATTGAATTGCATCACAGTACTCATCCGTGTATAGAAACTGATTTTTGAGCAATATCCATCGAGTCGAACCACGAAGGATGGCAACAAGCTTGTCGAAGATAGCAACAACTTGATAGTTGTTGTAATTCCAAGAGCGGTTGGGAACTCGACAAATTGCTATCTTCCATAGAAGACAGTCACCATGATCGTATTTGAACGTGCGTACATTACTGGTGTGCTCAACCTCTGGGCAGTGCGCTGAGATTTTTGGAAGTGGAACCCGGTGACGAGTGTACACATTCACAAGTTCCCACTCGCAGTTGGACCCAATGTGAACAACCCAATCTCCATTTGCGCCCGCCCAAGCCTTGCCCTCAAGCGATGGCATCTTAACATCATACGTATCATTATCAAGCGGCATCAACTGGCACAGGGCGAGGCCTCCGTCGTGCCGACGCCAGTCATCAGGGTCACGGCGAAGAAGATAGGGGAGATCAAACCGCTCCTTGACTCTTGGGTTCTTTGTAATTGAGGGAGTCCTGGATTAGGGGGTGTCCGGATAGCCGGACTATACCTTCGGCTGGACTCCTGGACTATGAAGATACAAGATTGAAGACTTCGTCCCGTGTCCGGAAGGGACTTTCCTTGGCGTGGAAGGCAAGCTTGGCGATACGGATATGTAGATCTCCTACCATTGTAACCGACTCTGTGTAACCCTAGCCCTCTCCGGTGTCTATATAAACCGGAGGGTTTTAGTCCATAGGACGAACAACAATCATACCATAGGCTAGCTTCTAGGGTTTAGCCTCCTTGATCTCGTGGTAGATCTACTCTTGTACTACCCATATCATCAATATTAATCAAGCAGGACATAGGGTTTTACCTCCATCAAGAGGGCCCGAACCTGGGTAAAACATTGTGTCCCCTGCCTCCTGTTACCATCCGCCTAGACGTACAGTTCGGGACCCCCTACCCGAGATCCGCCGGTTTTGACACCGACATTGGTGCTTTCATTGATAGTTCCTCTGTGTCATCACCTTTAGGCCCGATGGCTCCTCCGATCATCAACGATGATGTGATCCAGGGTGAGACTTTTCTCCCCAGACAGATCTTCGTATTTGGCGGCTTTGCACTGCGGGCCAATTCGCTTGGCCATCTGGAGCAGATTGAAAGCTACGCCCCTGGCCATCAGGTCAGATTTGGAAGTTTGAACTACACGGCCGACCTCCGCGGAGACTTGATCTTCGACGGGTTCGAGCCACAACCAAGTGCGCCGCACTGTCACGATGGGCATGATCTAGCTCTGCCGCCGAACAGTGCCCTGGAGGCCGCACCCGCATCAGCTCCGACCCTTAATTCGGAGCCAACTGCGCCAATCGAGGATGGGTGGTTGGACACCGCCTCGGGGGCTGCAATCTCTATGGTGATCGAGCCGAACACAAACCCTATTCTCTACGAAGCCCGTGACTCCAAGGAGCCGGACTCCTCTCCAAACTCCGAGCCCTCCGCGCCCCTACCAATTGAACCCGATTGGGCGCCGATCATGGAGTTCACCGCTGCGGACATCTTTCAGCACTCGCCCTTCGGCAATATTCTGAACTCACTAAAGTCTCTCTCTTTATCAGGAGAGCCCTGGCCGGACTATGGTCAGCAAGGTTGGGATGCGGATGATGAAGAAATTCAAAGCCCAACCACCACCCACTTCGTAGCCACTGTCGATGATTTAACCGACATGCTCGACTTCGACTCCGAAGACATCGACGGTATGGACGCCGATGCAGGAGACGATCAAGAACCAGCTCCTATAGGGCACTGGAAAGCCACCTCGTCGTATGATATATACATGGTGGACACCCCAAAAGAAGACAATGGCGATGGAACAGCGGAGGATGACCCCTCCAAGAAGCAGCCTAAGCGCCGGCGTCAACGGCGCCACTCTAAATCCCGCCAAAGCAAAAACGGTGATTTCGGCACGGGAAATAATAACACCACGGACAGTGCTGAAGATAACCACCTCCAGCAAGATTCAGCACAGGAGGATGGAGAAGCCAACCCTCATGAGAAAGCGGCAGACAGAGAGGTCGAGGACGATAATTATATGCCTCCCTCCGAAGATGAGGCAAGCCTCGACGATGACGAATTTGTCGTGCCGGAGGATCCCGTCGAACAAGAGCGTTTCAAACGCAGGCTTATGGCCACGGCGAGCAGCCTCAAGAAAAAACAGCAACAGCTTAGAGCTGATCAAGATTTGCTAGCCGACAGATGGACTGAAGTCCTTGCGGCCGAAGAATATGAACTCGAATGCCCCTCCAAGAGCTACCCAAAGCGCAGGTTGCTACCCCGACTAGAGGAGGAAGCACCTAAACCTACATCACCAGCGCATGATGCGGCCGACCGGCCACCACGTGGCCGCGACAGAGAAGCCTCTCGGTCCTCCACTCAAGACGCACCCCGGCGCCGCTCAAAAAATACCAAGGCACGGGAAAATGCACCAGACCTGCGAGATATATTGGAGGACAAGGCAAGGCAAACAAGATCTATCTACGGATCGCGTGGGCGCCCCACGGCACGAGACGGTAATCGTCACTCCGGATACAGTAAATCCGTCCGGGCCGAACACAGTAGACAAAGCTCGTTTGAGCTGCGTCGTGATATAGCCCAATACAGAGGCGCCGCACACCCACTATGCTTCACAGATGAAGTAATGGATCATCAAATCCCCGAGGATTTCAAACCCGTGAACATCGAATCATACGATGGCACAACAGATCCTGCGGTATGGATCGAGGACTATCTCCTTCATATCCACATGGCCCGCGGTGATTACGCCAAGCTATTTAGGTGAGACTATAGAATACTCAAGCTTAAAGGACCAGCTCGGCATTGGCTTAACAGCTTGCCAGCAGAATCAATTGGTTGTTGGGAGGACCTGGAAGCCGCATTCCTCGACAATTTCCAGGGCACTTATGTGCGACCACCAGATGCCGATGACCTTAGCCACATAATTCAGCAGCCAGAGGAATCGGCCAGACAATTCTGGACACGGTTCCTAACCAAGAAAAATCAAATCGTCGACTGTCCGAAAGTAGAGGCCCTAGCAGCCTTCAAGCATAACATCCGCGACGAGTGGCTTGCACGGCACCTAGGACAGGAAAAGCCGAAATCTATGGCAGCCCTCACGACACTTATGACCCGCTTTTGCGCGGGAGAAGACAGCTGGCTAGCTCGCAGCAATAACATGACCAAGAGCCCTGGTAATTCGAATACCAAGGACAGCAGTGGCAGGTCGCATTGCAACAAGCAAAAGCGCCGCATTAACGGCGACAATGCTGAGGATACGGCAGTTAATGCCGGATTCAGAGGCTCTAAACCCGGTCAGCGGAAAAAGCAATTCAAAAGAAATACTCCGGGCCCGTCCAGTTTGGACCGAATACTCGACCGCTCATGCCAGATACATGGCACCCCCGAAAACCAGCCAATCACACCAACAGGGATTGTTGGGTGTTCAAGCAGGCAGGCAAGTTAAATGCCGAAAGCAGAGACAAGGGGCTGCATAGCGATGACGAGGAGGAGCCCCGGCCGCCAAACAATAGTGGACAGAAAGGTTTTCCCCCACAAGTGCGGACGGTGAAGATGATATACGCAACCCACGTCCCCAAGAGGGAGCGGAAGCATGCGCTAAGGGATGTATACGCGATGGAGCCAGTCGCCCCAAAGTTCAACCCATGGTCTTCCTGCCTGATCACTTTTGATCGAAGGGACCACCCCACTAGCACCCGTCATGGCGGATTCACCGCATTGGTTCTAGACCCAATTATTGACGGATTTCACCTCACTAGAGTCCTTATGGACGGCGGCAGCAGCCTGAACCTACTTTACCAGGATACAGTGCGGAAAATGGGCATCGATCCCTCGAGGATTAAACCCACTAAAACGACCTTTAAAGGCGTCATACCAGGTGTAGAGGCCAACTGTACAGGCTCAGTTACACTTGAAGTGGTCTTCGGATCTCCGGATAATTTCCGAAGCGAGGAGTTAATCTTCGACATAGTCCCGTTCCGCAGTGGCTATCACGCACTGCTCGGGCGAACCGCATTCACCAAGTTCAATGCGGTGCAGCACTACGCATACCTCAAGCTCAAGATGACAGGCCCTTGAGGCGTCATCACGGTCAATGGAAACACCGAACGCTCTCTCCGAACGGAGGAGCATACGGCGGCTATCGTAGTGGAAATACAAAGCAGCCTCTCAAGGCAATTCTCCAGTCCGGCCATTAAACGTCTGGACACCGTCAAGCGCGCCTGGAGTAACCTACAACAAGACCGCCTGGCACGATCCGAGCAAGCGTAGCAATGCGGCCCCAACCCCAGCCCTCGCGAACTTGCGAAACCAGTGTTGCGCGTACATAACTACGCTCTGGAAATACCATGGGCACAGGGGGAGGGGCACCATCACGGCACGCCCGACACGCGGCTTAAACCGCACTAGGGGCTGCCGATTTCTTAATTTTCTCTTATTTTCAGGACTCCATTCTTCGGAAGGCCTGTCCGGCAGTACAATTGCCGCACAAACGATACAACCAGGGAAGCAGAAAGCTACGCCGCACTATGGAACTCTAAGGTGGTCTCTATAACGAGCAGTGTACCTGTTTCACATAACATTCCGCAGCTCGCCCCTGGAAAGGACATGTTAAATAGTCCCATCTTTTGCTTATTGCACTATTTGTATCGTTCTGCTTTGATCGCAGCCTTTTTAAATAAATAATGCATAGCTTCCGTCTATTGTTGCATTACTCTTTTTTACGAATATATGTTCATTAATGACATGTTGCACCCGTACACTTTGGTACGGCCAATACGCCAGGGGCTTAAGTACCCCACAATACGGTGTGAGAAGTCCGAGCACTTTCACAAGTGTGGCACCCCGAACTTATAGCATTATATGCATCGGCTCCGAATCATGTCTTGGGTCAATAGTTGGGTTTGCCCGGCTCCTATGTTTTGGTACCTTACGTTCCGTTATATCGGCTAAGGTAGCACTAGGAGAACTACTGCGATTGTGCCCCAGTTGAGCTGGGCTAAGCACCTCAGTAGAGAAAGCTAAAACAGACCGTCATGATGAGGCGAGAGCTGGTCGCTGTTCAAGAGGTTTTCGAGTCCCTAAAGACTTATGCCGCTTAGAGCGAGGAGTCGGCTTTGTCCGGCCTAGGCGTGGATAGCGCCCCGAACTCGGTCTTCCGAACACTAGGGGCTTCGCCGAAATTTAAAATTATAGAATTCTATGGCTAAGTGAGAGTGTTCAAGCATTATAGTCCGATTGCCTTGTTCGTTGTGTTGAGCGCCTCCCTCGAAGGACCCAAGAATGGGAAAAAGAGCGCTCATGTTTATCCCGAACACCCCAGCACTCGTGGCACGAGGGCAGAAGCCGACGACCCGCCATCTCTCAAATTTGATAAACGGCCGTACAGAAGGTAATATTTTAAATTCAAAAGCGTTGCTTAGCACATATGAACAAGTTTTCAGTGTACAGGATCACAAATGCGAGTTTACTCAAAAATTACATCTTTGGAGCATTCATCCGCTATAAGGCAGGCACCCTTCAGGACGCCCTCATAATACGCTTCCGGGACGCGATGCTCCTTGCCCGGCGGTGGCCCGTCCTTCACCAGCTTCTCCGCATCCATCTTGCCCCAGTGCACTTTAGCACGGGCAAGCGCCCTACGGGCACCTTCGATGCAGACGGAGCGCTTGATTACTTGAAGCCGTGGACAGGCATCCACCAGCCGCCTCACCAGCCCAAAGTAGCTCCCAGGCAAAGCCTCTCCAGGCCAAAGCCGAACTATGAGGCCCTTTATGGCCTGTTCGGCCACCTTGTGGAGATCGACCATTTGCTTCAACTGGTCGCTCAAAGGCACCAGGTGTCCGGCCTCAGCATACTGAGACCAGAACACCTTCTCCGTCGAGCTCCCCTCCTCGGCTTGGTAGTAGGTGGCGGCATCAGACGCACTACGGGGCAAATCTGCGAATGCTCCTGGAGAGCTCCGGACTCGGGTAAGTAACAAGTAATTCACTTTCACGTGCTTGCTTTGCATAATGAATGCCTTACCGCCGCTATCTTCTTCATATCTCCAATTTCTTGGAGGGCTTTCTGGGCTTCGGCCTTGGCAGACTTCGCGCTTTCGAGGGCTGCCGCAAGCTCGGACGCTTGCGTCTTTGAGTCAAGCTCCAAACTCTCGTGTTTTTTCACGAGAGCCTGGAGCTCTTTCTGCACCTCCTCCACCCGCGCCTCCTGCTTCCCTCTCTCTGTGCGCTCCGCGGCTGCTCTGTTTCGGCCTCGGACAACGCTTTCTTAAGAGTTGCCACCTCGATCGTGGCCCCTATAATAGCACGTTGATCCTGTCATTTTTTGCAACCACATCTTCTCTATATATTTGCGCAAGGTATTACTTACCTTCCTTCTCCTCGAGTTGCCTCTTGGCATGGCCGAGCTCGTTCTCGGACCGCGCGAGGTTTTGCTTCAGCGTATCCACCTCCGTAGTCAGTGCGGCGGAGGCCAGCAGCGAAGCCTGCATACGCATATTGACTTGATTATGTTAGACTCCTGCGAATGTTATTAGATCCTCTATTCGGCTTTTCTTTCCGAACGCCGAACAGAGCATCAGGGGCTACTGTCTCTGCGGTAATATTTTTACATATTCTTTACTTACCTCAAAGCCTGTTAGAAGGCTGGCACAGGCTTCAGTCAGTCAGCTCTTGGCGGACTGAACCTTCTGGATCACCGCACTCATAATAGTGCGGTGCTCCTCGTCGATGGAGGCGCCGTTAAGCACCTCCAACAAATTGTCCGGTGCCTCCGGCTGGACGGAGGTTGCCGGCTCGGTAGGCTTGCTCCTCTTGGAAGGAGGCTGCCTACCGGAGTCCGGAACCGTTGAAGGTTTCGGCGCGGTGTCCAGCTCAAGGCCGGACTTGGAGCCCTTGGGGGTTCTATCCCCTTTACGCCTGGAGTCCGGGAGGTCGCCTTGCGGCGCCTCCAGGACCACCTCCTCCTGGCTTGGAACCTGTTGGGACGCCACCGCGGCGTCGTCCGTAGGATGGCGGGAGGTAGCCGTCGGAAGCGAATTCACATCCGACGAATCCAGGGAACCGCTCGACGACACGTCAAGCCGGTCTTTGGGTGGACTGCATAAACATGTTCGACGTAAGGAAAAGCTGTGCAATGGGGGAATACTATGAATCACTCTAGTATCCGGATACTTGCGATCTCGCCAAGGGCTTGGCCCTGCGCGGCCACTCCTCTTCACCGTCGTCGGCGTTGGTGGAGTAGTCCAGAGGAGGGGTCTTCCCCTTCTTGGACCCTTCGGCCTCCCCAGTTGGGGCGGCCTTCCTTTTCTTCCCTCCCCCCGCTGGAGGGGGAGAGGTCTCTTCTTCCTCCTCCTCGTCTTCATGGGAGGAGTGCGCCTTGGAGTCATCGGATGATGAATCCGACACCTCCTGGCGCCGGGCACTCTTTCGAGTCCCCGTGGCCTTCTTCTTGGCCTTCTTCTCCGGCACCACATAGGGTGCCGGAACCAGCAGCTTCGCCAAGAGAGCATCCGCTGGGCCTTCGGGCAAAGGAGCCAGACAGTCGATCTGTCCGGACGTCTCCTGCCAATCCTGTCAAAGGTAAGGGAGCTTAGATCCCGCATGGAGTCAAACTATGAAAAACTAATACCATGTAAAAGGTAAAAACAGCTTACCGCACGAGCGTGACGCTGCGTGCTGAATCCGCGATCCTCGGTAGCGGATGCGAGGGCCTCGGCGCCCTTGAAAAGAACCTTCCAGGCATCTTCATACGTCGTGTCGAAGAGCCTGCTCAAAGTTCGGTGCCGCGCCGGGTCGAACTCCCACAGGTTGAAAGCCCGTTGTTGACACGGGAGGATCCGACGGATGAGCATAACCTGGACTACGTTGACAAGTTTGAGCTTCTTGTCCACCAGGGTTTGGATGCATGTTTGGAGTCCGGTCAGCTCTCCTTTTTTACCCCACGACAGGCCCGTCTCTTTCCAGGAGGCGAGCCACGTAGGGGGTCCGGATCGGAACTCGGGGGCTGCGACCCATTCAGGGTTGCGCGGCTCGGTGATGTAAAACCACCCTGATTGCCACCCCTTTAGGGACTCCACGAAGGAGCCCTCGAGCCATAGGACGTTGGGCATCTTGCCCACCATGGCGCCTCCGCACTCCGCCTGGGTGCCGCGCACCACCTACGGCTTGACATTGAAAGTCTTGAGCCATAGGCTGAAATGGGGACGAATGCAGACAAAGCCTCGCACGACGATAAATGCCAAGATGTTGAGGACAAAGTTCGGGGCCAGATCGTGGAAATCCAGACCATAGTAGAACATGAGCCCCCGAACAAATGGGTGGAGAGGGAGGCCCGGTCCGCGGAGGAAATGGGGGAGGAACACCACCCTCTCATGGGGCCTAGGGGTGGGGATGAGCTGCCCCTCTTCAGGAAGCCGGTGCGCAATGTCGTTAGACAAGTATCCGGCCTTCCTCAGTTTTTTGATGTGTCCCTCCGTAACGGAGGAGACCGTCCACTTGCCTCCCACTCCGGACATGGCTGGAGAAGGTTGAGGCGGGGTGTGCGGACTTGGGCGCTGGAGCTCGAGTGCGTGGAAATGGATAGCCAAAGGAGGAAGAAGGTGTGGATGAAAAGGTGGATCCTTATCCCCTTATATGGGTGGATGCGACTATGCGTCCCCACCAACCTGTTAAAACTCACTTATCTCCCAAGCGCCATAATCAATGGCGCGGTTGGGTTACCAATGCCTGTATTGATGAGAATCCCGGAATAAGGGGACACGATCTCTTCTTTGACAAGACGTGCCAAGGAAACCGCCTCGCTAAACGCGCTGAGGTAGAACAGTAAAACGATTCAAATAAAGACTTGGCCGTGGTGTGATGTCACTCTATGGAATACGTCAGCAGATTAGATTTGTGTAAATATTATTCTCTCTATGGCAATATGTGGAAACTTATTTTGTAGAGCTGGACACTACCTTTGTGTTCAAAATCTTCTATGAAGTACTTGGAGGAGGAACCCGCCTTGCAATGCCGAAGACAATCTGCACACCGGACTCGTCGTCATTGAAGCCTGGTTCAGGGGCTACTGAGGGAGTCCTGGATTAGGGGGTGTCCGAATAGCTGGACTATACCTTCGGTCGGACTCCTGGACTATGAAGATACAAGATTGAAGACTTCGTCCTGTGTCCGGAAGGGACTTTCCTTGGCGTGGAAGGCAAGCTTGGCGATACGGATATGTAGATCTCCTACCATTGTAACCGACTCTATGTAACCCTAGCCCTCTCCGGTGTCTATATAAACCGGAGGGTTTTAGTCCGTAGGACGAACAACAATCATACCATAGGCTAGCTTCTAGGGTTTAGCCTCCTTGATCTCGTGGTAGATCTACTCTTGTACTACCCATATCATCAATATTAATCAAGCAGGACGTAGGGTTTTACCTCCATCAAGAGGGCCCGAACCTGGGTAAAACATTGTGTCCCCTGCCTCCTGTTACCATCCGCCTAGACGCACAGTTCGGGACCCCCTACCCGAGATCCGCCGGTTTTGACACCGACAGTAATGATGTTATTAGTTGAGTCGAGAATGGTCTTGAATGAACCTGCCATGCTAGCCGAGGTGATGACGTCGCACTGATCAATGAGTTCCTCCACCACGTCATCTTTCAGATCGGGGCAAGAATAACGGGGTCGTTTCCGGCATGTTCCCTCCATGGAGAAGACGATCGAACAATGGCAGAAGAAAGAGTGAAGGGCTGAAGAAAAATGGAGGAGGGAGAGGAAGAGCGTGTGACAGCAATTCCAAATCGAGAGGGAAAGGCGAAGAGTCGGTGGACGGTTGCGAGTTTGCCACGGTTCACGAAGAGGCGCCCCGGCCTACATGTTCGTTCGGAAATACTCCTCCTACTCGACTTTGTCTCACTGATATGTTGGAACGGGACCACATGTCAACAAAACATGGTGTGTAATTTCTCGTGCAAAATGCAATCTGGCCGCGTTGGCCCGAGGTGCCGCATTAGTTATCGACCTTTATTTTTTTAATGGCGTGCCGATCAGTTTTGAAGCACGACTAACTGGTACTGTACGTGGAGAGGATGACAGCAGGGACCCGCCAAGGTCATGGCAGTACGCAAGCAAGTGCCTCCTTATTTCAAGCCAATAAAAAATGGCTCCTCCTAGTGGATTTCTGACATCTGGGTCCCATGCCATTGTCAACATAGTCAATAAACGAGAGAATTGCACAACGAGCGGCTGACACCAGGGATGCAGCAGCTCGCCCAGTTATTTTTGTTTTGGGTTAATTTGATAAATGCCACTCCAAATCTGGTGTATCCGAGAAATGCCACTGCAATTTCCAAACTTTGAAAAATGCCATTTCATGCCATTTCTAGTGGCATTTTTTGAAGTCTGGAGTGGCGTTTTTCAAAGTTTGCAAACTGCAATGGCGTTTTTCAAAGTTTGCAAAAATTGCAGTGGCATTTTTCAAAGTTTGGAAATTGAAGTGGCATTTTTATGAATCACCATAATTGGAGTGACATTTATCTAATTTGTTTTTGAGACAGAAGCAGGGTGTCAACTGGGATGTGCAGGACACTCTAGCCTGTCTAGACAGCCTTTTCTTTTATGTTTACCACAGACCAGCGCAGTAGTTTTTCTTTCTTTCTGAAAATGGCTAGCCCGGTTCTTTTGTGATTTGTCAAGTAAGTCGCTTTATCAGGCCTGCTGGGCTGCAAATCTTTCAAGACGAGGAGAGCTTCATTCGGCTGGCCGAGAAAATGGCCTATCAGTAATGAGAAATGGGCTGTACATTTTTAAAACACATCAAACCGGCAATTATTTACAAATATCTTCTTTTCATTTCGAGATTTTAAATTGCATTGATTTTTATGCGTGGATGATTTATTGGATTTTATATTGATATACATTTATTTTTAAAATCAGTCTGAATGTGACTCGAAATTTCAGGATTAAAAACAGTTCAGACCGCACCGACATATGCAAAATTTCGTATAATTTTTTAACCGTGGCCACAATATGGGCTGTAATGCTAACATAAAGAATATGGGCTCCAAAAAAACCCGTAAGAATTAGCAAATGGGCTGTAAATTATTTGAAATAATGGCAGATGGGTTGTATGCTGTTTTCCATAGATTTGAGGCTTTCCACAGATGGCATGTATACTGTTGGATGTCCATCCAACGGCCGTCGTGCTTCTTCAATCTCTGCTCTTCCTGCTCCAGCCGCTCAAACAAGCGCCGGCGGGACTGCCTGCTCCCTCCTCCCCGCGGCCGGCTGTGATGCCGCACAGGCCTCACCGCCCTACCGTACTCCCATCGCTGGCCTAGCCATCCCTCTACTCACCCACACCTGTTGTTATTCTCCGGCGACGGCAGACGAACCAGTAAACCCTCGTATAGTCGTACTCCCCTCCGCGTGGGAAACAAAAACAACGGCCGAGTCTTCCCTGCCTCCATGTCGTTCCCTTCCTAGGCCTCGCCGTCGTCCACCGCCCTGGTGCTCTCGGCGTGGTGTGGTCAGCGTGGTCAACGACCGACATGCATCTGAAATGGACTGTATGTGGAGAGGCTGACAGCTGGGTCCACAGCCGCACGCAAGGAAATGCCTCCTTATTACGCGCAAAATAATGATTTCCTCCACCTGACATCTGGGACCCACCGAAACGGCCTCTGTATTTCGCGAAAAAAAACGTTACCGCCGCTGACAGCTCGGACCCACCAGCTATATCTTCGCACGCAAGGAAGTGCCTCCTTATTACGCACAAAAAAATGAATACTCCCCCTGCTAGCTGGGACCCAGTATAGTGGGCCTACTAAGTTGACGGGGACGAAGGGTTTTGTCAACTTAGTCAATATGCACGATTCTAGATCGACTGACCGTACGATGTCCATCCAACGGCCGTAGTGCTTCTTCAACCTCTGGTCTTCTTGCTCCAGCCGCCCAAAGCAGCGCTGGTCGTGCTGCCTGCTCCTGCCTCCCATGGCCGGCTGTGCTGCCGCGGAGGCCTCACCGCCCCCATACTACTCCCACCGCTGGCAAGGCCATACCTCCACTCCACTCACCCACACCCCCTGTTATTCTGCGGCCACGGCAACGCAGCCGAACCAGTGAACCCTCGTACTCCTCTCCGTGTGGGCATCCACTGCCGCGTCTTCCCCGGCTCCGCGTCGTCCCCTTCCTAGGCCTCGCCGTCGTCCACCGCCGTGGTGATGTCGGCGCGGCATGGTCAATGTGGTCAACGACCGAATTCCATCGGAAGAATACTGTACGTGGAGAGGCTGACAGCTGGGTCCACGGCAGCCGCAAGGAAGTGCCTCCTTATTACATGAAAAATAATTATTCCTCCACCTCACAGCAGGGACCCACCGGACGCCCGCCAGTATATCGCAAAAAAATCGTTTGCCCCTGACTGCTGGGACCCACCCGACGGGCCACCGTATTTCATGAAAAAAACGTTCCCCCTGCTGTCAGCTCGGACCCATCGAAAGTGCCTCCTTATTACACACAAAAAAATGAATACCCCCCTGCTAGCTGGGACCCACCTTAGTGGCAGGCTGACTTGTGGGCCTACTAAGTTGACGGGGATGGAGGGCTTTGTCAACTTAGTCAATATGCACGATTCTAGCTCCAGTGACCGTATGATGTCCATCCAACGGCCGTAGTGCTTCTTCAACCTCTGGTCTTCTTGCTCCAGCCGCCCAAACCAGCGCCGGTCATGCCTCGTGCTCCTGCCTCCCGTGGCCGGCTACGATGCGGTGGAGGCCTCACCGCCCCCTACTACTCCCACCGCTGGCCAGGCCATCCCTCTACTCACCCACACCCCCTGTTATTTTGCGGCGACGGCAGCCTCACACCGCAGCGAACCAGTGAACCCTCGTACTCCTCTACGCGTGGGCATCCACTGCCGCGTCTTCCCCGGCTCCGCGTCGTCCCCTTCCTAGGCCTCGCCGTCGTCCACCGCCCTGGTGCTCTCGGCACGGCATGGTCAACGTGGTCAAGGAACGGCTTCCATCGGACGTGGACTGTACGTGGAGAGGTTGACAGCTGGGTCCACGGCCGCAGGAAGGAAGTGCCTCCTTATTACATGCCAAATAGTTATTCCTCCACCTGACAGCGTAGACCCACCGGACGGGCCATCAGTATTTTGCGAAAAAAATCGTTTCCCCCTGACTGCTGGGACCCACCGGACGGGCCACCGTATTTCGTGAAAAAAACACCCCCCCCTCCCCGCTGTCTGCTCGGACCCACCGGAAGTGCCTCCTTATTACGCACAAAAAAAATGAATACTCCCCTGGC
The DNA here is from genome assembly GCF_003073215.2 of Triticum urartu. Taxonomy (NCBI): domain Eukaryota; kingdom Viridiplantae; phylum Streptophyta; class Magnoliopsida; order Poales; family Poaceae; genus Triticum; species Triticum urartu. The sequence continues at coordinate 384,219,841 of NC_053022.1, read as the reverse complement.
TAGCTGGGACCCACCTTGCTGGGAGGCTGACTTGTGGGCCTACTAAGTTGACGGGGACGAAGGGCTTTGTCAACTTAGTCAATATGAACGATTCTAGCTCCAGTGACCGTACGATGTCCATCCAATGGCCGTAGTGCTTCTTCAACCTCTGGTCTTCTTGCTCCAGCTGCCCAAAGCAGCGCCGGTCATGCCGCATGCTCCTGCCTCCCGTGGCCGGCTGTGCTGCCACAGAGGCCTCACCGCCCCTACTATTCCCACCGCTGGCCAGGCCCTATGGCGACGGCAGCCTCACACCGCAACCGAACCAGTGAACCCTCGTAGTCCTCTCTGCGCGGGCTTTCACTGCCGCGTCGTCCTCTTCCTAGGCCTCGCCGTCGTTCACCGCCATGGTGCTCTCCGTGCGGCGTGGTCAACGTGGTCAAGGAACAACTTCCATCGGAAGAGTACTGTACGTGGAGAGGCTGACAGCTGGGTCCACGGCCACAGCCCAGTTTTTTTGTGATTTGCCAAGTAAGTCGCGTTGTTAGGCCTATTGGGCTGCAAATCTTTCAAGACGAGGAGAGCTTCCATTCGGCTGGCCGAGAAAATGGCCCATCAGTAATGAGAAATGGGTTGTACATTTTTAAAACACATCAAACCGGCAATTAGTTTCAAATATCTTTTTTTTTCATTTCAAGATTTTAAATTACATTAATTTTTATGCGTGGAGAATTTGTTGGATTTTATATTGATATACATTTATTTTTTAAATCAGTTTGAATGTGAGTCAAAATTTGGGGATTAAAAACAGTTCGGACCGCACCGAAATATGCAAAAATTCGTATAATTTTTTAACCGTTGCCACAATATGGGCTGTAATGCTAACAAAAAGAATATGGGCTCCAAAAAAACCTTAAGAATTAGCAAATGGGCTGTAAATTATTAGAAATAATGGCAGATGGGTTGTATGCTGTTCTCCACAGATTTGAGGCTTTCCTAAAAAAAAGGTTGACGCACAAGCACTGACTGTTGGATGTCCATCCAACGGCCATCGTGCTTCTTCAATCTCTACTATTCCTGCTCTAGGCGCTCAAACAAGCGCCGGCGGGACTGCCTGCTCCCTCCTCCTCGCAGCCGGCTGTGCTGCCGCGCAGGCCTCACCACCCCACCGTACTCCCATCGCTGGCCTAGCCATCCCTCTACTCACCCACACCTGCTGTTATTCTCCGGCGACGGCAGACGAACCAGTAAACCCTCGTACAATCGTACTCCCCTCCGCGTGGGAAACAACTACCGAGTCTTCCCTGCCTCCGTGCCGTCCCCTTCCTAGGCCTCGCCGTCGTCCACCGCCCTGGTGCTCTCGGTGCGGCGTGGTCAACGTGGTCAAGGAACGACTTCCATCGGACGTGGACTGTACGTGGGGATGCTGACAGCTGGGTCCATGGCCGCAGCAAGGAAGTGCCTCCTTATTACGTGGAAAATAATGATTCCTCCACCTGACAGCTGGGACCCACCGGATGGGCCACTGTATTTCGCGAAAAAACGTTTCCCCCTTACTGCTGGGACCCACCAGCTACATCTTCGCACGCAAAGAAGTGTGTCCGAGCAAAAAAACGATTCGGCCCCTGACTGCTGGGACCCACCAGCTACATCTTCGCACGCAAGGAAGTGCCTGACAGTCGGGACCCACCTGGTCGAAGCGTACGTAGCGTTGTCATTCTGGTCGCGAACGTGTACGTACATATTGGTCGATGTAGATGCGCGCACGTGTCGTAGTAGAGGCGCGCACGTGTCGTAGTAGAGGCGTGCACGTAGCATTTACACGTACGTACAGTGGCCAGGGTGCAAGAAAGAAAATACGTCCACGTATGTGTACATACGGGCGGGGTCTCGAACGCCTACTCGCGCATACGTATGGCGAGGGCTCGTGTACATGGCTGGGTCAGAACGGAGAAACAGCGTCGTCGTCGTGTTCATGGGGAGGCAACGGAATGCGTCGTGTTCATGGGGAGGCAACGAAATGCGTCGTGTTCATGGGGAGGCAATGGAATGTGTCGTGTTCATCGGGAGGCAACGGAACGCATGGGAGCCAACCGGCTGGGTCGGAACGGAATGCGTGGTCGTGTTCATCGAGAGGGCTTGGACGGAACATGCGATGGAAACGAGGCCTGGCGTACCGCACAACGGAGGAAACGGACCTCCTATGTTCGGAACGGGGTCCTGTTGATCGGGAGGGGTCTGGCGTACTGCAAAACGGAGGAAACGGACCTCCTACAGTCGAAACAGGGGCCCTGTTCATCGGGAGGGGTGTGGCATACCGCAAAACGGAGGAAACGGACTTGTGTTGGAGCGCTACGGTCGAAACGGGGGTCCTGTTCAACGGGAGGGGTGTGGCGTACCACAAAACGGGACTCCACGGGATACTGTTCATCTCCACCGTCGACCCCTCCAGCCTCCACGAGCTACTGTTCATCCACCGTCGACATCCTCCAGCCTCCACCTACGACTGTTCATCCACGGGCTCCTGTTCATCCAGCCTCCACCGCGCGCTACTCCACCGGCTACTGTTCAACCAGCCCTCTCCACGGGCTCCTGTTCAACCACCCCTCCACGGGCTACTGTTCATCCTGCCCTCCACCGTCTACTGTTCATCCAGCCCTCCACGGGGTGGTCCTGTTCATCCAGCCCTCCACGGGGTCCTGTTCATCCAGCCCCAACCGGCTCGATCGATCGGGGTCCTGTTCATCCAGAGGCAGCACCACGGGGTCCTGTTCATCCACCCCCAATCGGGACTGTTCATCCAACCCCCCCCCCGCGCAACGCTCACTGTTCATCCAGAGGTAGCATCGATCGACTTCAATTAGCAGCAGTAGCGAAGGAATCGCTCGATCGGGTTTAGTTAACAGCCATCGATTGATCGCTCGGGTTCAGTAACGCGTAGCCTGCAATGCAATCACTCGGGTTCAGTTAGAGCCCAACGCCTCGCTCGGGTTCAGTTAGAGCCAACGCCTCGCACACACGCGCGTACGTGTACGAGAGAAGCGCGCATTGCTCGGCCCCCGACCTCCCACCGTAACCAGGAACTCCTCGAAATTTTCCTCGCCCTCGCTTCTACCACGGTTTTTTCCGTCATGGACGGCCCAAAGAATGTCATGCAGCTGCGTCTCCGGCCCGCCCAGGACGAAAATCCCATTTCCTGTCATGATTTTTTGTCATAGAAGTAGGAGCCCACCAAATCTATGATGATACCGGGTTTTGTCACAATTATCGTCATAGAAGTGTCATATGTATGACAGGAAAAAAAATTCGTTCGGCCCAAAATGTCAGGGATGTGTCTTTTTTTGTAGTGATGGACCCTACAGTGTGGATTGAGGACTTCATTCTCCATATACATATGGCCCACAGCGACGACCTTCACGCCATTAAATACCTCCCCCTGAAGCTTAAAGGACCAGCTCGGCACTGGTTAAACAGCCTGCCTGAAAACTCTATCGATAGCTGGGAGGACTTGGAAGAAGCCTTCCTCGACAACTTCCAGGGTACATATGTCCGGCCACCAGACGCCGATGACTTAAGCCACATAGTTCAATAACCTGGAGAGTCAGCCAGGAAATTTTAGACTAGGTTCCTAACCAAAAAGAACCAGATCGTCGACTGTCCGGACGCCGAAGCCCTAGCGGCCTTCAAACATAGCATCCGTGACGAATGGCTCGCTCGCCACCTCGGCCAAGAAAAGCCAAAATCCATGGAGGCCCTCACGACACTCATGACCCACTTTTGTGCAGGCGAGGATAGTTGGTTGGCGCATAGCAAAAACAATGCAAGTGACGCTGGTACCCCTAAAGTTCAAAATAACAAAGACAAGTCTCGACGCAGCAGATACAAGCGTCGAAACAACAATGACAACACCAGGGCTATGGCGGTCAATGCCGGATTAAGTGGCTCTAAGTCCGGTCAGCGGAAGAAGCCGTTCCAAAAGAACAATTCAGGCCCATCCAGCTTGGACCGCATACTTGATCGTCCGTGCAAGATTCATGGCACCCCAGACAAGCCACCCAATCATACAAATAGAGATTGCTGGGTTTTTAAATAGGTCGGAAAATTAAACACCAAGAACAGGGAGAAGGGATCACAAAGCAAGGACGATGACGAGGAGCCCTGGCAGCCGAACACAGGGGGACAGAAGAAGTTTCCCCCTCAGGTCAAAACGGTGAATATGATAGACGCTACCCACATCCCCAAGAGGGAGCGCAAGCGCGCGCTCAGGGACGTCTACACGATAGAGCCAGTCGCCCCAAAATTTAATCCATGGTCGTCATGCCCGATCACTTTTGATCGTCGGGATCATCCGACCAGTATCCGTCATGGTGGTTCAGCCGCACTGGTCCTGGACCCAATAATTGATCGGTTCCACCTGACTCGCGTCCTTATGGATGGAGGTAGCAGCATCAATCTGCTCTATTAGGATACAACACAAAAAATGGGCATTAACCCATCACGGATCAAGCCCACCAGGACTACCTTCAAAGGAGTCATACTAGGCATAGAGACCCGCTGTATGGGCTCAATCACGCTAGAGGTTGTCTTCGGATCTCTAGACAAATTCCGAAGCGAGGAGTTAATCTTCGATATCATTCCCTTCCACAGCGGCTATCACGCACTGCTCGGACGAACTGCATTTGCTCGATTCAACACAGTACCACACTATGCTTATATCAAGCTCAAGATGACCGGTCCGTGCGGCGTCATAACAGTCAATGGAAATATGGAACGCTCCCTCCGTACAGAAGAGCACATAGCTGCCTTAGCAGCAGAAGTACAGAGCGGCCTTCTCAAGCAGAACCGTAATTCAGCCGCCGAGCCCACAGACACCATTAAGAGGGTCTGAACTACTCTACAGCAGGACGCCTCGGCTCATCAGGAGCTCGACTAGCAGTCCGGCCTCCGTATCAGTCCCGATCAAATGGTGGCATTCGTGCCGCGCGTACATAACTACGCACTTAAAATTCCATGGGCATTGATGGAGGCACAGCTAGCTTGCGATCCACAGTACGGCTCAACCGACACCGGATACATACTTTCACTTTTACTTGTTTCCTTTTCAGGTCTCAATCCCACATGCCCCATCTGGCGGCCTGGTCCTCGGTCCTCTTGAAGGATAAACACACCAAAACGGTGAGAAACACGGATGTACGGGGGATTTTCAAGGTGGTTTTGTTAACAACCACTCTACCTGTTTTTCAGGACCCACATGCGGCTCTCCCTTGGTTTTTGGCATGTTAAATAGCCTATTGCTCATCACACTACTTGTATCAATGTGCCTTGACATACTAATTAAATTACAATGAAAACAGTTTGTGGTTGGAGCCTTAGGGCCCTCGCTTATTATCATTGCACCTTATCTGTTTTCCCTTCTTTTTTTCTTTTCTTCTTTCCTTCCCTTCTGTGGGTAACATTGTCAGATAGCACCCGTACACTTTGGTACGTTTCATGTTTGCCAGGGGCTGCACAGCACCCCACACTACGGCAACAAAAGTCTGAACATAAGTATAGTTCGGCACCCCGAATTTAGCATTATATGCATTGGCTCCGAATCATGTCTTTGGTCAATAGTTGGGTTGTCCGGCTCCTGTGCTTGCTACCTTACGTTCCGCTACATCGGCTAAGGTAGTAAAGGGAGAACTACTACGATTGTGCCTTGGTTTATCCAAAGGAGCACCTTAGTAGAGAAAGCCGAAAACTGACTGTTATGATGCGGCGAGAGCCGGTCAGCTATTCGGAGGTTGCAAATTGTTGGAGATTTCTTCCGCATTACATGAAGGATTGGTACTTCCCAATCAGACGCTTATAACACTCTAGTTCGGATACTAGGGGCTGCCCCGTGTTTTTATTGTCGAACTCCTATGGCTAAGCGAGGGCGTTACAACCGCATAGTCTAGTTGCATGGTTCGTTGCGCTAAACAACTCCTTCAAGGACCATCTAATTGGATCAAGATTGTTTAGATTCCATCCCGAACACCCCCGTACTACCTACGTGGGGGCAAAACCCGACGACTGGTTAACCCTCAGATTCCATACAACACGGCCACACAGGAAGTAAAATTTAAAAACATAACAAGAATTATATTGCACAATCACTTTGTTTTATCATACAAGGTAGAGGGAGCTCGAATACATTCATTCAAAGATAGTGTCTTTCACACAATGATCCGCAACAATGCGGGACCCCCCCAAGACATCGTCGAAGTATCACTCGGGTGTGCGGTGCTCCTTGCCCTCCGGCGGCCCCTCAGTTGCTAACTTGACAGCATCCAGCTTTGCCCACCAGACCTTGCAATAGGAGAAGGCCAGACGCGCACCCTCGATGCAGACGAACCGCTTGATGACGTCCAACCGAGGACAGGCATCCACCAGCTTCTTCATGAGGCCAAAATAGCTGCTGGGAATAGCTTCTGCTGGCCACAGCCGGATTATCATATCCTTCATGGCCAATTCGGCCACCCTGTGTAGCTCGACGAGCTGTTTCAGCTGATCGCCGAAGGGAACCGGATGTTCTGGCGCGAGATATTGCGACCAGAACAGCTTCTCCGTGGGGCTCCCTTCTTCGGCTCAGAAGAACTCCGCGGCGTCGGTGACACTACGCGGCAGATCAGCAAAAGCCCCTGGAGAACTCCGAATTCGGGTTAGTAAAAGATATTTTCTCTTCACATTCTTGCTTTGCATACTGAATGCCTTACCCGTCGCGATCTTCCTGGCCTCCTGGATCTCCTAGAGGACGCTCGGGCCTCAATCCGGGCTGTCTCCACACTCTGATGAGCCTTGGCGAGTTCGGTCTCTTGAGCCGATGCATCGCGCTCCAAGGTCTCGCACTTCTTCACCGCGTCCTGGAGCTCCTGTTGGACCTCGTTGAACCGGGCCTTGAGCTTCTTCCTGGCGGCCTACTCCTTGACGGCCTTCCCCTCGGCTTCGGCCAGGGCCTTTCTCAGGGCCTCGACCTCGGTCGTCGCTTCTGTACATATCATAACACTTTGGTCAAATGCATATCATTTTTTCTTTTTTCGAATACATAACGGGTTATCACATACCTTGTTTTTCTTGGAGCTGCCTCCTCACCTGGCCGAGCTCGTCCTCGATCCGCTCCAGTCTCTGCTTCAGTTCAGAGACCTCGGCAGTATGTGAGGCTGCGGCCAACAGCGACGCCTGTGTATTCATTTCAGACAATTAAGTTAATTTCCTGCAATAAAGGATTGATCCTCTGTCCGATTTTTCTTTCCGAACATAGGACAGTGTCTCAGGGGCTACTGTCTATATTGGGATTTTTCTCTTTTTGCGTCGCTTACCTCAAAACCTGTCAGCAGGATGATGCAGGCTTCGGTTAGTCCACTCTTAGCGGACCGAACCTTTTCAATGACCGTACTCATAAGAGCACGATACTCATCCACAATGGAAGCGCCTCGCAGCGCTTCCAGCAGATTATCCGGTGCTCTGAGTCACCGGCGGGATAGGCATACCCCTTCTCTCGAAGGAGGTTGCGTGCCGGATTCTGGAGCCATATTGGTCTCCTGAATCGGGTCCGACTGAGGGCCGAACTGAATACGACCCTCCTCACCACTAGTCTCCATTTAGATCGGATCCCCCTGGTGTCCGGCGAGGAGGCATCGCCTTCTGGCGCCTCCTGAGCGTCTCCCGGCCTGGGAAAGTCCTTCGGGACAGCACCTCTGCGTCGTCCTTGGCCTTGGGAGAGGGAGCGGCCAGCGGTAACTCGCTGGCCATCGCCTTGGAATCCAACGAACCTCCTGACGAGGATCGCTGGGAGATGTTGTGGGCCGGACTGTCTCATCTCAAAACCCTAGTTCATCTCTTGTATCCGATTCTTGTCTTCAAGTCCGGGATTGGTGCTAGTAGGTTGCTAGTAGTGTTAATTACTCCTTGTAGTTGATGCTAGTTGGTTTAATTGGTGGAAGATCATATGTTCAGATCCTTTATGCATATTAATACCCCTCTGATTATGAACATGTTTATGCTTTGTGAGTAGTTACGTTTGTTCCTGAGGACAAGGGAGAAGTCTTGCTATTAGTAGTCATGTGAATTTGGTATTCGTTCGATATTTTGATGAGATGCATGTTGTCTAGCGTCTAGTGGTGTTATGTGAACGTCGACTACATAACACTTCACCATTATTTGGGCCTAGAGGAAGGCATTGGGAAGTAATAAGTAGATGATGGGTTGCTAGAGTGACAGAAGCTTAAACCCTAGTTTATGCGTTGCTTCGTAAGGGGCTGATTTGGATCCATATGTTTCATGCTATGGTTAGGTTTACCTTAATACTTTTGTTGTAGTTGCGGATGCTTGCAATAGAAGTTAATCATAAGTGGGATGCTTGTTCAAGTAAGAACATCACCCAAGCACCGGTCCAACCACATGTCAAATTATCAAAGTACCGAACGCAAATCATATGAACGTGATGAAAACTAGCTTGACGATATTCCCATGTGTCCTCGGGAGCGCTTTCCTTATATAAGAGTTTGTCCAGGCTTGTCCTTTGATACAAAAAGGATTGGGCCACCTTGCTGCACTTTATTTAATTTTGTTACTTGTTGCTCGTTACAAATTATCTTATCACAAAACTATCTGTTACCACTTATTTCAGTACTTGCAGAGAATACCTTGCTGAAAACCGTTTATCATTTCCTTCTACTCCTCGTTGGGTTCGACACTCTTACTTATCGAAAGGACTACGATAGATCCCCTGTACTTGTGGGTCATCATCCATCACATCATTCTCCTAATGATGTGATCCCGTTATCAAATGACAACACACGTCTATGTTTAGGAAACCTTAACCATATTTGATCAACGAGATAGTCTAGTAGAGGCTTACTAGGGACACGGTATTTGTTTATGTATTCACACATGTTTTTAGGTTTTCGATCAATACAATTCTAGCATGAATAATAAACCTTTATCATGAATAAGGAAGTATAAAATAAAAACTTTATTATTGCCTCTAGGGCATATTTCCTTCAGTCTCCCACTTGAACTAGAGTCAATAATCTAGTTCACATCACCATGTGATTAACACCCAAAGAGTACTAAGGTGTGATCATGTTTTGCTTGTGAGAGAGGTTTAGTCAATGGTTCTACCACATTTAAATCCGTATGTATTTTGCAAATTTCTATGTCTACAATGCTATGCATAGAGCTACTCTAGCTAATTGCTCCCACTTTCAATATGTATCCAGATTGAGACTCAGAGTCGTCTAAATCGGTGTCAAAGCTTGCATCGACATAACCCTTTACGGCGAAATCTTTATTACCTCCATAAACAAGAAATATCACCTTAGTCCTCTTAGGTAACTAAGGATAAATTTTGACTGTTGTCCAGTGATCTACTCCCGGATCACTATTGTACCCCCTTTCCAAACTTATGGCAAGGTACACCACAGGTTTGGTACACAGCATGGCATACTTTATAGAACCTATGGCTGATGCATAGGGAATGACTTTCATTCTCTCTCTATCTTCTGTCGTGGTTGGGTTTTGAGTCTTTACTCAACTTCATACCTTGTAACATAGGCAAGAGCTCTTTCTTTGAATGGTCCATTTTGAACCCCTTCAAAATCTTGTCAAGGTATGTGCTTTGTGAAAGTATTATTAGGAGTCTTGACCTATCTCTATAGATCTTGATGCCCAATATGTAAGCAGCTTCACCGAGGTCTATCAATGAAAAAATCTTATTCAAGTATCCTTTTATGCTATCTAGAAATTCTATATCATTTTCAGTCAATAATATGTCATCCACATATAATATCAGAAATGCTACAGAGCTCCCACTCACTTTCTTGTAAATACAGCTTCACCATAAGTCTGTATAAACCCATATGCTTTGATCACCTCATCAAAGTGTATATTCCAACTCCGAGATGCTTGCACCAGTCCGTAGATGGATCGCTGGAGCTTGCACACTTTGTTAGCACCTTTTAGGATCGACAAAACCTTCTGGTTGCATCATATACAAGGATTGCAGTTTTGACATCTATTTGCTAGATTTCATAATCATAAAATGCGGCAATTGCTAACATGATTCAGACGGACTTAAGCATCGCTACGGGTGAGAAAGTCTCATCGTAGCCAACCCTTTGAACTTGTTGAAAACCTTTTGCGACAAGCCGAGCTTTGTAGACAATAACGTTACCATCAACGTCAGTCTTCTTCTTGAAGATCCATTTATTCTCTATGGCTTGCCGATCATCGAGCAAGTCCACCAAAGTCCACACTTTGTTCTCATACATGGATCCAATCTCAGATTTCATGGCCTCAAGCCATCTGCAGGAACTGGGCTCATCATAGCTTCTTCATAGTTTGTAGGTTCGCTGTTGTCAAACAACATGACTTCCAGGACAAGATTACTATACCACTCTGGTGCGGATTGTGCTCTGGTTAACCTATGAGGTTCTGTAGTAACTTGATCTGAAGTTTCATGATCATTATCATTTGCTTCCTCTCTGATTGGTGTAGGCATCACGGGAATGGTTTTCTGTGATATGCTACTTCCAATTCGAGAGAAGGTACAATTACCTCATCAAGTTCTACTTTCCTCCCACTCACTTCTTTCAAGAGAAACTCCTTCTCTAGAAAGGTCCCAACTTAGCAACAAAGATCTTGCCTTCGGGTCGGTGGTAGAAGGTGTATCCAGTAGTATCTTTAGGGTATCCTATAAAGACGCACTTCTCGGACTTGGGTTCGAGCTTATCTGGCTGAAGCCTTTTGACATAAGCATCGCATCCCCAAACTTTAAGAAATGACAGCTTAGGTTTCTCGCCAAACCACATTTCATACGGTGTCATCTCAACAAATTTAGATGGTGCCCTATTTAACGTGAATGCAGCTGTCTCTAATGCATAACCCCAAAATGATAGTGGTAAGTCGGTAAGAGACATCATAGATCGCACCACATCTAATAAAGTACGGTTACGACGTTTAGACACACCATTACACTATGGTGTTCTAGGTGGCGTGAGTTGTGAAACTATTCCACATTGTTTAAATGAAGGCTAAACTCATAACTCAAGTATTCGCCTCCACAATCAGGTTGTAGAAACTTTATTTTCTGGTTACGATGATTCTCCACTTCACTCTAAAATTCTTTGAACTTCTCAAATATTTCAGACTTGTGTTTCATCAAGTAGATATACCCATACCTACTCAAATTATCCGTGAAGGTCGGAAAATAATGATACCCGCCGCATGCTTCAACACTCATCGGACCGCATACATCGATATGTATTATATCTAATAAGTCATCAGCTCGCTCCATTGTTTCGTAGAACTGAGTTTTACTCATCTTGCCCATGAAGCATGGTCCGCAAGTATCAAATGATTCATAATCAAGTGATTCCAAAAGTCCATCTGCATGGAGTTTCTTCATGCGCTTTACGCCAACATGACCAAAATGGCAGTGCCACAAGTATGTTACGCTATCATTACCAACTTTGCATATTTTGGCATCAATATTATGAATATGTGTATCACTATGATCGAGATTCAATAAACCATTTACATTGGGTGTATGACCATAGAAGGTTTTATTCATGTAAACAAAACAACAATTATTCTCTGACTTAAATGAATAATTGTATTGCAATAAACATGATCCAATCATATTCATGCCCAACGCAAACACCAAATAACATTTAATTAGGTTCAACACTAATCTCGGCGGTAGAGGGAGTATGTGATGGTGATCTTATCAACCTCGGAATCACTTACAACACACATTGTCACCTCGCCCTTAACTAGTCTCTGTTCATTTTCCAACTCCTGTTTCGAGTTACTAATCTTAGCAACCGAACTGGTATCAAATACCCAAGGGAAAACTTTGTTTTTTCCACTCTAGTTTTTGCCCACTTTGTTTATGCCACTCTAGAATTTGACATTTAACTTTTGCCACTCTTAACTTTTGACAATATATCACTTTTGCCATTCTGTGGCAAAAGCAAAATTTCCAGAGTGGCAATTGTGATACATGTCAAAAGCTAAGAGTGGCAAAAGTGAAATGAGAAATTATCATTTTTGCCATGGAATGGCATTTGTGATGTATTGTCAAAAGCTAAGAGTGGCAAAAGTGAGATGTCAAATTCTAGAGTGGCATAAGCAAAGTTGGCAAAAACTAGAGTGGCAAAAACAAAGTATCCCCAATACCCAAGGGCTACTATGAACACTAGTAAAGTACACATTAATAACATGTATATCAAATATACCTTTGTTCACTTTGCCATCCTTCTTATCCGCCAAGTATTTGGGGCAGTTCCGCTTCCAGTGACCATTTCCTTTGTAGTAGAAGCACTCAGTTTCAGGCTTGGGTCTAGCTTTGGGTTTCTTCATGGGAGCGGCAACTTATTTGTCAGTCTTCCTGAAGTTCCCTTTCTTTCCCTTTTGCCATTTTTCTTGAAACTAGTGGTCTTGTTAACCATCAACATTTGATATTCTTTCTTGATTTCTACCTTCGCCGATTTCAGCATCGCGAAGAGCTTGGGAATCATTTTCGTCATCCCTTGCATATTATAGTTTATCACGAAGTTCTAGTAGCTTGGTGATAGTGACTAGAGAACTCTGTCAATCACTATCTTATCTGGAAGATTAACTCCCACTTGATTCAAATGATTGTAGTATCCACACATTCTGAGCACATGCTCACTGGCTGAGCTATTCTCCTCCATCTTGTAGGCAAAGTACTGGTCAGAGGTCTCATACCTCTTGACACGGGCATGAGTCTGAAATACCAATTTCAGCTCTTGGAACATCTCATATGCTTCATGGCGTTCAAAACGTCTTTGCAGCCCCATTTCTAAGCCGTAAAGCATGTCGCACTAAACTATCAAGTAGTCATCATACCGAGCTTGCCAAACGTTCATAACATCTGCATCCGCTCCTGCAATAGGTCTGTCACCTAGCGGTGCATCAAGGACATAATTCTTCTGTGCAGCAATGAGGATAATCCTCAGATCACGGACCTAGTCCGCATCATTGCTACTATCATCTTTCAACCTAGTTTTCTCTAGGAACATATAAAAAACATAGGGGAGATAGAACGTGAGCTATTGATCTACAACATAATTTGCAAATACTATCAGGACTAAGTTCATGATAAATTAAGTTCAATTAATCAAATTACTTAAGAACTCCCACTTAACTAGACATCCCTCAAGTCATCTAAGTGATACATGATCCAAATCAACTAACCCATGTCCGATCATCACGTGAGATGGGGTAGTCATCAATGGTGAACATATCTATGTTGATCATATCTACTATATGATTCACGTTCGACGTTTCGATCTCCAGTGTTCCGAGGCCATGTTTGTACATGCTAGGCTCGTCAAGTTTAACCCAAGTATTCCGGATGTGCAAAACTGTCTTGCACCCGTTGTATGTGAACGTAGACTCTATCACACCCGACCATCACATGGTGTCTCAACACGACAAACTGTAGCAACGATGCATACTCAGGGAGAACACTTTTACCTTGAAATTTAGTGAAGGGTTCATCTTATAATGCTACCGCCATACTAAGAAAAATAAGATGCATAAAAGATAAACATCACATGCAATCAAAATATGTGACATGATATGGCCATCATCATCTTGTGCTTTTGATCTCCATCTCCAAAGCATCATCCTGATCTCCATCGTCACCGGCTCGACACCTTGATCTCCATCGTTGTGTTGTGGTCATCTCGCCAACTATTGCTTCTACAACTATCGCTAATGCATAGTGATGGCGTTTGCATTTCATACAATAAAGAGACAACCACAAGGCTCCTGCCGGTTGCCGATAACTTACAAAACATGATCATCTCATACAATAACGTATATCTCATTATGTCTTGACCATATCACATCACAACATACCCTGCAAAAACAAGTTAGACGTCCTCTACTTTGTTGTTGCAAGTTTTACGTGGCTGCTATGGGTTTCTAGCAAGAACTATTCCTACCTATGGCAAAAACCACAACAGTGAATTATCAAGTTTGCTATTTTAACCTTCTCCAAGGACCGGCCGCAGTCAAATTCGATTCAACTAAAGTATGAGAAACAGACACCCGCCATCCACCTTTATGCAAAACTAGTTGCATGTCTGTCGGTGGAACCGATCTCATGTACATGGACTGATACGTCTCCAACGTATCTATAATTTTTTATTGTTCCATGCTATTATATTATGAACCTTGGATGTTTTATATGCATTTATATGCTATTTTATATGATTTTTGGGACTAACCTATTAACCTACACTACAAAATAAATACACTTCCGTGATGATACGTGTTTGTCACAGTAGGTCGCGTTTTTTTTCATGCATGTACATCCATGACAAATTTATGACAGAATCAAGATAGTCATACATGTGCTGTCGTAGAAGTGTTCCATGACATTACCAAAATTATCATCACGGAAGTGTCCACTTCCATGACGATAAATCGCGCATCACAGAAGTGCTTTCGTCAAGGGTGACCGACACGTGGCATCCACCATAACGGAATGCCGTTAAGCTATCGGGTCGGGTTTTGCATCCGATAACCCGTTAACAGCCCCCGACCAATGGGGAATTTCCACGTGTAAAATCATCATTGGCTAGAGGAAACACGTGTCGGCTCATCGTTGGGACCGATGTCATCCACTCACTGGACAGAAGGCGCCTATGATACGTCGACACGTGGCATGGCCCAACAGTGGCCCATTCCTATGAAAAGGCCGGCCCGTTTGACTTGGTCAAAAGCTGGCGGGCCGGCCCATGGAAAGCCTGTTAACGACCTGTTCGCATATAGCCCATTTACAGCCCGCTAACCCAAGGCCCGTTACGCCCTATCTGAATTAGGCCCAGTAGCGTCATCTGGGCCATCCAATATGATTCCAGCCCGTTTTCACTTCTGGCCCATGTATAGCCCATGACGTCTTTCGGCCCATATGAGGCCCTTTGTAACTCTTGGCCCATTAGCGGCCCGTGCTGAAACTGGCCCATAATGAACAGTGTATCACTTTATACCCATTAACGGCCCGTTATTCCGTTGGGCCGTTTCCAGCCCAAGTTAACTTTCGGCCTTCTGAGGGCCCATTTATTCTTGGGCTCATTTGCAGCATTCGGTTACTTCCGGCCTGTTACTGTCATTTTCTTCTTGTGGGCCAAATTCAGCCCGTCGTTACAATCGGTCCATTTGTGGACCGTTAGTCTGTTGGGCCATTTTCATAGCATCACCAAATACGGCCTATTAACGGCCCGTTATGGTCAGCCCATAAAACGTACGATTTCCATTAAAGGCCCGTCTACGGCCCATTAAAGGCCCGTACAAGACCCATAAATGAGTCGGCGGCCCATGGATCCTACGAGACGTAGAAGGCCCATGGATCCTACGAGACGTAGAAGGCCCATGGATCCTATGAGACGTACAAGGCCCATGGATCCTACGAGACATAGAAGGCCCATGGATCCTACGAGACGTAGAAGGCCCATGGATCCGACGGCCCGTGAAGGGCCATGGTCGGGCGAGTTGGCCCCCGTTTGAACGATATAGCATGTTCAAAGAATTATCCTACTCAATACTATCACCTCTAAAAAGCATACACTATACAACAAAGAGATCAAGGCATAGAAAGGTAGAATAATCCTACACTATACAATAAAGAAATTACAGCCGATTATACCCACTGGGCATTATGGTTCGACACAGGTGATAATAAAGCATACACAAACAGCAAATTACATACACTGGGCAAATACAGCTCATACATCATGGACGCATGTCAACTTAACTCCATTTGAACTATAATCTCTTCAGAAAATAGGATTGGCCGGATTCAGATAGCACAAATTTTAGTCTGCCAAATCTCCAATTCCTTCATGGTTACCTCAGTGTCTTGTTTCATTTTTTTGACTCCTGCATCTAATACTTGCATGTCCAGTCTCAACTTGTTGATTATACGTTGACAATCATGTACACGTTGTCTTGCCACCTCAAGTTGATGCTCGAGAACATCAGCACATTCCAATTCCAATCCATAATCAATCGGTAACGGCCATGCTGCACTGCTCATAGATCTTTGTGTTGATGTCACTTCATCCTGAAATGTTTCTGTAAGTACACATGACTAGGGCAAAAATATAGTTACAATAGTGAAGCGAACAAGACACTATTTTGTACTACATGGCAAAACAGGACTAACAATAATGTTACACGTCACTTTCAAAAAAATGTTACACGTCATGAAGCATAAGCAGGTGATATTTTAAAATTTATAAAAAAGATAGTCTGTGCAGCATGCATACAGAAATTCCTCTTAGCTCACCAGAGGAGCATGATGTTGGGGCCCAATCGAAAACACAAACAAGTTACAAATTTAGACGGCACGTTGCGTATAAGTAAGCAAGCAGTTGGCCATTATGTGCCTCAATTAAAGTCTTAGGGAGCATAATGAACAGCAGAGAGTTTCATACAAACATAGTACAGCAGGCAAAACTATGCAATCATTAGCGTAGTATAAACTAGATTGTGAGCCTCATGCAATAATAGTTGGTTAATAGACTTCAAAGCTTCAGGCACACTTCGGCAGAGTAATTAAATCGTAAGGCCTTTAATTATGTCAACTAATAGTGATACAAGTACCAAACATCAGTCATGACTATTTGGGCATCTCATTAACTGAGGACAAATAAAGCAATTGAAAAGAGAAAATTAACTATGCCTGAAACAAACAAGGAATTGAATTGTTGAGTTGCATACAGTGACTTACCTTAGCAGGTTGAAGAGGCTTAGTGTAACTCCTACTTCTCTTGCAAGGCTCCTTCCTAACATCTTGTACTTGGAAATCCTCAATCTTATCTTCATTGCACCCCCTCTGCAAGGTGACACAAACTAGTTACTCGTCTCCTTGGAAGATAAATATGCATACTTTCCAGTCTGTGAACACAAAAGGATGAGATTATAACAAAACAACACCACATAATGAAACATGCCGCATCTCTTGCACTTGCACACAATGAAATGGGCATTTACTATGTCTGCACTATGTAAAAACTAGGCATACATTTGAACTGGATCTCCAGGTACTCTTGGAGAGCCTACTGTAGTGTACAGCCAAACCTTTATGTCACCTATGAGTTAGAAAAGGCCCCACTACAGCAGTCCTTAGTGTTTAAATCGTTGACAAGCTCTGTTAGAGTGTTAGGTCAAGAACAACAAATAATCAAAGCAAACAGTCCTAGTATGGCTGGCTGATGCAAACAAGTAATTGAACAGATGTGTGAGCAAATCTTACATGTCAAGAAAAGAAGCAAAGAAGGAGGCTTAAAGACCATCACTTGACTGACCAGATTTAAGGGGCATTTAAACATCATGTGCAATGTATGAACTAACATAAACATTGCATATTCCAGATTCTATAATGGAATGCACATGTATTAGGTTATGCCATGTATGATGATGCCTAAATATACAGATAGCAGGCAGGAGTGATTCATCATTGCACGCACAATTGAATTGCAGGTTAAGGACCAGTTCGATTCCGCCTTTTCAGGGCATATTGTCAAAATAAGCCATAAAAGATGTAAAGAAGTCATTTTTGAGTTATGGGCTTGGGCTTAACTAATTTCGCTTTGGAGGGGGTGTTTCGGGTAGAACCTCACTAAAAATTGAAGGGAAGGGGAATAGTGAAATGACTCTGTTGTCTGCCTATATTACACTCCTGACGCTCGTGTCACACCTTACCCTCAAGTAAAAACAAACACGCAAGCATTCATTGCCCTGCCCGCTTGCATCTCCTCTCCCCTTTCCCTCTACCTCGATCCCCTGCCTGCAGCACTAGGGTTCCTCCAGCGAGCCGTCGCCACTGGTCCCATCTGGCCTGGTCCTCGACGATGCTATGTCCAGCTAGGCTACATGGCCGGCGGGTAGGGGCAAATCTCCCTGGCTGCTCCTCCCTCTGGCGCCGCCCCTCATTCTCATGGTCTCCAGCAGCTGCTCCACTGTGGTTCATCCAACCACTACTCCGGCGGGCGCTGCACAACTATGGCTGATGCCACACTGCGGCAGAAGGCACCTTATTCCCCCTCCCCTCCTCCCAGGCCATGGCCTTGAGGTGCTGTTGAAGGATGAGCTCATCCAACAAGGTGAGGATCTCCTCTGATTTTTTGCCAAATTTTCATTCCGATCCACTATACGATGAATTGCTATGAGCTGCTTCTACTGCTGCTATATGATGCATTGCTATGAGCTTCTCCTGCTGCTACTATATGATGAATTGTTATGAGCAGCTGCTGCTGTATGATGAGTTGCTATGAGCTGCTGCTGCTATATGATGAATTGCTATGAGCTGCTGCTGCTATATGATGAGTTGCTACAAGCTGCTCCTACTGCTATATGATGAATTGCTATGAGCTGCTCCTGCTGCTGCTATATGATGAATTGCTATGAGTTGCTCCTGCTGCTGCTATATGATGAATTGCTATGAGATACTGCTGGTATATGATGAATTGCAGACTGCTGCTGTATGATGAGTTGCTATGAGCTGCTGCTGCTTCTATATGATGCTTTCAGGTGGTGCTGCTATACGATAATAACCAGCCACTTGGACCATCGAATTTCAATAAATAATTGTTTTTCATTTAAATGTGGGTCATGTGTTCTTCGTTTAAATTAGGCAATGGGATCTCTATGGAAAACATTGACCAAAGTAGATTGTGCCAAGTAGATGGTATCTTTGTATTTGCATTTCGAGCAAATAGTGATGGTATGTTTTCCTATCATACTAATTACTGCACTGGGTTCAATTTGTGATGTTTGCAAGTCAAATTAATTTCCATATGGGCAGCAAAATGAAAAAATATAATGCAATCTAGACTTTCCACTGATCATACCAAAGATAAGCTGAAAACGCAATGAAAAGAACTGGTTGGCTTATTTTCTTAGGATAACTCGTAATAATTGTCCCTAAGAAACTTGGCTAATAGAACTGGCATACAAATAACATGTCACGATGATTGCAATGGATGAGTGGCGTACCATAGCACACTGTATAGGTTCACCGCTGCCTCTCCTTTTTTTGCGATGTTCCATGAAATTGCCACATACATCTTGTACTTTTTCATTGTGTAACCCTATCTGCAAGTTGACACGGCTAATTTCAGACATCTCTACATGATACTGCATTGCATATCCCTTACGCATATTTAAACCACCAATTAACGATTGTGTGCGTACCATAAACTAGCCATGACTCTGTATGCTGGACTAGCAGGCACTCTAAGGGAGCCTAATGTAGTGCACTGGAATTCCTACATGCCACCTACGATTTTGTGTAATGTACTGCCCCTGTTCCTAAATATATGTCTTTGTAGAGATTCCAGTATGGACCACATACAGATGTATATAGATGCATTTTCGAGTGTAGATTCACTCATTTTGCTCCGTATGTAGCCTATAGTGGAATCTCTAGAAAGACTTATATTTAGGAACGAAGGTACGAGGTAGTATCATGTATGACATCTACATATCTAATTTAGCAGCCAGTAGTAGAAATCATTGTCTGCACAAAGGGATTACTGGTCAAAAATCCTAGCAAAGCACGCTGGCAGGCACAGAACAATGCAAGAGAGAGAGACGCGCTTACAAGATCATAGCAATGCCTCAGTCCAGGATCTTGGTTGGCCAAGCTGTTAGATCCAGAAGAAACATC
This sequence comes from Triticum urartu, assembly GCF_003073215.2. Taxonomy (NCBI): domain Eukaryota; kingdom Viridiplantae; phylum Streptophyta; class Magnoliopsida; order Poales; family Poaceae; genus Triticum; species Triticum urartu. The sequence goes on along the minus strand of NC_053022.1, from coordinate 384,200,133 downwards.
GTCCTTGTAGTTTTTGCCAGCTGCATAACAGGTAACAGCGGCCGGTTAGTATATTTGAAGTACATCGGGCAGGCGATGCTGGACGGGTTTAAAGGTGACAAGTACCTAGGCCGTGGCGGGTGCTTGGCATCTCTCCAGACGGTGGGAATTAGGTTAGAAACGTTGAGGGTGATGACGCTGCGCTGGCTGTCAGGGTCCGGGAAGGAGATCTAGAACAATCGAGTAGGGTGTTTGTGGAGCGGCTCTGGTAGGGTGGACTACGGTGTGGGCGAAGCGGATCTGTGGCCGTGGACGAGGGCGTAGGTGAAGCTGCTCCGGTGGTTGGGTTAAGGATGGTGTCGACGACGCGGATCTGCGGCCGTGGACAGGGCATCAGAAGCTGCTCCGGTGGTTGGGTTAAGGATGGTGTCGACGATGTGGATCTGCGGCCGTGGACGGGGCGTCAGAAGCTGCTTCGGTGGTTGGGTTAAGGGTGGTGTCGATGATGTGGATCTGCGGCTGTGGATGGGGCGTCAGAAGCTGCTTCGGTAGGTTGGATGAGGGTGCGAGGAAGCGGATCTGAGGCCGTGGACTTGTGAGTTGGCAAAGCGGCCCCGGTAGGGTTGAGAATGGTATAGGTGAAGCTACTCTGGTAGGGTTGACGATGGTGTCGGCGAATCGTCTCTGGTAGGGTTGAGGAAGGTGTCGGTGAAGCGGCTCCGGTAGGGTTGAGGAAGGTGTCGGCGAAGAGGATCAGAGGCCGTTGACGGGGGCGTCGGTGGGGCGGCTCCGGGTGTGTGGACGAAGCGTCTCCGGTGGGGAGTACGAATGAACCACTGCAGATGCGCGGCGGTTGACGAGAGTACCGGCGAAGCAGATCAGACGTCGTGGACAAGGCCGGCACTGAATGGGCTGTGGTACAGTGGTGGATGGGCAGTCTACTTGTTTCTAGGGGAGGTGGGAGGGGTAGATGTGGCCACAGAAGTAGATCCGGCGAGGTGGACGCCGCTGGCAGTGAATGGGCTATGGTACACCGGTGGATGAGCAGTCTAGGGTTTCGAGAGGGGAGGGGAGAAAGGGCGATGAAGTATGGACGGCGTGATGTAAGATGCTCTGGTGCTGTGGAGTTAGTCATTTTTGCGGGAGGGGAGAGGAAATGAGGGTGTCGTGTAGTGGGGGAACCGGAAGTTACCAAAGCAGCCCCGACCTATCATGTAGATGAGGGCGGTATTGTAACTGTTGGTCTCCGTGCACCAAGGACAAAAGGGGGATTTCGCATGCTAAAGACTAAGGTGGCGGAAATTTTAGAAGGAGGCGGGAGATTTTGCCGCCCGCGGGATCGTTCGTATCCAGTTTCAACTAATTTTGGACCGTGATAGCGGGAAGGTCATGCTAGACTGTGTACACGGGGCACGCGTAAACAGTTAATAACTGGTGTGAAGTCCACCCCAGAAAAAAAGACAATAACTCGGGATGATGCGCCGATAACTTGGACGTTTACACGGGCGCGGCCAATCGTACGGGTGTAGTGGCGCGTTCACAAAAAAGGGATCATACGCTCAGCCTATGTATTTCCCGTGTAAATAGATAATTTAGTGCCATTGATTATTTACTTTAAACATAATGCATTGACGTGTTAGTGTAGAGGCGCACAACAAGAAATGGATATTGTAGTCAGCTACTTAAAAGTGTTACCTCATATGATTACATAGCCTCCATTTCATAAATTGCGTACCCGTTGAATTCATATATGAATATTACACATATTACTTCAAAATAGAAACTTAAATCATCCAAGACTAATGAATTTGAATTCAAGAGTAACAATGGTGCATGTACATGATAGCTACATTGGTTGTTTGAAGAAACATCACTGTAACTTTGGCATGCACAACTGAAAAGGTTTATTTAAATAGAAAAAAATGTGATATGTGAGTGTCCAATCTTTATAGCGTTGAATCGATATTGTACCTTTGGCCACGATATGAAGTAGATATTGACTTATGTTCAAGCGATGCACGTCCACGATCGCTAGATAGTGATACGTGAATGAATTGTGCAATCTCTCTCACACGCATACATACCTCATTTCCCTGTGGGCATCAGAATCACACACGCGCACTTCGTGTATTTCTCTCCCTCCGTCAGCGTTAAATTCGTCTTTCTACCCCGTCCTACAAGTCTCTCACACAGAAACACACACGCTCTCTATGTCTAACACGCCCACCCCTTTAATTCCGCCCACCCACAGCCACTAATGTCTCAAAGTATAATAATGTCTCTCACACATATGCTATCTACCTATCCCTTAATATAGCTAGATATGTGTCACACAAACTCCTTCTCCCTACTAGCAAGATGTCCATGCGTTGCACGGAACATCAAGATGCATTTGTATGAGAAGTTTATCTTGTGGGAGAAAAGGATGAACGAGGGAATGCCTTATTTGCAAATGTGGAGAGGGGTGTGGGTATCTTTTTGCAAAATTGCCATAGTTTCCTTCCTGTCCGTCGGATATAAATTGGATGGCCTATATTGCAGGATGGCAGGAACACCATCATCACCAACTCTGTTTTTTATAATAGTAGAGATATGTGAGTGTCACTGCCCCCCCCCCACACACACACCCACACTTCCCAACACCGAAGGAGTAGGGTGACACCTCGATCTTGATACAAATCTATTGACTGGCTTCTCTCTCAAACATACACACACACACACTACCCGGCACCGAAGGAGTAGGGTGGCACATCGATCTTGATAATAATCTATCTACTCCTCTTTCAAACACACACACACACACACTAGTTGTGCCTCTGTGCCTACCGCGCACACTCTCGATACGTCTTTCTCTCCCTCCCCCCCCCCAAGAATGAAAGCAGAAGGGTGACAACTTGATCTGATCATAATCTGTCAATTGGTTTCTCTCTCAAACATTGTGTCCCGGTGCCTCACTCGGTAGCCCCCTCGATATGTAGACTTCTCATGCGCGCACAGCTGTAGTGACGATGACGCTGAACCCAGTGTGCCTTGTTTTTACCGGCCTCATGTGATAGTTTTCACCCTGTTTTCTGTTAATTAACAAGGCAACCTTTTCTTTGTTACTACTAGTGAATCTGAAATCATTTGGGGCAGACATAAAATATATCACTTCAACCCAATTATCGCAGCAACTATTTTAAAAGAAATTAGCTAGCTGCCCGTGCGTTGCACGGAACATCAAGATGCATTTGTATGCGTAGTTTATCTTGTGAGAGAAAAGGTTGAACGAGGGAAGGCCTTATTTGCGAACATGGAGAGACGTGTGGGTATATTTTTGCAAAATTGCCATAGTTTCTTTCATATCCGTTAGATATAAATCCGACGGCCTATATTGCAGGATGGTATGCACACCATCATCACCAACTCTGTTTTCTACTCCCTCCGTCCAAAAATACTTGTCATCAAAATGGATACAAAGAGATGTATCTAAAACTAAAATACATCTAGATACATTTTCTTTTATCCATTTTGATGACAAGTATTTCCGAACGGAGGGAGTATTTGTCTTTTTAGAGATTTCAACAAGTGACTATGACCGGACCTTACCAACATACTCAAAAAAGTAGTCCATAATTTTGATGTTGCCCTCTTTTCTTGGCAGTGCAGTGCCATCTGGATACCTCTTAAATAAATCAAGGACAAATCCGACCCCTTCCTGAAAAGACATACAGAGCAAAATGAGTGAATCTACACTCTAAAATATGTCTACATACACATTCGTATGTGGTAGTCCATTTGAAATCTGAAAAAGACAAATATTTAGGAACGAATGGAGTATATATAAGAGTAGACATGGAGATATATCTCCAGCATGGTCTACAACAAAAATGTGCTGGGCTGGTTAGCGCCGGATGCTCGCAACGCGATGACATGAGTTCGAATTCTGTCTTTTAACTTTATATTTTTATATTATATATTACTCTACTTATTTAATATATACTTCTTTCGCTACTGTACTGACAGTGGAACCCACAGAGTACTTAGAATACAAGATTAAGGATGGACTTGTTTCTTTTTAACTTTCTGTATGAAGCTGTAGCCACCCTGCAAGTCACATGTACACTATACATGCAATTAACTTTTTATAGAGGGACAATCATACAGATAATTAACTCAAATGGATTGGATGTCACTCTATTATTTCCAGCATAAAGAGCATCTCCAATGGCAGCCGGCAAATTTCCTCCCGCTTCCTTAAGCGGAGGACGACATCAAACGCCAGCGGCATACATTTTTACAACTCTAACCAACCAGATGAAATTCACGCAAACACGGACTGATTTCATATAAGCATGAAGGATTTCGTATAAAAAAGCCGGATCTTCATATAAACATGATGAATTTCATTACATTTACATGAACTAAGAGGTGCCAATCCGGCTCTCTTGTATAATTAATAATCCCCCCGTCCGGAAATACTTGTCCTAGAAATGGATGTATCTAGACTTATTTTAGTTCTAAATGGCCGCCCGCGGATCCCTTTGTCTTCCTCATGTCCGTTAGACACTTGCGGGGTCGACGAAGGTCCTCGGAAGAGACGAAGCAGCAAAGAAACCACCTGAGTCCGCGGTCGTCGCCTCGGCGGTGGCCTTCATGGGTCCCAAGTGGCGGCGGCCTCCCGTGTTCTACTTCTCCTCGATGATGGCGGCGGACACGGAGAAGCTGGCCACCGACTCATCGCTCTCCATGCACCCGGCTTCTGTCTCTGCCTGCATGGCGCTGTCGCAGGCACGGGAGGCGCGCCCACAGACACGAGAGGCGCGGCCACCGCAGACACTGGTGGTGCGGTACAATGCGGCAGCGACGGTGCCCGTACCGGCGTGCTCGTCGCCGTGCCGGCGTGGAGCAACTCGCCACTCCTCATCGAGCTGAACTGGAGCGGCGAGTTGCTGAACCACACGCCTGCTTGGGGCAGCAACTGGCTCTGTCGAGCCAAGCAAGGTTGGTGAAGCACCGAGCGGCCTCGCCCGTATCCGGAGGGCTCGGCGGGCCACCCAGCCGGGTAATATGCCGGAGAACGGCTCATCGGAAGCCATCGGAAGAGTGGAGAAAATGGTGAAGGAGGAGATGGGGGGCGGCGGAGGGGTGCGATTCTTGCCCGCTGTCTATCTGGCCTCGTGTAAATAGAGGGCGGACGGTAGGAGCTTGGCTGGCGTCTGGCCTCGTTTAAACTGAGGGCGGACGGGAGGAGCTCGGCCGGTGTTGCGTTTAATTCCGGCCCGCTCATGAACGGACGTGCGGCCGGAGTAGGATTCTTGGTTTGCATGTGGGTTTAACGGAGGGGTTTAATGGAGGTGTCGGGCGTGCAGCGGGCGGCGCAGTACTATTCGATTTGACAGCAGTAATGAGCCGTCAAATCACAAAGGCCCTCGCCTCTCGTGAAACCGACCGAGCTAGACTGCCCCGCCCTCTAGCCTTTTAAAAAATGTATATACTCCACTTTTGTACAGTAGTAGTATCGATGGATTGCGCCATGGAGCAAAACTTGAAATTTAAAAAAGGTGGTACATATAGAGAGGGAGTATTTGATTTGACAGCGGGTGGCGCAGTTCCCGATACGACTTTAATGCAGACGAGGGAGGGAGTAGCGGTTCCCGATATGTTGAACGACCAATGCATCCTCCTTCAATTAATGCATGAGGGAAGTAATGGGAGGAGGTCCGGGAAAAGAGGCTGCACGATGTGAATGCAACGCAGTTTGCCCTCATTGCCCTCATATAAAGGCGCCCCTCCATTCCAATGCATCTACCACATCATACGCACCTAAGCATTTGCCTAAGCACCTACACTAAGCGCAAAAGAGCTCACTCCAGACCCATGGCGGCGCTGCGCGTGAGCGGCCAGCGGCTGCGTCAGATGGTCCACGACGCCGGCCTGCGGCATGCCGCTGAGGATCATCTCCAGACGGTGTTGGAGACCAGCTGCTGGATGGCCGCCGTCGACGCCAACTACGACTCTCAGTTGGACCAGATGATCGTTGCCACCAGCAACAAGTTCACCGTCCTCAAGAAGCTCGTGGACGACATCGTCGTACTCCTCCAGCCCGCGCACCCGGGCTCCTCATTGCCTGCCACCCTAATCGGCCTCCATGGCCGGAACCTCTTTCAAGCACTGGTGGCCCTGCGACTGCCCGCCGACGCCACGAAGAATGTCCACCTGGAGGTCGCGCTCGCCGCGAGGCGCCTCGCCCTGCAAGAATTCATCGACCTACACATCCACGTGTACGAGGAAATCGTGTACATAGGTATCTACAAGGCCAGTGAGGACGCTACGACGTTGGCCTTCCTCAACCGGCTGGAAGCCTTGGATGCCTTTGCTGAGAAGCACCTCGACCTCGCCACAAAAGCCGCCGCTCCTTAGCCGCTGGTCGGTGGCCCGACGCACTAAGTTGAGGAGGAGGAGGTCGTACGTTCGTGGATCCATCTTTCTTCATGCCTTCTGTAACCACCACTGCGATTGCATCATCGTGGCCTTAATTCTTATTGTGCTGTTGCATTCTCGTTCCAGTCAATACCGACATGTGCAATCCATTTGCTTAATTATATGCGTCACTGTAATTAGTACTCCATCCATCAATTTATAAGTTGTGCTTACCTTTTCCATCAACTTCGTGCAACGCGCGGGCATCTTGCTAGAAACACTAGAATATGTCTATATAATCCGTATGTGATAGTCCATTTGAAATCTCAAAAAGACAAATATTTAGGTACGGAGGGAGTAATATATTAGGAGTATATCAAAACAATAGTGATTTCTTTCAATTTTGTGAACAAATACTACTATTCTACTACTTTGGATCCGTCACAACGCACGGGCACATTGCTGGTAAAAGGAAAAGGCCTGCCGCGTTCGCGTCGCACCCCCACATGCCCGAGAATCGGGAGTACAACACGGCCCGTCCGGCACGACACATAGCTTAGGGAAGGCGTGTTGCCTAGCATTTTCACTTTCATTTGGGACCACCATTGAGCAAACCGACACCCCGCCCACCGCCGGGTTGGAAAACAGAAACGAGGGGAAGATCTAGCTGTAGCACGGAAGCCAAGAAATTTGGTGTCAGACGGGGCTCGTTGATAGAGTAGGAGCATTCCGTACTAGTACTACTCCTACTAGTACCAAGTTTGTACTCCTAATACTATATTACTAGTACTACCACTATACAACTAGTAGGTACGTGCACGGCACAACATCGTAGGAACAAAAAATGGGAAGATCTTGTTTTGGGTGATTTATCTTTTTTTCAATCAACGTAGTATGAATAATATGATGTGGGGGGCACCCATGAAGCTTATGTGGCTTGGTTGCATGGCTACGGAAGGTTAGAGAAAAATAAATAGATAATGTGTTTAGAGTGCACTCCACTAAATAGATATACTTTGGATCCATTGCAACGGACCGGCACATCTATATCTATACCCCGTATATAGTGTGTGAAAAACTTTGAAAGTTGGTCGTTGGATGAAGCCAATCCGACGGTACAAAGATGGCAAATCCAAGCACTACTGGCCGTTGGATATCATCCACCAGATTCTGCCACATGTATAATCTAGAAGACTCCATGGTTGAACTTAATTCATGACTAACTTTGCCACAACTAAGCTTAGGCAAAGTTATTAGTTCTTCAAAATGAGAGCCACAAGTTGGCAAGCCTAAGGGAATCTTGCCACATTTTTTGTGTGTATGTCATGTGGGGCCTTAGTGTGGCTTGCCTAAGGTGTGGCTTGAACCAAGCACTCACCTAAGTTAATCAAACTTGCCTAACCTTACATTCCACCAGATTTTGTGACATGTTAGAATCCAGAAAGCTCCACATGTAGAAGCATAATGCACAAACCACCAGAATCTCATGCATGCAATGCACGTGTACCTTACTAGTACTAGTTGGTATTAGTAAGAAACAAATTCCAGTTTTGGCACGAGCTCGTACTGCGGGAGCACCACAAGGCCTGCCACAGGAGTTACATTTCCCTCTCGGGGTCCATGGGACCGAACTTCAGTGGCTTAGTGCCCGGCCTATGAGTCAATGACATGCGGACCTTAAATGCGGCTGGCCCACATGTCATTCTCATGGTGGTGGCGTGATTCGCGACTCACTCGTTCGAGATGAACCGGCCGGTGGTGGCGTGGCCGTGGCGAGGGTGCCACAGCTGGGCATCGGGGCGTTACGAGGCGTAGATGGCCACACCGGCGGGTACTACCTGTAGTACATAAGTACTCCAATTGAGGATTGATGCCCGGGACAAAATGTGTCACAACCGCTGGATGAAAATTCAATGGTGCGGGAGTACGGATCGGAGCACACCAGCAGAGCAAGCAAAACGCGTCCAATCGGGTGTGTCTGTGGTAGAAAGTTGATGGTCGCCGAAGTTCAGCTGGCCCGCATGTCATGCACACAAAGGCAGAGGAGCGGTGGGGCTGAGAGGGATGAGCGGCACGTCGGGGGGATGAGGATCCCCTGGCGCGAACAATCCTACCATTCTATCACTGACATGTGGGACCCATAAGCGTGGGTCCCACCTGTCAGTGAAGGAAAGGCAGGGCAAGGCAGTGATAGCCACGTCAGAGGATCCATGTCCACGTCGGGGGACGTCGTGCCGTGGGTTGGAGCGGCGTCGTGGGAATTGCGTGTGGGTGTGGCAGTGGTAGAAACAAGAAACGTGATGGTCGTCGTGGTTCAACTTCCATGGACAAGCTGTCATGTCTGCTGACACATGTATATCAAAACTAGAGTGTTTATATTTCAAGCACGTGAACAAGTATTATTCTACAACTTCAGATCCATTGCAACGCACGGGCCAGCACATTGGTAGTAGTAGTGTCCATCTCTATCTCTAGAGGCCTTCCCTCGCTCATCCTTTTCTCTCACAAGATAAACTACTCATACAAATGCATCTTGATGTTTCGTGGAACGCACAAGGATGTTTCCTTGGGGGTCTCTCCAGCGCGGCGTGGCCTTAGTTGCAAGTTGATGCCCTTGAGATGCCGACGTTGAGGGGCACTCGGATTTCCTCCGATGAGCAGGTAAGATGAGTTTGATCATGTAGTAAATGCATTCTAAAGACTACTTCCGTGTCCATTTCCTAATTCTCCCCCTGCCCACTATTTCACAGGTTAGGCTCGGTGCGAGTGGAGATTGGCTTGCATATGTACGGGAGGGTACCAACATCAATTTGCACAACATTTACAATGGTGACACCGTTCCCGTAGAACCTTTGTCCAACATTGGGATCAGCCATGCAACGGGCCACCGCATGAATTGGTACGATGGAACCACGGTGAGATTGAATAAGATAGCATGAACCTTGCACATGGCGGTCAAAGGCGGACCATGCTGTATGCGGCCGATTTGTTGCCGTACAAGTAGGAAGACGATGTGCTCCTTTCTAACCGCATCTTCGCGGTGACAAACCAGGGGACTTATTTTGTATGGGACACATCCTACTATATACTCCCTCTCTCCCGGTTTATTTGTTTTGAATCTTTTCATTTTATAAGTTTCAAATTCAAATTTAGAGCTCCCCATCACATGTTGAGATTACAGTGTCCATTAAATCATTGCGTGCATGTATAGTAAAGAAACAAATCTTGAGTTTGGCACGAGTTCGTGCTGTGGGAGCACCACAAGCCCTGGCGCAGGAGTTACATTTCCCTCTCAGGGCCGTCGGGATTGAGCTTCAGCGCCTTACTACACCTACCTTTGAGTCAATAACATGTGGACCCGATAGGTGACTGGTCCACATGTAATGCTCCCGTAGGCAGAGGGGCAGTGGGGCCAAGAGGGGTGAGTCGTAGGTCGGGGGACGTGTGGTTTCATGGGTTCAAGCGGCGTCATGGGAATCGTGGGTGGCTGTGGTAGAAACTTGATGCTCGCCGCATTTTAGGTGGCCCACATGTCATGCACACAAAGGCAGAGGGGCGGTGTGGCCGAGAGGGGTGAGGCGCACGTCGGGGGGCGTGGTGTCATGGGATGGAGAGGCGTCGTGGGAATTGCGAGATGAAACATGATGGTCGCCGTAGTTGAACTTCCATGGACAAGTTGTCATGTCTACGGGCACATGCACTGCATACCGATCACTGGAAGGAGTAGCAGAGAAAGCTATATATGCGGATAAATAGTTCCTTATAGTCAAGCGGACCCACGCTACTACTCTGTTCCAAAGACATGCACACCATCGAAATAGTCCATCTATATCAATATACACCGAGAGGGAATAATTGTTTTTACAAGAGAGGAAATAGTTCATCCATCCATAATGCCCTCCTGCTGGTGCAGCCTTTTCTTCTTCTTCTTCTTCTTCTTCTTCTTCTTCTTCTTATTCTTCTTGTTCTCATTCTCTGTGGGAGACGGCTTCGCAACAAGCTCTTTGGACCTTGCAGCTATCTCAAAACTCACACGGGCATCGAGGGCAGCATATTTTATCTGCTCGTACGTCAAGGGATAATTCTCCCATCCAGACGACCTTAATGCCACCGTCTCATCACCCTTCTGAAGATTTGTACCGAGCACAAAATTTTCTACGTCGAATAGGGATGGTGTCTGTTTATCACAATCTTCTACAGGAATTTTGATTCTGGTTTGTAGGTCAGCGATGCTTTTCAAATCAAGGTTGTATGGCTCCAGCTTCTGTTTGTCCCCTTCGATGGCTGCCCCATAGAAGTATACGTCCTCCCGAGACAAGAAATCGTGAAGCTCACCTGGTATGGAGGGCGAGTGTATGATGTGGTACACCAAAACATCATCTTCGTGGCACAGTTGAAGGATGGCGGCGCGCTGGATCTTCCCAGGGGCACGCTCCATGTACTATGTGTCGAGACCGATGACCCTCGTCTCTACCTTTTCGAGGGAGTTGGATACATTGTTGATCCACTGCCGAACAACCCTTGGGTGGACGATGACGGTGGCAACTATGTGCATTGAGCCTTCGACGAGGACATGTTGGACGCTAAAAACATGCATCTCGATCTCTTCCGCCATTTGGAACCGCTGGAACGGAGGGCTATGGTTTGGAGAATTAGGATTAGATGGCTAGTCTAACTGAAGTAGTAGATGATTATTTAAAGAGGTTAAAACAATGTGAACACAGTGGGGTTTGGATGCAAATGAAGACGAAGGGGAGGTGAAGAAACTGAGGAGAATCGGTTCCCGATGGAGAAGTAAATGGGAGAAGTGGCGTGCAGGCAGTTGATTAGACGGCTAGGTAGACTAAAGGAAAAGGCTATGCGGGTAGACTGATGAGTCGTACCTGTTCGTGTACGTGCCCATCCTTCCTGATAGGTGAGACCTATGCAAACAGATAAAAAATGTGTCATAGTTTTTTTGTTGAGCGCATGAGTGGGAGACACAACATTCTCTGGTTAAGGAATACTCCCTCCGTTTAGGTGAGTATAAGTCACCTTATGAAAATCAGGTTTTCCCAAAATCTTTAGGCGTGGAGCATTAACTTCCTGCTCGATCCCCTCCCAGCCTCGTTAGCCAGCGTTCTCTTCCTCTACTACCGCGTTCTACCTTTCCATTTTTCCTCTTCTCAAGTGTGGAACGATCTGCATGCCGTCCTTGATGCACCAGAACGACCACTGCATGCATCGCGGCAGGGCATAGATTGGGCATGCACGAGAATTTGGTTAGTCCTGCCTTCGGTCGCTGCGTGCTGTCGCTCAAAAGTGGCATGGCGGCGCTTGACGACCAGTTTGCCGGCAAAGTGCTGATGGTAACCATCAACGGCGACCGGCCTCCCGTCTCGCCGGACGACCTTGTCAAAGCTCTTGGCATTGCACACGGCATCCAAATAAGTGACTTGCTCATTTAAGTCTGTCCGCCACCAGCTGATTTCTTCTTCAGGTTCCCAACAACTTTCGACTGCAGTCGTGTGTTTGAATCTTCCCGGTGTTTGTTCTGCGATGGCGCACTAGTGAGCTTTGATCGGTGGCACCCAGGATGGGGCTCGGTGCCCTCTGAGCTTGAGTTTTTAACAAAGCTTACCTTCCACGACATGCCTCGATGTGCTTGGAACAGCGAGTCCATGAACGAGCTTATCAACGCCCTTGGAGGTGAGCTTGTAAGTATGTTTGTTCCTCCAGACAGCTGGGCTCTGACGGTTATGGCATGGATGAAGAAGTCGTCCACCATACTGAAGGTGATTGGTGTTGAGATACTGATGCAGGAACCGGGGGTTGTACTATTCATCGCCACCAAGGCCGCCGCGGACCACATTAGGGATGTACCTGTATTGAGTGTTCGTGCATGTCGAAGAAGTGGTCAATCCATCAATCGAAGTCCTGCCGCCGCCGCTGGTGCCAGGGTCCGTCGACGACGTCCATTACAGGAGTCAACGTCAGACTTTCCCTGTGTTGCTCGGAACGATGGATGGCACAGGGCCTACTCCATCGCGCGGCGGAGGCCACTGCTTCTTTGGGAGAAGAAGCAGGGCTGGCTGCCTGGATGTGCTCTAATTTGAGGTAACAACTGAATCTTGTCAGATACTAGTTAAATCTGAGCTATGGGTGTGAATCACTGATATGCCAGTACATTTGATTGTGACATGTTCTAATTTTGTACCAGAACTTTTTTTAGAAAGGGTTGTACGTCAACTTAATGTGCTAGTAGAACTTATTGTGTTGTCTGTCTGTTTTCTTTGCACAACATTCAAGATATTTCCCCGTCATTGATAAAGACGATGAACCGTTATGTACGACTTTGTTGGTTTCAACATAGCCCTTCCCTTAGCGATCCACTGCTTCCATCCTGATTGTGCCACCTGCGTGAAATTTTTGTATGCAAGTTCAGTGTGCTATGATGTTCTATATGATTGTGTCAACTATATAAGTTTTTACTGAGCATCAGCAATGCATATGGCTGAAAGATGTGTTTACGAGCATCGACCGATGGGTCTCTCTCTCTATCTCTCTCTCTCGCACACACACACACACGCACACACACGCGCACACGCACAATTGGGCTCCATTGAATTATTTATTTGCTCGTGGCAGCTTTTAATTAGGTTCCACTGTAATCTAACTTTTTTCTTAAGTTATTAATTGAGCTCAGTGACTTCAAAAAGTTGTACAGAAGCCTTGTTTGGGCCTTTTCGACGTCGCTGAATGTGGGCTGAGTAACCATGTTAGGTTGTACTGTACTACACAGGCCTTTTTTCAACATCAGCAATGCAACTGGGCCGACAGTTGTACACAATATCCGGGTCAACTTGTTATTCTCCGCCCCGCTGGGCTGCAAACTTTCCTGGGAGGTATGCATTAGGCTTAACAAGAAAATGGACTTTAAGAAATAATAAATGGGATGTAATTATAATAACTGGATAGTACTATGCACCAAACACGTAATTAGTTTGAAAAATATATTATTTTTGGAATTTGAAAATTTTAATTTCATTACTTGTTGTGCGTGCAATATTTTGTTGGATTTTAACGTAATACAACTTTATTTTGAAATTATATTTAACCTGGCTAGAAATTTTGGATAAAAATATTTCGGATCCCATCAAAATGTGGGAATTTTTAATTCTGTTTTGAGCGGTTGTTTGAAATTATTAATCGTTGTCCTAGCTAGAAGTTGGGTTGTACTTTTAACAAACTGTAAATAGGTTGTAGTAAATTCCACTAGAATTAAAAAATGGGTTGTACATTCTTACAAATCGCAAATGGGCTATATGTTCTCTGCCAAATCCGAGCTGTGGGCCTACTAAGTTGACGTGTACCAAGGGTTTTGTCAACTTAGTCAATATAAATGATTCTAGCTGCAGTGATCGTACGGTGTCCATCCTACAGCCGTAGGGCTTCTTCAACCTCTGGTCTTCTTGCTCCAGCCGCCCAAAGCAGCGCCGGTCATGTCGCGTGCTCCTGCCTCCCCCGGCCGGCTGTGATGCCGTGGAGGCCTCACCGCCCCGTACTACTCCCACCGCTGGCCAGGCCATCCCTTTTCTCACCCACACCCCCTGTTATTCTGCGGCGACGACAGCCTCACACCGCAGCCGAACCAGTGAACCCTCGTACTCCTCTCTGCGCGGGCTTCCACTGCTGCTTCTTCCCCGGCTCCGCGTCGTCCCCTTCCTAGGCCTCGCCGTCGTCCAGACCACCGCCCTGGTGCTCTCCGCGCGGCATGGTCAACGTGGTCAACGACCGACTTCCATTGGAAGAGTACTATACGTGGAGAGGCTGACAGCTGGGTCCAGGCGGTCGCAAGGAAGTGCCTCCTTATTACGCGCAAAATAATTATTCCTCCACCTGACAGCAGGGACCCACCGGATGGGCCACCTTATTTCGTGAAAAAAATGTTTCCCCCCTGACTGCTGGGACCCACCGGACGGGCCAGCGTATTTCACGAAAAAACGTTCCCCCCGCTGTCAGCTCAGACCCACCGGAAGTGCCTCCTTATTACGCACAAAAAATGAATACTCCCCCTGCTAGCTGGGACCCACCATGGTGGGAGGCTAACTTGTGGGCCTACTAAGTTGACTGGGATGGGGGCCTTTGTCAACTTTAGTCAATATGAACGATTCTAGCTCCAGTGACCGTACCATGTCCATCCAACGGCCCTAGTGCTTCTTCAACCTCTGGTCTTCTTGCTCCAGCCGCCCAAAGCAGCGCCGGTCGTGCTACATGCTCCTGCCTCCCATGGCCGGCTGTGTTGCCGCGGAGGCCTCACCCCCCTACTATTCCCACCACTGGCCAGGCCCTGCGGCGATGGCAGCCTCACACCGCAGCCGAACCAGTGAACCCTCGTACTCCTCTCTGCGCGGGCTTCCACTGCCGCGTCTTCCCCAGCTCCCCGTCGTCCCCTTCCTAGGCCTCGCCGTCGTCCACCGCCCTGGTGCTCTCGGCGCGGCGTGGTCAATGTGGTCAAGGAACGACTTCCATCGGGCGTGGACTATACGTGGAGAGGCTGACAGCTGGGTCCATGGCTGCAGCAAGGAAGTGCCTCCTTATTACACGGAAAATAATGATTCCTCCACCTAACAGCTGGGACCCACCGGACAGGCCATTGTATTTTGCGAAAAAACGTTTCCCCTGACTGCTGGGACCCACCAGCTACATCTTCGCACGCAAGGAACTGCGTCCGGGCAAAAAAACGATTCGCCCCCCTGACTGCTGGGACCCACCAGCTACATCTTCGCAGGCAAGGAAGTGCCTGACAGTCGGGACCCACCTGGTCAAAGCGTACGTAGTGTTGTCATTCTGGTCGTGAACGTGTACGTACATATATACTGGTGGATGTAGAGGCACACACGTGTCGTAGTAGAGGCGCGTACGTGTCGTAGTAGAGGCGCGCACGTAGCATGTACACGTACGTACAGCAGCCAGGGTGCAAGAAAGAAAATACGGCCACATATGTGTACATACGGGCGGGGTCTCAAACGCCTACTCGCACATACGTATGGCCAGGGCTCGTGTACATGGCTGGGTCAGAACGAAGAAACAGCGTCGTCGTCGTGTTCATGGGGAGGCAATGGAATGCGTCGTGTTCATGGGGAGGCAACGGAATGCGTTGTGTTCATCGGGAGGCAACGGAACGCGTGGGAGCCAACCGGCTGGGTCGGAACGGAATGTGTGGTCGTGTTCATCAGGAGGGCTTGGACGGAACAGGCGATGGAAACGAGGCCTGGCGTACCACAAAATGGAGGAAACGGCCTTGTGTTCGACCGTCCACGTTTAAAACAGAATCCTGTTCATCGGGAGGGGTCTGGCGTACCGCAAGACGGAGGAAACGGACCTCCTACGGTCGAAACGGGGGTCCTGTTGATCGGGAGGGGTGTGGCATACCGCAAAACAAAGGAAACGGACTTGTGTTGGAGCGCTACGGTCGAAACGGGGGTCCTGTTCATCGGGAGGGGTGTGGCGTACCGCAAAACGGGGCTCCACGGGATACTGTTCATCTCCACCGTCGACCTCCTCCAGCCTCCACGGGCTACCGTCGACCTCCTCCAGCCTCCACTACGCGCTACTCCACCGGCTACTGTTCAACCACCCCTCCACGGGCACCCCTCCACCGTCTACTATTCATCCAGCCCTCCACACCACGGGGTCCTGTTCAACCACCCCTCCACGGGCACCCCTCCACCGTCTACTGTTCATCCAGCCCTCCACGGGGTGGTCCTGTTCATCCAGCCCTCCACGGGGTCCTGTTCATCCAGCCCCAACCGGCTCGATCGATCGGGGTCCTGTTCATCCAGAGGCAGCACCACGGGGTCCTGTTCATCCACCCCCAATCGGGACTGTTCATCCAACCCCCCCCCCGCGCAACGCTCACTGTTCATCCAGAGGTAGCATCGATCGACTTCAATTAGCAGCAGTAGCGAAGGAATCGCTCGATCGGGTTCAGTTAACAGCCATCGATCGATCGCCCGGGTTTAGTAACGTGTAGCCTGCAATGCAAGCGCTCGGGTTCAGTTAGAGCCCAACGCCTCTCTCGGGTTCAGTTAGAGCCAATGCCTCGCACACACGCGCGTACATGTACAAGAGAAACGCGCATCGCTTGGCCCCCGACCTCCCACCGTAACCGGGAACTCCCCGAAATTTTCCTCCCCCTCGCTTCTACCATGGTTTTTTCCGTCATGGACGGCCCAAAGAATGTCATGTAGCTGCGTCTCCAGCCCGCCCAGGATGAAAAGCCCATTTTCTGTCATGATTTTTTGTCATGGAAGTAGGAGCCCACCACATCTATGATGATACCGGGTTTTGTCACAATTATCGTCATAGAAGTGTCATATGTACGACAGAAAAAAAATTCGTTCGGCCCAAAATGTCACGTATGTGTCTTTTTTTTGTAGTGCTAGAGCCCAGTGCCATTTCTGTTTTTTCCTTGTTTTTGAGTATCGCAGAAAAGGAAAACCAAACGGAGTCCAATTGACCTGAAATTTCATGGAGATCATTTTTGGACCAGAAGAAGCCCACGGAGTACCGAAGATGGGCCAGAAGAGTCCCGAGGCCACCACGAGGGTGGGGGCGCACCCCCCTACCTCGTGGCCGCCTCGGAGACCCCCCTGACTTGTTCCCGATGCCAAAACCTCTTTTATATACCCAAACTTCTAGAACATAACCTAGATCGGGAGTTCCGCCGCCGCAAGCCTCTGTAGCCACCGAAAACCAATCTAGATCCTTTCTGGCACCCTGCCGAAGGGGGGAATCCCTCTCCGGTGACCATCTTCATCATCCCGGCGCTCTCCATGACGAGGAGGGAGTAGTTCACCCTCTGGGCTGAGGGTATGTAGCAGTAGCTATGTGTTTGATCTCTCTCTCTCGTGTTCTTGATTCGGCATGATCTTGATGTACCGCGAGCTTTGCTATTATAGTTGGATCTTATGATGTTTCTCCCCCTCTACTCTCTTGTGATGGATTGAGTTTTCCCTTTGAAGTTATCTTATCGGATTGAGTCTTTAAGGATTTGAGAACACTTGATGTATGTCTTGCATGTGCTTATCTGTGGTGACAATGGGATGTCACGTGATCCATTTGATGTATGTTTTGGTGATCAACTTGTGAGTTCCGTGACCTCGTGAACTTATGCATAGGGGTTGGCACACGTTTTCGTCTTGACTCTCCGGTAGAAACTTTGGGGCACTCTTTGAAGTTCTTTGTGTTGGTTGAATAGATGAATCTGAGATTGTGTGATGCATATCGTATAATCGTACCCACGGATACTTGAGGTGACATTGAAGTATCTAGGTGACATTAGGGTTTTGGTTGATTCGTGTCAAGGTGTTATTCTAGTATGAACTCTAGGATAGATTGAACGGAAAGAATAGCTTGGTGTTATTTTACTACGGACTCTTGAATAGATCGATCAGAAAGGATAACTTTGAGGTGGTTACATACCCTACAATAATCTCTTCGTTTGTTCTCTGCTATTAGTGACTTTGGAGTGACTCGTTGTTGCATGTTGAGGGATAGTTATATGATCCAATTATGTTATTATTGTTGAGAGAACTTGCACTAGTGAAAGTATGAACCCTAGGCCTTGTTTCAACGCATTGCAATACCGTTTACGCTCACTTTTACCACTTTCTACCTTGCTATTTTTATATTTTCAGATTACAAAAACCTATATCTACCATCCCTATTGCACTTGTATCATCATCTCTTCGTCGATCTAGTGCACCTATACAATTTACCATTGTATTGGGTGTGTTGGGGACACAAGAGACTCTTTGTTATTTGGTTGCAGGGTTGTTTGAGAGAGACCATCTTCATCCTACGCCCCCCACGGATTGATAAACCTTAGGTCATCCACTTGAGGGAAATTTGCTATTGTCCTACAAACCTCTGCACTTGGAGGCCCAACAACGTGTACAAGAAGAAGGTTGTGTAGTAGACATCAAGCTCTTTTCTGGCGTCATTGCTGGGGAGGTTAGCACTTGAAGGTATATCTTTAGATCTTGCAATCGAATCTTTTAGTTTCTTGTTTAATCACTAGTTTAGTCTATAAAAGAAAATTACAAAAAAATGGAATTAAGGTTGCCTCATATGCTTCATCTTTTTAATGTCTTTCATGAAAATAAGGATTCTGATAATTGTGCCAAAGTGTTAGAAGAAGAGTGCATTAAAATGTTTGGCACTAAATCTTTGGATGATGAGCATGATTCAAATGTTGTTAGTATGAATTCTTTGAATATCCATGATGCTAATGATATGCAAAGCCACAAGCTTGGGGATGCTATGTTTGATGAAGATGATATTTTTTGTCCCCCAAATTTTGATGAGCAAATTTATTTTTATGATAGCATGCCTCCTATTTATGATGATTATATTGATGAAAGTGGGTTTGGAAGAGTGTCAACTTTAGGAAGTAATGATCCCGCTATTTTGGAGGGTGTTGAATCTTATTGTGATAATTATGAAAGTGGGTTTGGAGAGGTCATGACTTTAGTTATTGTTAATCCCACTATTTTGGAAGAGTCTCAACTTTGCATGCATGTGGATCGTGTTAAGAATATGTTTTGTGATAGCTATATTGTTGAATTTTCTTATGATCCTACATGTAATTATTATGAGGGAGGAACATATGCCTATAGGAATTGCAATAATATCAAGTTTCCTCTCTATGTGCCTAAAGTTTTAAAGTTATGCTTGTTTTGCCTTCCTATGCTAGTTGATTATTGTTCCCATAAGTTGTTTGCTCACAAAATCCTATGCATAGGAAGTGGGTTAGACTTAAATGTGCTAGTCATATTCTTCGTGATGCTCTCTTTATGTTTCAATTCGTATCTTTTATGTGAGCATCATTGAAATCAT
Organism: Triticum urartu; assembly: GCF_003073215.2. NCBI lineage: Eukaryota > Viridiplantae > Streptophyta > Magnoliopsida > Poales > Poaceae > Triticum > Triticum urartu. The sequence goes on along the minus strand of NC_053022.1, from coordinate 384,180,870 downwards.
CATGCCTAGCTAGGGGCGTTAAACGATAGCGCTTGTTGGGAGGCAACCCAATTTTATTCTCGTTCTTTGCTTTTTGCTCCTGTTTAGTAATAAATAATTCATACATCTTCTGTTTAGATGTGGTTATGTTTTAATTAGTGTTTGTTCCATGTAGAACCTTTGGGAAGACTTGGGTGAAGTCTTTGCGATCTTGCTGTAAAAAACAGAAACTTTTGCGCTCACGATATTAGCTGCCATTTTTTACTGGAAAATGCGTTTAGGTTTATTATTTTTGCAGATGATTAATAGACAATTTACTCAGGTCCAACAATTTATATCATAATTTTTTGAGTGAAAGAAGTATCCGAAACCTACAGATTACTACAGACTGTTCTGTTTTTGACAGATTCTGTTGTCTATGTGTTGTTTGCTTATTTTGATGAATCTATGAGTAGTATCGGAGGGTATGAACCATAGAGAAGTTGGAATACAGTAGATATTACACAAATATGAATTTATAATGAGTTCACAACAGTACCTAAGTGGTGATTTATTTTCTTATACTAATGGAGCTTACGAGTTTTCTGTTAAGCTTTGTGTTGTGAAGTTTTCAAGTTTTGGGTAAAGATTCGATGGACTATGGAATAAGGAGTGGCAAGAGCCTAAGCTTGGGGATTCCCAAGGCACCCCAAGGTAACATTCAAGGAAAACAAAGAGCCTAAGCTTGGGGATACCCCGGATGGCACCCCCTCTTTTGTCTTCGTTCATCGGTAACTTTACTTGGAGCTATATTTTTATTCACCACATGATATGTGTTTTGCTTGGAGCGTCAAGTTATTTTCTTTTGTTTTGCTTGATGTTTGAGTAATATACCAAGATCTGAAATTATTAAATGTTAGAGAGTCTTCACATAGTTGCATAATTATTCGACTACTCATTGATCTTCACTTATATCTTTTGGAGTAGTTTGTCATTTGCTCTAGTGCTTCACTTATATCTTTTTAGAGCACGGCGGTGGTTTTATTTTTGAAGAAATAGATGAACTCTCATGCTTCACTTATATTATTTTGAGAGCCCTAAACAGCATGGTAATTTGCTTTGGTTATGAAACTAGTCCTAATATGATGGGCATCCAGAGGGATATAATAAAAACTTTCATATAGAGTGCATTGAATACTATGAGAAGTTTGATACTTGATGATTGTTTTGAGATATGAAGATGGTGATATTAGAGTCATGCTAGTTGAGTAGTTGTGAATTTGAGAGATACTTGTGTTAAAGTTTGTGATTCTGGTAGCATGCACGTATGGTGAACCGTTATGTGATGAAGTCGGAGCATGATTTATTTATTGATTGTCTTCCTTATGAGTGGCAGTCGGGGACGAGCAACGGTCTTTTCCTAGCAATCTATCCCCCTAGGAGCATGCGTGTAGTACTTCGTTTCGATAACTAATAGATTTTTGCAATAAGTATGTGAGTTCTTTATGACTAATGTTGAGTCCATGGATTATACGCACTCTCACCCTTCCACCATTGCTAGCCTCTCTTGTGTCGCGCAACTTTCGCCGGTACCATACACCCACCATTACCTTCCTCAAAACAGCCACCATACCTACTTATTATGGCATTTCCATAGCCATTCTGAGATATATTGCCATGCAACTTTCCACCATTCCGTTTATTATGACACGCTCCATCATTGTCATATTGCTTTGCATGATCATGTAGTTGACATTGTATTTATGGCAAAGCCACCGTTCATAATTCTTTCATACATGTCACTCATGAGTCATTGCACATCCCGGTACACCGCTTGAGGCATTCATATAGAGTCATATCTTGTTCTAAGTATCGAGTTGTAATTTTTTGAGTTGTAAGTAAATAAAAGTGTGATGATCATCATTATTAGAGCATTGTCCCAAGTGAGGAAAGGATGATGGAGACTATGATTCCCCCACAAGTCGGGATGAGACTCCAGAAGAAAAATAAAAAAAAGAGAAAAAAGGCCATAGAAAAAGAGAAGTCCCAAAAAAATGAGAGAAAAAGAGAGAAGGGACAATGTTAGTATCCTTTTTCCATGCTTGTGCTTCAAAGTAGCACCATGATCTTCATGATAGAGAGTCTCTTATATTGTCACTTTCATATACTAGTGGGAATTTTTATTATAGAACTTGGCTTGTATATTCCAACAATGGGCTTCCTCAAATGCCCTAGGTCTTTGTGAGTAAGCAAGTTGGATGCACACCCACTTAGTTTCTTTTGTTGAGCTTTCATATATTTATAGCTCTAGTGCATCCATTGCATGGCAATCCCTACTCACTCACATTGATATCTATTGATAGGCATCTCCATAGCTCGTTGATACGCCTAGTTGATGTGAGACTGTCTTCTCCTTGTTTGTCTTCTCCACAACCACCATTCTATTCCACCTATAGTGCTATGTCCATGGCTCACGCTCATGTATTGCGTGAAGATTGAAAAAGTTTGAGAACATCAAAAGTATGAAACAATTGCTTGGCTTGTCATCGGGGTTGTGCATGATTTAAATATTTTGTGTGATGAAGATAGAGCATAGCCAGACTATATGATTTTGTAGGGATAGCTTTCTTTGGCCATGTTATTTTGAGAAGACTTGATTACTTTGTTAGTATGCTTGAAGTATTATTATTTTTATGTCAATATTAAACTTTTGTCTTGAATCTTTTGGATCTGAATATTCTTGCCACAATAAAGAGAATTACATGGATAAATGTGTTAGGTAGCATTCCACATCAAAAATTCTGTTTTTATCATTTACCTACTCGAGGACGAGCAGGAATTAAGCTTGGGGATGCTTGATACGTCTCCAACGTATCTATAATTTTTTATTGTTCCATGCTATTATATTATCAACCTTTGATGTTTTATATGCTATTTTATATGATTTTTGGGACTAACCTATTAACCTAGAGCCCAGTGCCAGTTTCTGTTTTTTCCTTGTTTTTGAGTATCGCAGAAAAGGAAAACCAAACGGAGTCCAATTGACCTGAAATGTCACGGAGATCATTTTTGGACCAGAAGAAGCCCACGGAATACCGGAGATGGGCCAGAAGAGTCCCGAGGCCACCACGAGGGTGGGGGCGCGCCCTACCCCCCTGGGCACGCCCCGCTACCTCGTGGCCGCCTCGGAGACCCCTCTGACTTGTTCCCGACGCCAAAATCTCTTATATATACCCAAACTTCCAGAACATAACCTAGATCAGGAGTTCCGCCGCCGCAAGCCTCTGTAGCCACCGAAAACCAATCTAGACCCGTTCCGGCACCCTGCCGGAGGGGGGAATCCCTCTCCGTTGGCCATCTTCATCATCCCGGCGCTCTCCATGACGAGGAGGGAGTAGTTCACCATCGGGGCTGAGGGTATGTACTAGTAGCTATGTGTTTGATCTCTCTCTCTCTCTCGTGTTCTTGATTCGGCACGATCTTAATGTACAACGAGCTTTGCTATTATAGTTGGATCTTATGATGTTTCTCCCCCTCTACTCTCTTGTGATGGATTGAGTTTTCCCTTTGAAGTTATCTTATCGGATTGAGTCTTTTAGGATTTGAGAACACTTGATGTATGTCTTGCATGTGCTTATCTGTGGTGACAATGGGATATCACGTGATCCACTTGATGTATGTTTTGGTGATCAATGTGCAAGTTCCGTGACCTCATGAACTTATGCATAGGGGTTGGCACACGTTTTCGTCTTGACTCTCCGGTAGAAACTTTAGGGCACTCTTTGAAGTTCTTTGTGTTGGTTGAATAGATGAATCTGAGATTGTGTGATGCATATAGTATAATCATACCCATGGATACTTGAGGTGACATTGGAGTTTCTAGGTGACATTAGGGTTTTGGTTGATTTCTGTCTTAAGGCGTTATTCTAGCACGAACTCTAGGATAGATTGAACAGAAAGAATAGCTTCGTGTTATTTTACTACGGACTCTTGAATAGATCGATCAGAAAGGATAACTTTGAGGTGGTTTTGTACCCTACAATAATCTCTTCGTTTGTTCTCCGCTATTAGTGACTTTGGAATGACTCTTCGTTGCATGTTGAGGGATAGTTATATGATCCAATTATGTTATTATCGTTGAGAGAACTTGCACTAGTGAAAGTATGAACCCTAGGCCTTGTTTCAATGCATTGCAATACCGTTTACGCTCACTTTTACCACTTGCTATCTTGCTGTTTTTATATTTTCATATTACAAAAACCTATATCTACCATCCATATTGCACTTGTATCATCATCTCTTCGCTGAACTAGTGCACCTATACAATTTACCATTGTATTGGGTGTGTTGGGGACACAAGAGACTCTTTGTTATTTGGTTGCAGGGTTGTTTGAGAGAGACCATCTTCATCCTACGCCTCCCACAGATTGATAAACCTTAGGTCATCCACTTGAGGGAAATTTGCTACTGTCCTACAAACCTCTGCACTTGGAGGCCTAACAACATCTACAAGAAGAAGGGTGTGTAGTAGACATCATGGACATGTAAGGTTTGTCCGGGCCGCTTCATCCCCAATACCGCCGAATTAAAATAAGATGTTGGTGGTAAGCAGTATGAACATTACCGCCCACAACTTCTTTGTGTTCTACTTGTGTATATCATCTACGCATAGACCTGGCTCATGATGCCACTATTGGGAAACGTTCCATGGAAAACAAAAAAATTCTACGCACACGCAATGATCTATCCATGGAGATGCATAGCAACGAGGGGGGGAGTGTGTCTACGTACCCTTTTAGACCATTGATACGTCTCCAACGTATCTATAATTTTTTATTGTTCCATGCTATTATATTATCTTGTTTGGATGTTTAATGGGCTTTAATATGCTCTTCTTTTATATTATTTTTGGGACTAACCTATTAACCGGAGGCCCAATGCTAGTTTGCCTATCTTAGAGTTTCGCAGAAAAGGAATACCAAACGAAATCCAAATGGAATGAAACCTTCGCGATGATCTTTCTTGGACCGAAAGCAAACCAGAAGACTTGGAGTTGAAGTCTGGAACTCCGTGAGGCGGCCACGAGGCAGGAGGGCGCGCCCAGGGGGTAGGTGCGCCCCCACCCTCGTGGGCCCCATGAAGCTCCACCGACGTACTTCTTCCGCCTATATATACTCTTATACCCTAGAAACATCAGGGGGGGCCATGAAACCACTTTTCCACCGCCGCAACCTTCTGTACCCGTGAGATCCCATCTTGGGGCCTTTTCCGGCGATCTGCCGGAGGGGAATCGATCACGGAGGGCTTCTACATCAACACCATAGCCTCTCCGATGAAGCGTGAGTAGTTTACCACAGACCTTCGGGTCCATAGTTATTAGCTAGATGGCTTCTTCTCTCTCTTTGATCTTCAATACAAAGTTCTCCTCGATGTTCTTGGAGATCTATTTGATGTAATACTCTTTTGCGGTGTGTTTGCCGAGATCCGATGAATTGTGGATTTATGAACTTGGTTATCTATGAATATTATTTGGTTCTTCTCTGAATTCTTATATGCATGATTTGATATCTTTGCAAGTCTCTTCGAATTATCGGTTTAGGTTGGCCTACTAGATTGATCTTTCTTGCAATGGGAGAAGTGCTTAGCTTTGGGTTCAATCTTGTGATGTCCTTTCCCAGTGACAGTAGGGGTAGCAAGGCACGTATTGTATTGTTGCCATCGAGGAAAAAAAGATGGGGTTTATATCATATTGCTTGAGTTTATCCCTCTACATCATGTCATCTTTCTTAAAGCATTACTCCGTTCTTATGAACTTAATACTCTAGATGCATGCTGGATAGCGGTCGATGTGTGGATTAATAGTAGTAGATGCAGAATCGTTTCGGTCTACTTGACACGGACGTGATGCCTATATTCATGATCATTGCCTTAGATATCTTCATAACTATGCGCTTTTCTATCATTGCTCGGCAGTAATTTGTTCACCCACCGTAATACATGCTATCTTGAGAGAAGCCACTAGTGAAACCTATGGCCCCCGGGTCTCTTCCTTAGTATATTGCATCTTTTTTATTTACATTGCATCTCGTTTAGTATTTTGCAATCTTTACTTTCCAATCTATATAACAAAAATACCAAAAATATTTATCTTAATATCTTTATCAGATCTCACTTTTGTGAGTGGCCGTGAAGGGATTGACAACCCCTTTATCGCGTTGGTTGCAAGGTTCTTGATTGTTTGTGCAGGTACTAGGTGACTTGAGCGTGGTCTCCTACTAGATTGATACCTTGGTTCTCAAAAACTAAGGGAAATACTTACGCTACTTTGTTGCATCGCCCTTTCCTCTTCAAGGGAAAACCAACGCATGCTCAAGAGGTAGCAAGAAGGATTTCTAGCGCCGTTGCCAGGGAGATCTACGCCAAGTCAAGACATACCAAGTACCCATCATAAATTCTTCTCCCTCGCATTACATTATTTGCCATTCGCCTCTCGTTTTCCTCTCCCCCACTTCTAAAACGATTTTCGAAAACATTTGCCTTTTCTTTGCCCCTCTCCCGTTCGTCTCTTTTTGCTTGCTTCTTGTGAGTTCATGTGTTAGATCGTTTGTTTCGCCTCCATGGCTAGCCTTCCTTTGTCTCCCGATTTTGAAGTTCTTCACTTAAAACAAAGACAAGGAGAAAACCTAAAAGATGCTTGGTACAGGATAATAGAATCCTATCGTAATTTCACTATAGAGGGAGATTTCAAGATTTTACTTCGTAATTTTTTTTGTTTGGCTAACTGTGTCCCATAGACAACTCTTGGATTTTGCCGCCAAAGGGAATTTTATTGAAATTGATCCCAATATTGTGCATGAGATTATAGAGGGAATAGTAGGAGTACAACCCCCACAAAAGGGATTACATCATACTCAAGAAGGAACCCAAGTTTTTGAGAAACTATGCGAAGTACAAAAATCTCTTTAACCTCTTAAAAATTTTAGTGGGAACCTTCACCGCATGAATATGTTGATCACTCTTTGCAATAAGCGGTTGGATGCTCTACATCTAAAAATCTCTGAGTATGAAGGGAAACGTAAGGAACCTCCCAGATTCGAGCATAACCCCATTAAAAAGATAAATACCAAAGATGGCAATACCTAGATATATTCTTGCTTTTATGCCTAGCTAGGGGCGTTAAATGATAGCGCTTGTTGGGAGGCAACCCAATTTTATTTTTATTATTTCCTTTTTGCTCATGTTTAGTAATAAATAATTCATCTAGCCTCTGTTATGATTGTGTTTTTTATGTTTTAATTAGTGTTTGTGCCAAATAAAGCCTTTAGGATCTTCTTGGGTGATTGTTGTTTGATCTTGCTGATAGAAACAGAAAGTATGTGCTCATGTAAATAATTTTCATTTTTTACCAGAGAGTGATAAAATACCAATTCCAACTGCAGTAGATCAATATACAAATTGTCCTGTTCTTCCTAATTTTTCAGAATTTTTGGAATTACAGAAGTATTCGAAACCTACAGATTGCTACAGACTGTTCTGTTTTTGAGAGATTCTGTTTTTCGCGTGTTGTTTGCTTATTTTGATGCATCTATGGCTAGTATCATGGGGTATGAACCATAGAGAAGTTGGAATACAGTAGGTTTAACACCGATATAAATAAATAATGAGTTAATTACAGTACCTTAAGGTGGTGGTTTATTTTCTTATACTAACAGAGCTCACGAGATTTTCTGTTGAGTTTTGTGTTGTGAAGTTTTCAAGTTTTTGGGTAAAGATTTGATGGATTTTGGAATAAGGAGTCTCAAGAACCTAAGATTGTGGATGCCCAAGGCACCCCAAGGTAAAATTCAAGGACAACCAAAATACTAAGTTTGGGGATGCCCCGGAAGGCATCCCCTCTTTCGTCTTCGTCTATCGGTAACTTTACTTGAGGCTATATTTTTATTCACCACATGATATGTGTTTTGCTTGGAGCATCTTGTATGATTTGAGTCCTTGCTTTTTAATTTACCACAATCATACTTGTTGCACACACCTTTTGGGAGAGACACGCATGAATCAGAATTTATTAGAATACTTTATATGCTTCACTTATATCTTTTGAGCTATACAATTTTGCTCTAGTGCTTCACTTATATCTTTTTAGAGCACGATGGTGGTTTTATTTTATAGAAATTATCGATATCTCATGCTTCACTTATATTATTTTGAGAGTCTTTTAGAACAACATGGTAATTTGCTTTGGCTATAAAACTAGTCCTAATATGATGGGCATCCAAGATGGGTATAATAAAAACTTTCATATAAAGTGCGTTGAATATTATGAGAAGTTTGATGCTTGATGATTGTTTTGAGACATGAGGATGGTGATATTAGAGTCATGCTAGTAAAGTAATTGTGAATTTGAGAAATACTTGTGTTGAGGTTTGCAAGTCCCGTAGCATGCATGTATGGTAACCGTTGTGTAACAAATTTGAAGCATGATGTATTTCTTTGATTGTCTACCTTATGAGTGGTGGTCGGGGACGAGCGATAGTCTTTTCCTACCAATATATCCCCCTAGAAACATGTGGGTAGTGCTTGGTTTTTGATGACTTGTAGATTTTTGTAATAAGTATGTGAGTTCTTTATGACTAATGTTGAGTCCATGGATTATACGCGCTCTCACCCTTCCACCATTGCTAGCCTCTCTAGTACCGCACAACTTTCGCCGATACCATAAACCCACCATTTACCTTCCTCAAAACAGCCACCATACCTACCTATTATGGCATTTCCATAGCCATTCCGAGATATATTGCCATGCAACCTTCCACCGTTCCGTTTATTATGACACGCTCCATCATTGTCATATTGCCTTGCATGATCATGTAGTTGACATCGTATTTGTGGAAAAGCCACAATTCATAATTTTTTCATACATGTCACTCTTGATTCATTGCACATCCCGGTACACCGCCGGAGGCACGCATATAGAGTCATATTTTTGTTCTAAGTATCGAGTTGTAATCTTTGAGTTGTAAATAAATAGAAGTGTGATGATCATCATTATTAGAGCACTGTCCCATGTGAGGAAACAAAAGAAGAGGAGAAATAAAAGGAGACAGAGAGAGAGAAAGAGAAGGGATAATGCTACTGTCCTTTTTCCACACTTGTGCTTTAAAGTAGCACCATTATCTTCATGATAGAGAGTCTCTTATTTTGTCACTTTCATATACTGGTGGGAAATTTTCATTATAGAACTTGTATTGTATATTCCAACGATGGGCTTCCTCAAATGCCCTAGGTCTTCGTGAGCAAGCAAGTTGGATGCACACCCACTTAGTTTCTTTTGTTGAGCTTTCATACATTTATAGCTCTAGTGCATCCGTTGCATGGCAATCCCTACTCACTCACATTGATATATATTGATGGGCATCTCCATAGCCCATTGATACACCTAGTTGATGTGAGACCATCTTCCTCCTTTTTGTCTTCTCCACAACCACCACTCTATTCCACCTATAGTGCTATGTCCATGGCTCACGCTCATGTATTGCGTGAAAGTTGAAAAAGTTTGAGAATACTAAAGTATGAAACAATTGCTTGGCTTGTCATCGGGGTTGTGCATGATTTGTATATTTTGTGTGGCGAAGATGGAGCATAACCAAACTATATGATTTTGTAGGGACGAACTTTCTTTGGCCATGTTATTTTGAGAAAACATAGTTACTTTGTTAGTATGCTTGAAGTATTATTATTTTTATGTCAATATTAAACTTTTGTCTTGAATCTTTTGGATCTGAGCATTCATGCCACAATAAATAAAATTATATTGATAAATATGTTAGGTAGCATTCCACATCAAAAATTCTGTTTTTATCATTTACCTACTCGAGGACGAGCAAGAATTAAGCTTGGGGATGCTTGATACGTCTCCAACGTATCTATAATTTTTTATTGTTCCATGCTAGTATATTATCTGTTTTGGATGTTTAATGGGCTTTAATATGCACTTTTATTATATTATTTTTGGGACTAACCTATTAACCGGAGGCCCAGTGCCAGTTTTTGTTTTTTTTTGCCTATTTTAGAGTTTCGTAGAAAAGGAATACCAAACGGAATCCAAACGGAATGAAACCTTCGTGATGATCTTTCTTGGACCGAAAGCAAACCAGAAGACTTGGATTTGAAGTCTAGAACTCTGTGAAGCGTCCACGAGGTAGGAGGGCACGCCCAGGGGGGTAGGCGCGCCCCCACCCTCATGGGCCCCACGAAGCTCCACCTACGTGCTTCTTCCGCCTATATATAGTTATATACTGTTATACCCTAGAAACATCAGGGGGAGCCATGAAACCACTTTTCCACCGCCGCAACCTTCTGTACCCGTGAGATCCCATCTTGGGGCCTTTTCCGGCGATCTGCCGGAGGGGGAATCGATCACGGAGGGCTTCTACATCAACATCATGGCCTCTCCGATGAAGCGTGAGTAGTTTGCCACAGACCTTCGGGTCCATAGTTATTAGCTAGATGGCTTCTTCTCTCTCTTGGATCTTCAATACAAAGTTCTCCTCGATGTTCTTGGAGATTTATTCGATGTAATACTCTTTTGCGGTGTGTTTGCCGAGATCCGATGAATTGTGGATTTATGAACTTGATTATCTATGAATATTATTTGGTTCTTCTCTGAATTCTTATATGCATGATTTGATATCTTTGCAAGTCTCTTCGAAATATCGGTTTAGGTTGGCCTACTAGATTGATCTTTCTTGCAATGGGAGAAGTGCTTAGCTTTGGGTTCAATCTTGTGATGTCCTTTCCCAGTGACAGTAGGGGTAGCAAGGCACGTATTGTATTGTTGCCATCGAGGAAAAAAGATGGGGTTTATATCATATTGCTTGAGTTTATCCCTCTACATCATGTCATCTTTCTTAAAGCATTACTCCGTTCTTATGAACTTAATACTCTAGATGCATGCTGGATAGCGGTCGATGTGTGGATTAATAGTAGTAGATGCAGAATCGTTTCGGTCTACTTAACACGACGTGATGCCTATATTCATGATCATTGCCTTAGTTATCTTCATAACTATGCGCTTTTCTATCATTGCTCGGCAATAATTTGTTCACCCACCGTATTACATGCTATCTTGAGAGAAGCCACTAGTGAAACCTATGGCCCCCGGGTCTCTTCCTTATTATATTGCATCTTTTTTATTTACATCTCATCCCGTTTACTATTTTGCAATCTTTACTTTCCAATCTATATAACAAAAATACCAAAAATATTTATCTTAATATCTTTACCAGGTCTCACTTTTGCGAGTGGACGTGAAGGGATTGACAACCCCTTTACCGCGTTGGTTGCAAGGTTCTTGATTGTTTGTGCAAGTACTAGGTGACTTGAGCGTGATCTCCTACTAGATTGATACCTTGGTTCTCAAAAACTGAGGGAAATACTTACACTACTTTGCTGGATCACCCTTTCCTCTTCAAGGGAAAACCAACGCATGCTCAAGAGGCAGCAACCATGAGCGGATGCGTTTCACAACGTGGTTGATGTAGTCGAACTTTCTTCGTGATCCACCGATCGAGTACCGAACATACGGCACCTCCGAGTTTTGCACACGTTCATCTCGGTGACGTCCCTCGCCTTTTTGATCCAGCAAGATGTCGAGCTAGTAGATGAGTTCCGTCAAAACGACGGCGTGGTGACGGTGATGGTGAAGTGATCTCCGTAGGGCTTCGCCTAAGCACTACAAAAATATGACCGAGGGAGTAAACGGTGAAGGGGGGCGCCGCACACGGCTAGGCAATTGTTTGTGTTTGCTAGGCGCCCCCTCCCACATATATATAGGTGGAAGGGAGGGAGGAGCATCCAAAGGAGGCGCCCAAGTAGGAGGAATCCTACTTGGGGTCCCTCCCAAGACGCGCCCCCTCCTTTCCTTATTTGGAGTGCGGGGAAAGGAAGGGAAGGGTGGCGCCCCTCTGTTTCCTTTCTCCCATGAGAGGGAAAGGCAGGAGGTGCTAGCCCTCCCCCTTTTCCTTCCCTAGGGCTGGTCAAACAAGTGGAGGGGTGCACCAGCCCCCTAGTGGGCTGGTCTATCCATCCTTTTGGCCCATTAAGCCCATAACTTGCCGGGGGTGCCCGGAACCCCTTCCGTTGACCCGATTCCTTCCCGGTATGCCCCGAAACACTTTCGGTGTCCAAATACCATCGTCCTATATATTGATATTTACCTCTCGCCCATTTCGAGACTCCTAGTCATGTTTGTGGTCTCATCCGGGACTCCGAACAACATTCGGTCACCAAATCATATAACTCATATAACACTATATCGTCAACGAACGTTAAGCGTGCGGACCCTACGGTTTCGAGAACTATGTAGACATGACCGAGACACCTATCCCGTCAATAACCAATAGCGGAACCTGGATGCCCATATTGGCTCCTTCATATTCTACGAAGATCTTTATAGGTCGAACCGTTATGACAACATACGTAATTCCATTTGTCTATCGGTATGTTACTTTCCCGAGATTCGATCGTAGGTATCTTCATACCTAGTTCAACCTCGTTACCGGCAAGTCTATTTACTCGTTACGTAATACATCACCTCGTGACTAACTCCTTAGTCGTTTGCTAGCAAGCTTATGATGTGTATTACTGAGACGGCCCAGAGATACCTCTCCGATACTCGGAGTGACAAATCCTAATCTCGATCTATGCCAACTCAACAAACACCTTCGGAGATGTTGGGGAACATAGCAGAATTTTAAAATTTTCTACGCATCACCAAGATCAATCTATGGAGTCATCTAGCAACTAAGGAGAGAGGAGTGCATCTACATACCCTTGTAGATCGCGCGCGGAAGCGTTCAAGAGAACGGGGTTGATGGAGTCGTACTCGTCGTGATCCAAATCACCGATGACCTAGCGCCAAACGGACGGCACCTCCGCATTCAACACACGTACGGTTGGGAAGACGTCTCCTCCAACTTGATCCAGCAAGGGGGAAGGAGGGGTTGATGAAGATCCAACAGCACGACGGCGTGGTGGTGGAAGCAACGGTGATCTTGGCAGGGCTTCACCAAGCACAGGGAGAGGGAGGAGTGTCACGGGAGGGAGAGGGAGAGGCCAGGGGCTAGGGTGCGGCTGCCCTCCCTCCCCCCCCCCACTATATATAGGGTCCCTAGGGGGGCGCCGGCCCTAGGAGATCCAATCTCCAAGGGGGGGCGGCGGCCAAGGGGGTGGCTTGCCCCCCAAGCCAAGTGGGGCGCCCCCCACCCCTAGGGTTTCCAACCCTAGGCGCAGGGGGAGGCCCAAGGGGGTCGCACCAGCCCACTAGGGGCTGGTTCCCCTCCCACTTCAGCCCATGGGGCCCTCCGGGATAGGTGGCCCCACCCGGTGGACCCCCGGGACCCTTCCGGTGGTCCCGGTACAATACCGAGTACCCTCGAAACTTTCCCGATGGCCGAAACTTGACTTCCTATATATAAATCTTCACCTCCGGACCATTCCGGAACTCCTCGTGACATCCGGGATCTCATCCGGGACTCCGAACAACTTTCGGGTTACCGTATACTAATATCTCAACAACCCTAGCGCCACCGAACCTTAAGTTTGTAGACCCTACGGGTTCGGGAGACACGCAGACATGACCGAGACGACTCTCCGGTCAATAACCAATAGCGGGATCTGGATACCCATGTTGGCTCCCACATGCTCCTCGATAATCTCATCGGATGAACCATGATGTCGAGGATTCAATCAATCCGTATACAATTCCCTTTGTCAATCGGTATGTTACTTGCCCGAGACTCGATCGTCGGTATCCCAATACCTCGTTCAATCTCGTTACCGGCAAGTCACTTTACTCGTACCGTAATGCATGATCCCGTGATCAACCACTTGGTCACATTGAGCTCATTATGATGATGCATTACCGAGTGGGCCCAGAGATACCTCTCCGTCATACGGAGTGACAAATCCCAGTCTCGATTCATGCCAACCCAATAGACACTTTCGGAGATACCTGTAGTGTACCTTTATAGTCACCCAGTTACGTTCTGACGTTTGGCACACCCATAGCACTCCTACGGTATCCGGGAGTTGCACAATCTCATGGTCTAAGGAAATGATACTTGACATTCGGAAAAGCTATAGCAACGAACTACACGATCTTTGAGCTATGCTTAGGATTGGGTCTTGTCCATCACATCATTCTCCTAATGATGTGATCCCATTATCAATGACATCCAATGTCCATAGTCAGGAAACCATGACTATCTTTTGATCAACGAGCTAGTCAACTAGAGGCTCACTAGGGACGTGTTGTGGTCTATGTATTCACACATGTATTACGATTTCCGGATAACACAATTATAGCATGAACAATAGACAATTATCATGAACAAAGAAATATAATAATAACCATTTTATTATTGCCTCTAGGGCATATTTCCAACAGGTCTCCCACTTGCACTAGAGTCAATAGTCTAGTTACATTGTGATGAATCACACCCATGCAGTTCTGGTGTTGATCATGTTTTGCTCTAGGGAGAGGTTTAGTCAACGGATCTGCCACATTCAGGTCCGTATGTACTTTACAAATATCTATGTCTCCATTTTGAACACTTTCACGAATGGAGTTGAAGCGACGCTTGATATGCCTGGTCTTCCTGTGAAACCTGGGCTCCTTGGCAAGGGCAATAGCTCCAGTGTTGTCACAGAAGAGAGTCATCGGGCCCGACGCATTGGGTATGACTCCTAGGTCGGTAATGAACTCCTTCACCCAGATTGCCTCTTGTGCTGCCTCCGAGGCTGCCATGTACTCCGCTTCACATGTAGATCCCGCCACAACGCTTTGCTTGCAACTGCACCAGCTTACTGCCCCACCATTCAAAATATACACGTATCCGGTTTGTGACTTAGAGTCATCCAGATCTGTGTCGAAGCTAGCATCGACGTAACCCTTTACGATGAGCTCTTCGTCACCTCCATAAACGAGAAACATATCCTTAGTCCTTTTCAGGTACTTCAGGATATTCTTGACCGCTGTCCAGTGTTCCATGCCGGGATTACTTTGGTACCTTCCTACCAAACTTACGGCAAGGTTTACATCAGGTCTGGTACACAACATAGCATACATGATAGACCCTATGGCCGAGGCATAGGGGACGACACTCATCTTTTCTCTATCTTCTGCCGTGGTCGGGCATTGAGCCGTGCTCAATCTCGTACCTTGCAATACAGGCAAGAACCCCTTCTTTGACTGATCCATTTTGAACTTCTTCAATATCTTGTCAAGGTACGTACTCTGTGAAAGACCAATGAGGCGTCTCGATCTATCTCTATAGATCTTGATGCCTAATATATAAGCAGCTTCTCCAAGATCCTTCATTGAAAAACACTTGTTCAAGTAGGCCTTTATGCTTTCCAAGAATTCTATATCATTTCCCATCAACAGTATGTCATCCACATACAATATGAGAAATGCTACAGAGCTCCCACTCACTTTCTTGTAAATGCAGGCTTCTCCATAAGTCTGCATAAACCCAAACGCTTTGATCATCTCATCAAAACGAATGTTCCAACTCCGAGATGCTTGCACCAGCCCATAAATCGAGCGTTGGAGCTTGCACACCTTGTCAGCATTCTTAGGATCGACAAAACCTTCCGGCTGCATCATATACAATTCTTCCTTAAGGAAACCATTAAGGAATGCCGTTTTGACGTCCATTTGCCATATCTCATAATCATAGAATGCGGCAATTGCTAACATGATTCAGACGGACTTCAGCTTCGCTACGGGTGAGAAAGTCTCATCGTAGTCAACCCCTTGAACTTGTCGATAACCCTTAGCGACAAGCCGAGCTTTATAGATGGTTACGTTACCATCCGCGTCTGTCTTCTTCTTAAAGATCCATTTATTTTCTATGGCTCGCCGATCATCGGGCAAGTCAGTCAAAGTCCATACTTCGTTTTCATACATGGATCCTATCTCGGATTTCATGGCTTCCAGCCATTTGTCGGAATCTGGGCCCGCCATCGCTTCTTCATAGTTCGAAGGTTCACTATTGTCTAACAACATGATTTCCAAGACAGGGTTGCCGTACCACTCTGGTGCGGAACGTGTCCTTGTGGACCTACGAAGTTCAGTAGCAACTTGATCTGAAGTTTCATGATCATCATCATTAACTTCCTCTCTAGTCGGTGCAGGCACCTCAGGAACAATTTCCTGAGCTGCGCCACTCTCCGGTTCAAGAGGTAATACTTCATCAAGTTCTACTTTCCTCCCACTTATTTCTTTCAAGAGAAACTCTTTCTCTAGAAAGGATCCATTCTTGGCAACAAAGATCTTGCCTTCGGATCTGAGGTAGAAGGTATACCCAATAGTTTCTTTAGGGTATCCTATGAAGACGCATTTTTCCGACTTGGGTTCGAGCTTTTCAGGTTGAAGTTTCTTGACATAAGCATCACATCCCCAAACTTTTAGAAACGTCAGCTTAGGTTTCTTCCCAAACCATAATTCATACGGTGTCATCTCAACGGATTTCGACGGAGCCCTATTTAAAGTGAATGCGGCAGTCTCTAAAGCATAGCCCCAAAATGACAATGGTAAATCGGTAAGAGACATCATAGATCGCACCATATCCAATAGAGTGCGATTACGACGTTCGGACACACCATTACGCTGAGGTGTTCCAGGCGGCGTGAGTTGTGAAACTATTCCACATTTCCTTAAGTGTGTGCCAAATTTGTGACTCAAGTATTCTCCCCCACGATCTGATCGCAAGAACTTGATTTTCCTGTCACGTTGATTCTCAACCTCACTCTGAAATTCCTTGAACTTTTCAAAGGTCTCAGACTTGTGTTTCATTAAGTAGACATACCCATATCTACTCAAGTCATCAGTGAGGGTGAGAACATAACGATAGCCACCGCGAGCCTCAACACTCATTGGACCGCACACATCAGTATGTATGATTTCCAATAAGTTGGTTGCTCGCTCCATTGTTCCTGAGAACGGAGTCTTGGTCATTTTACCCATGAGGCATGGTTCGCACGTGTCAAATGATTCGTAATCAAGAGACTCCAAAAGTCCATCTGCATGGAGCTTCTTCATGCGTTTGACACCTATGTGACCAAGGCGGCAGTGCCACAAGTATGTGGGACTATCATTATCAACCTTACATCTTTTGGTATTCACACTATGAATATGTGTAACATTACGCTCGAGATTCATTAAGAATAAACCATTCACCAGCGGAGCATGACCATAAAACATATCTCTCATATAAATAGAACAACCATTATTCTCGGATTTAAATGAGTAGCCATCTCGAATTAAACGAGATCCTGATACAATGTTCATGCTCAAAGCTGGCACTAAATAACAATTATTGAGGTTTAAAACTAATCCCGTAGGTAAATGTAGAGGCAGCGTGCCGACGGCGATCACATCGACCTTGGAACCATTCCCGACGCGCATCGTCACCTCGTCCTTCGCCAGTCTCCGCTTATTCCGCAGCTCCTGCTTTGAGTTACAAATGTGAGCAACCGCACCGGTATCAAATACCCAGGAGCTACTACGAGCACTGGTAAGGTACACATCAATTACATGTATATCACATATACCTTTAGTGTTGCCGGCCTTCTTGTCCGCTAAGTATTTGGGGCAGTTCCGCTTCCAGTGACCACTTCCCTTGCAATAAAAACACTCAGTCTCGGGCTTGGGTCCATTCTTTGGCTTCTTCCCGGCAGCTTGCTTACCGGGCGCGGCAACCCCCTTGCCGTCCTTCTTGAAGTTCTTCTTACCCTTGCCTTTCTTGAAGTTAGTGGTTTTATTCACCATCAACACTTGATGTTCCTTTTTGATTTCCACCTTTGCTGATTTCAGCATTGAATATACCTCAGGAATGGTCTTTTCCATCCCCTGCATATTGAAGTTCATCACAAAGCTCTTGTAGCTCGGTGGAAGCGACTGAAGGATTCTATCAATGACCGCGTCATCCGAGAGATTAACTCCCAGCTGAGTCAAGCGGTTATGCAACCCAAATATTTTGAGTATGTGCTCACTGACAGAACTATTTTCCTCCATCTTACAACTGAAGAACTTGTCGGAGACTTCATATCTCTCGACCTAGGCATGAGCTTGGAAAACCATTTTCAGCTCTTCGAACATCTCATATGCTCCGTGTCTCTCAAAATGCTTTTGGAGCCCCGGTTCTAAGCTGTAAAGCATGCCGCACTGAACGAGGGAGTAATCATCAGCACGTGACTATCAAGCGTTCATAACGTCTTGGTTCTCTGGGATGGGTGCGTCACCTAGCGGTGCTTCTAGGACATAATCTTTCTTGGCAGCTATGAGGATGATCCTCAGGTTCCGGACCCAGTCCGTATAGTTGCTGCCATCATCTTTCAGCTTGGTTTTCTCTAGGAACGCGTTGAAGTTGAGGGCAACATTAGCGTGGGCCATTTGATCTACAAGACATAGTGTAAAGATTTTAGACTAAGTTCATGATAATTAAGTTCATCTAATCAAATTATTCAATGAACTCCCACTCAGATAGACATCCCTCTAGTCATCTAAGTGAAACATGATCCGAGTCAACTAGGCCGTGTCCGATCATCACGTGAGACGGACTAGTCAACATCGGTGAACATCTTCATGTTGATCGTATCTTCTATACGACTCATGCTCGACCTTTCGGTCTTCTGTGTTCCGAGGCCATGTCTATACGTGATAGGCTCTTCAAGTCAACCTAAGTGTATTGTGTGTGTAAATCTGGCTTACACCCGTTGTATTCGAACGTTAGAATCTATCACACCCGATCATCACGTGGTGCTTCGAAACAATGAACCTTCGCAACGATGCACAGTTAGGGGGAACACTTTCTTGAAATTATTACGAGGGATCATCTTATTTAAGCTACCGTCGTTCTAAGCAAATAAGATGTAAAACATGATAAACATCACATGCAATCAAATAGTGACATGATCTGGCCAATATCATTTGCTCCTTTTGATCTCCATCTTCGGGGCTCCATGATCATCGTTGTCATCGGCATGACACCATGATCTCCATCATCGTGTCTTCTTGAAGTTGTCTCATCATCTATTACTTCTACTACTATGGCTAACGCTTTAGCAATAAAGTAAAGTAATTACATGACGTTTATGTTGACACGCAGGTCATAAATAAATAAAGACAACTCCTATGGCTCCTGCCGGTTTTCATACTCATCGACATGCAAGTCGTGATTCCTATTACAAGAACATGATCAATCTCATACATCACATATATCATTCATCACATCCTTTTGGCCATATCACATCACACGGCACATGCTGCAAAAACAAGTTAGACGTCCTCTAATTGTTGTTGCAAGTTTTTACGTGGCTGCTATAGGTTTCTAGCAAGAACGTTTCTTACCTACGCCAAAACCACAACGTGATATGCCAATTTCTATTTACCCTTCATAAGGACCCTTTTCATCGAATCCGATCTGACTAAAGTGGGAGAGACAAACACCCGCCAGCCACCTTATGCAACTAGTGCATGTCAATCCGTGGAACCAGTCTCACGTAAGCGTACGTGTCAGGTCGGTCCGGGCGGCTTCATCCCACGATGCCGCCGAATCAAGATAAGACTAGTAACGGCAAGCAAATTGACAATATCGACGCCCACAACTGCTTTGTGTTCTACTCGTGCATAGAAACTACGCATAGACCTAGCTCATGATGCCACTGTTGGGGAACGTAGCAAAATTTTAAAATTTTCTACGCATCACCAAGATCAATATATGGAGTCATCTAGCAACGAGGGAGAGAGGAGTGCATCTACATACCCTTGTAGATCGCGCGCGGAAGCGTTCAAGAGAACGGGGTTGATGGAGTCGTACTCGTCGTGATCCAAATCGCCGATGACCTAGCGCCGAACGGACGGCACCTCCGCGTTCAACACATGTACGGTTGGGAAGACGCCTCCTCCAACTTGATCCAGCAAGGGGGAAGTAGAGGTTGATGAAGATCCAGCAGCACGACGGCGTGGTGGTGGAAGCAACGGTGATCTCGGCAAGGCTTCGCCAAGCATAGGGAGAGGGAGGAGTGTCACGGGAGGGAGAGGGAGAGGCCAGGGGCTAGGGTGCGGCTGCCCTCCCTCCCCCCACTATATATAGGGTCCCTAGGGGGGAGGCGCCGGCCCTAGGAGATCCAATCTCCAAGGGGGGGCGGCGGCCAAGGGGGTGGCTTGCCCCCCAAGCCAAGTGGGGCGCCCCCCACCCCTAGGGTTTCCAACCCTAGGCGCAGGGGGAGGCCCAAGGGGGGCGCACCAGCCCACTAGGGGCTGGTTCCCCTCCCACTTCAGCCCATGGGGCCCTCCGGGATAGGTGGCCCCACCCGGTGGTCCCGATACAATACCGAGTACCCCCGAAACTTTCGCGATGGCCGAAACTTGACTTCCTATATATAAATCTTCACCTCCGGACCATTCTGAAACTCCTCGTTGCGTCTGGGATCTCATCCGAGACTCCGAACAACTTTCGGGTTACCGTATACTAATATCTCAACAACCCTAGCGTCATCGAACCTTAAGTGTGTAGACCCTACGGGTTCGGGAGACACGCAGACATGACCGAGACGACTCTCCGGTCAATAACCAACAGCGGGATCTGGATACCCATGTTGGCTCCCACATGCTCCTCGATAATCTCATCGAATGAACCACGATGTCGAGGATTCAATCAATCCATAACAATTCCCTTTGTCAATCGGTACGTTACTTGCCCGAGACTCGATCGTCGGTATCCCAATACCTTGTTCAATCTCGTTACCGGCAAGTCACTTTACTCGTACCGTAATGCATGATTCCGTGATCAACCACTTGGTCACATTGAGCTCATTATGATAATGCATTACCGAGTGGGCCCAGAGATACCTCTCCGTCATACGGAGTGACAAATCCCAGTCTCGATTCGTGCCAACCCAACAGACATTTTCGGAGATACCTGTAGTGTACCTTTATAGTCACCCAGTTACGTTGTGACGTTTGGCACACCCAAAGCACTCCTACGGTATCCGGGAGTTGCACAATCTCATGGTCTAAGGAAATGATACTTGACATTCGGAAAAGCTATAGCAAACGAACTACACGATCTTTGAGCTATGCTTAGGATTGGGTCTTGTCCATCACATCATTCTCCTAATGATGTGATCCCGTTATCAATGACATCCAATGTCCATAGTCAGGAAACCATGACTATCTTTTGATCAACGACCTAGTCAAGTAGAGGCTCACTAGGGACGTGTTGTGGTCTATGTATTCACACATGTATTACGATTTCCGGATAACACAATTATAGCATGAACAATAGACAATTATCATGAACAAAGAAATATAATAATAACCATTTTATTATTGCCTCTAGGGCATATTTCCAACAGGAGATACCTGTAGAACTTCTTTATAATCACCCAGTTACGTTGTGAGGTTTGATAGCACACAAGGTATTCCTCCGGTATCCGGGAGTTGCATAATTTCATAGTCGAAGGAATATGTATTTGACATGAAGAAAGCAATAGCAATAAAACTGAACGCTTATTATGCTAAGCTAACAGATGGGTCATGTCCATCACATCATTCTCCTAATGGTGTGATCCCGTTATCAAATGACAACACATGTCTATGGTTAGGAAACCTTAACCATCTTTAATCAACGAGCTAGTCTAGTAGAGGCTTACTAGGGACACGGTATTTGTTTATGTATTCACACATGTATTTAGGTTTCCGATCAATACAATTCTAGCATGAATAATAAACCTTTATCATGAATAAGGAAATATAAAATAACAACTTTATTATTGCCTTTAGGGCATATTTCCTTCACTCCTGGTGTCTAACCAAATCCTTGCTACCGATCGGGACGGTTTTTCACAAGATGCATCCTAGCATTTTGCGATACCTTTTTGCTGCGTCCTCCGTGGTGACGGGCTCGCCGCTCGGGCCAACTGTGGTGATTGTAATTATACCTTTGTGAAGCTTGTTTGGATCCCTTGCCTTTCAGTTGCTTTTCTTTGTGGCGGCCGTGCTGTATGAAGTCTCGTTAGTGTGGCCCGTGTCCCCTACCCCGGTGGTCGGTTCTACCTGTTGGTCATTGCCCTTCTCGGCGTTAGGGGTGGACGAATCATCCATGTCAGGGGTGCTCATCTCGACATCAGGGTTGACATACTGTGGTTCCTTCTGAGATGACGTTCCGACACCGGGATCCATTTGTCCAACTGCAATATTGTAACAAAAAGTTATGACTGAACATAGAAAGAGAATGGCGACTGGAAAATTCGACATGACCTTTGCTAAAAGTAGGGCATATTGAGTACCAGAAATTTGACGAAACGAAACGATCAACGTTTCATTAAAACATTGGCACTCATATTAAGTCCTACAATCAAACACAACCATCTGATTCTACATCGAATGACACCACCCCATCCACGTGTTTGTACAGGTACATCTAAGAACTAAGATCTAAATCCTTTGTGTGGCATTTTATCAAACACTTTACAATCATCTATAATAGTGAAACATATAGATGTGAAATGTAGTGAAATTATACCTTAACAGATATGTGAATCGGAAATTTGCGACACCGACGATGGTGTTGACGAGACGGCCGAGTTTGTTGCGACGTCCGCGAGGTTGTCAAGGTGTTATCCCACGGGATCCCGCGGGGAAAAAACTACAGCTGTGGTGGCGGCGGAGTACGAGTACCAGCGGCGGCAACGGCAGCGGGGCGCGGACCGGACCGCCCGATAGTAGAGAGAGGTGCGCGACAGCGGATCGAAGCACGCGAGAGTAGAGTGAGGTGTGCGGTGGCCGGTGGCGGCTGCGGTGGACGAGCGTGTGAGAACACACGACACGCAGCACGTGGCACCCGCCACTTCAAACATTAGCACGTGCGTAAAATCTGCCTTTCACAGATATTTGTTGTGTAAAAATACGGCAGCACTTTGACAACTTTTGGACTTGAATTCTTTTTCCATGTGTAATATACGCCATCAGAAGCCCCGTGCTACAATTTCACAATTTTTGGAGTTAGTTTGCTCTTTTCACGGCATTAACTGAATTTTCGGCAAGTAAAAAAGGCAAAACAAATTTTGATCGTGCTAACGAGGTTGGAAATGTTTGAAAGTTTCCATGGCGTCTTCATTGAACACGTGTAGGGTGTGATAAAAATTAGAGATCATTACGATCAAAACCTGATGCACATCATGTGCAAATAGGACACTCCCCTGCCAAGTGTAAGGGTTTCGAAACAACCACCTCACACACAGAACTCAAAATTTAAACATATTTTGGACTTGAATTTTTTTTCCATGTGCAATATACGCCATAAGAAGCCCCGTGCTACAATTTGACATTTTTTGGAGTTGGTTTGCTATTTTCGCGGCATCAACTAAATTTTCGGCAAGTAAAACATGCAAAACAAATTTTGGCCGTGCTAACGAGGTTGGAAATGTTTAAAACTTTCCATCACGTCTTCATTGTACACTTGTAGGGTGTGATAAAAATTAGAGATCGTTACGACCCAAAGCTGATGCACATTCTGTGCAAACAGGACACTCTCCCGCCAAGTGTATAGAGTTTTAAAACGACCACCTCACGCACATAACTCAATTTTTGCGATATGTCTGTGGTGGACGTATTCCACGACCGCCACTGTAAGACAAAGTAGCAGTGGCGGGTGGGCGGCAACCCTCGCCAGTGGCAGGTTTCAACACGCTAGCAAATTTTGTGAGTCCGGTTCTGGCTGTCATTCCGCCGCACCCGCCACTGCTACACCACTAGCACTAGCGGGTGTGTCCTATTACCCGCTGTTGTTGGTTTTCAAAATTAGTTGTGGCGAGTGTCCGGCTTCGCCCGCTACTAATTTGTGATCACCTATAAGCCCTTTCATAGTAGTGAAAGTTCTACGCTTTGGCGGCGATGCCCGCGGGTGCCGCTTTCCTCTAAAAGACGTCGTCGTTCGAGTCTATTTTGACTCGGCAGCAGCGACGCTTTGCCCTGTGTTTTCCTCTTGAGGGCGTTGTCGTGAAGCTTAGAGTCTTAGGTGCATTGTGACGTTATGGTCAGGCATTTCTACGTTTTCTTTCGACAACGTGGTCAGTGAGTTTACTCATTGATGACAAGTATTTTCAGACGGAGGGAGTACTTTGTATCATTCGACCGTGTATCTTAATTTGTGTTTTATTTATAAAGTGGACGGGAGCATGTTTGAAATAGAGCTAGCCAAACCATGCGCACTAGAGCTCACCGAAATTTGTTCCTTTGCAAAAACTAGGGGCATTATCAAACTACTTCAGGCAGGATGCAAAGGACATCTTATCTCAGTTATCTAAGCCAGCAACGTTATCTTATCTGCTCAGAACTACTTAAAAAAATCCTTCGTGCTGTCGGGGCCAGCAAGATGACTTTAGAGGAAAGATTGCAAAACCTAGTCAGCATGCACGTTGGTTTAACTTGGATTCGCGGAGGCAGCACAGGACAACCGAGGGCAGAAATTAAAAAATGGCGGAACTGGAGATGGTAGCCAGGATAAGTTGAGCAGAGCACGTCGGCCGACTGCAACTTCTCTCCTAACTGCGAGCCCCTTTTTTTTTAAAGCCTAGGAGAGTCCCTTTTTGTTTCGTTTGCTAGGGGGAAAAAAGAAGCATACTTCCAGTATTTTTTTTCGGGGGAAAAGGATTGTATATTAATTAAGCTAGATCGCGGCAGTTCAGTTCACACAAGTTTACAACCCTCTCAGTGCCTGACCGTAACCATACGGCCGTCTTCATCTCACATCTACCCATCTGAGCCAAATGGTGGCTAACATGATTACACCCTCTTCTAATAGCTTTTACCACTACCTCTCTACCTCCTCTCATCATGGAGGCGATCTCCTGAATGATGGCAGCATGTCGTGATCTATTCCCTGAAGGGTTTGAAATCATCGCAACAGCTTCGGTACTGTCTGTCTCTAGAATAAACGGAAGTGTGTTCCACTCCAAAGCTAGCGCGATTCCCTCTTTACATGCTTCTAATTCCGCAGCAAGAGCATTATCACATGTGAATAAATGACGGCAGGAAGTGAAAATGATGCCGCCTAAGTTGTCCCGGAGCACCATGCCAGAGCCGCCGTTTCCTGCCTGCGCTAGAAAAGCACCGTCAACATTGAGTTTGAGCCATTCTTGAGGTGGCGTACTCCATCTGTCAGCTGGTGGGTGAGCTGGGCTAGCATTTGGCGCATCGTCCCTGTTGGAATCTGGCGGGCCGGTGCTACTGCATGCACGTACGCCTCCGTGTGTGCTGCTGCTGCAAGCACGTACACCTCCATGTGTGTTGCTGCATGTCCATGCACCAGCGTGTGTGTTGCTGCTATAGGCATGTACACCTCCGTGTGTGCTGCTGCTGCTGCTACTAATCCCAGGTGCAGCTTGGATCACCGGTTCCATGAGCACCATTTTACCCTTGCACATATCTTTCATAGGAAACTGCTGGATGCCTAAAAGTGATGTTAGATAGCTGTGCAGAAATCGACGAGATGCTTCAGTTGGTGGAGGAGCTTTGTCGTGAGTGATCTCATTGCGGACATGCCACGAACGCCACATTGTCATCAAGAGAGCCATGCGGGACGATTCCGATAGCGGCTCAAGCACATCAAAAAGCCACTCCGGGCCTGTGTGACGAACAAACTGGATGTCCGGGAGCATCCAGTCTTTAGCCATCGCTCTCCATAGCTCCACTGCACGGGGACACCTACACATTGCGTGGAGTCCATCCTCGCATTCCAAACCACACAAGGGACATATGTCAGTGGTTTCCAAGTGACGGGAAAATTTATTCGCCCATGTAGCAAGGAAATTTGTCACAAGCCGCCAAGCAAACACGCGTACCTTTGGGGGGCAGGGCACCCCCATATGATCTTCCAGATGGCGTGACGACCATCCGGTGCCCTGCTAGATGCGCTCGTCGATGGACGCTCGCGCTCGTCCATCGCGAAGCGGTACGCGGACCGAACGGTGAAGATACCATTCGTCTCAGGAGCCCATGCCAGGATGTCCTCGGTGAGGCGCGACGACGTCCAGATTTTGCTGATGATGTCAATATCTGCTGGATGGAAGAAGCAATGCAGGAGGTCCGTGCGCCATGCACCTCGGTCATCGAGCAGCTCTGCCACCCGTCGAAGGCGGCAGGTCCCTCGTGTAGATATGAGTTCACCAGTCGGGGGGCGGGGCAACCACTTGTCACGCCAGATACGAATGCTTTCACCATTCCCCACGCGCCACACTAGCCCCTTCTTGAGAAGCTCAAGCCCATACTGGATGGCCTGCCAGGTGGAGGACGCGTTACCAGAGAACACCGTGTCCTCGAGGCGACCCTCGGGGTAGTAGCGAGCTTTGAGGACCTGTGCACACAAGCTATTGGGTTTTGTTAGAAGTCTCCACGCCTGGCGAGCCAGGAGCGCCTGATTAAAGACCCTGAAGTCTCGGAATCCCAGTCCCCCCTTCATCTTATGTGACATAATGCGTGGCCAAGAAATCCAATGAGTTTTTCGCTTCCCTTCCTTCGCACCCCACCAGAAATTACGCACCATTCTGTTTAGGTCATCACACACTGACATCGGTAGTTTGAAAACTCCCATCATATAAGTTGGAATAGCCTGGGCGACCGCCTTAATCATGGTCTCCTTCCCTGCCAAGGACAAGGTGTCGCCCCACGCAATGATGCGTTTAGTGAGGCGAGCTTGCAAATTCTGAAATTTCCCTTTGGACATTCTACCTTCTGGAGTTGGGAGCCCCAAATATTTCTCCTCAAAGGTTGACAACTGCACTTGCAACTCAGCACGAACTTGCTCCTGTTCTGCGTGCACACAAGAATTCCCAAACAAAATACTGCACTTTGCTGGGTTTATCAATTGTCCTGTTGCATTCTCATATGTGTTAATAATTTTCTTAACTTCTCTGGCTTGCTCCTTCTCTGCTTTGAAGAATAATAGTGTACCGTCTCCAGTAGAGGAATTGAAGCAAACCCGGCTAAAATCCGAGCTCTGTCACAGTTGGCTATCCCAACTGACCTCAAGCAAATCCAGAAATTGACTGGATGTGTGGCGGCTTTAAGCCGCTTTATCTCCCGATTAGGAGAAAAGGCACTTCCCCTTTATCGCCTTCTTAGGCGCACCGAACACTTCGAGTGGACGGACGCAGCCACGGCCAGACTGGAAGAAATCAAAGCCATCCTGGCCGCCAACCCAATCCTGGCCGCGCCAACTATTGGCGAACCAATGCTATTATATATAGCGGCAACTCACCAAGTTGTAAGCGCAGTGCTCATCATCAAACGAGGGACGAACGGACATAAATTCTCGCTTCAAAAATCGGTATATTATGTATCTATCATCCTCACTCTATGCAAATCACGGTACCCACATTACGTAAAAATCACGGTACCAACGAGTACTTCCAGTATTTGAACCATGAAAACAAACATGATTGTAGGGTGGGGATAGAGGAGGTTGCTTGATTATACCAACATCCGGATATGAGCGTCTGATTATGCTGATGAAGTTGAGCAAATTAAGTATCATCTCTTGCGAGACACAGGCATATCTGCTAATCATGTAGCGATGATAGCGATCACCGAAAGGAAAAGCTGACAGTGACATATACTGAGCCATATCCACACTTTTTTTTCCTGGAAAGGAACCATACAATATCCACACCTCATACACGCACCCAGCATTAGCAACTTTTCTTTGAGGCAACTCAGTATTAGCCGAAATCACTAATTAAGGAGTACTCGTTGCAAAGAACACTCCACTTTTCCAGGTCACCACAAGTGGCGCACATGTAACGTGCCACTTATCGTAACATATGAGTTTTCCTATTTTTTCGTAGATCCATTTATTCAAAATGTTTTATCTTTTAAACCGTGCGACCAAATCTCGAACCGTTTTTATCATTGAATTTCTCGCGTCGAGATTTTCAAAATTAGATCCCATGTTTCACAAAAAACCCAGACGAAAAAACGGGCGAAAAAACCCAACCGGGAGCATGGTTTTTTTCCTTTTTCGAAAGAGGCACGCCCGTGCCTCTCGCGAAATCATACTCGTGCCTCTCGTGGAAGCAAAACCATGACTCTCGTGGAAGGAAAAAAAATAGAAAACACGTTTTTTTCGTTTTCCGAGAGGCACGGCCGTGACTCTCGCGAAAGTACAACCGTGCCTCTCGCAGAAACAAAACCGTGACTCTCGCGAAAAAAACAGAAAACATGTTTTTTTTTCTTTCTGAGAGGCACGGCCGTGACTCTCGCGAAAGCACAACCGTGCCTCTCGCCGAAGCAAAATCGTGACTCTCGCGAAAGAAAATAAATAGAAAATGTGTTTTGTTTTTCCCTTTTCGAGAGGCACGGCCGTGACTCTCGCCAAAACACAACCATGCCTCTCGCGAAAGCAAAACCATGACTCTCGCAAAAAAAAATAGAAAACGTGTTTTTCCCCTTTCCGAGAGGCGCGGCCGTGACT
Source organism: Triticum urartu (assembly GCF_003073215.2). NCBI lineage: Eukaryota > Viridiplantae > Streptophyta > Magnoliopsida > Poales > Poaceae > Triticum > Triticum urartu. The sequence continues at coordinate 384,152,374 of NC_053022.1, read as the reverse complement.
CTCGCGAAAGAAAAAAAAACAGAAAACACGTTTATTTTTCGTTTCCGGAAGGTACGGCCGTGACTCTCGCTAAAGCACAATCATGCCTCTCGCGGGAAAGAACCGTGACTTTCGTGAAAAAAACGCATTTTTTCGTGCAAATTTTTTTTTTGAATTTTTTTTATCAGAAAGCTAAGGAAGGGAAAATCAAAACGTCGAAAAAATCTGAAAAAAATGTTTAAAAAGTTAAAAACGCATGCGAAAATAAAATAAAATCCGAAGGGAGCGTCTAGAGCGCGACACGTGACGAATTGCTGAGAGCACGCCAAGTGATGCTTATCATTGCGAGGCTCCCGAAGTTGCTCCCAGCATTAGCAGAAAAGGAAAACGATGCATGCACCCGAATGGGCCTTAACGGGATCGATTTAGTCACATCAGGCTGTGACATGAAGACCTCCTATCTGACGCGCTCTGCGGCAAATTGCCGTCACGATGCACACACGGACCTCAGGAGGCATTCTCGCTGTCCACTGGGTTGGACGGCTACTGACACTAACGCAGCGAGAATTCCAAAAGAATGTACAACGATGGATCCTATTTCTTCAAAGTTTTTCGACCATTCTCTTGGAAAATGTGAACAAAACTTTTAAAAATTTGAGCAATGTTTGAACTCATGAACAGAAATTTGAAATACTGAACAATTTTTGAACACTTATCGAAACAAGTGAACAAATTTTGAAATTAGAACACAAATTTAAAAACACGAACAATTTTTTAAAACTGTGAAGAAATATTAGAAAATGTGAACATATTTTGAAATTCGGAACATTTTTGTATTTGTGAACAGAAATTGTAACAGGGACTTTTTTTAACTTTTGAACATATTTCTAAAACATAAACATTTTATAAATTCCAGAATAGTTTTTGAAAACATAAACATTTTTTCAATTTGAGTTTTAAAAAATGGAATATATCAAAGTTTCGAACATATTATGGAAAAGGCAAACAAATTCTTAAAATTTCAGAATTTATATTAAAACACAAACATTTATTGTAAAGAAAACATAAAAGAAAAATATGAATAACTTTATGAAACATGAACATTTTTTAGAAATGGGACAAAAAATAGAAAACCTGAACAAATTTTGAAAATTATGAACAAAACTTGAAATTCTGATTTTTTTAAGATCTGAACAAATATTTTAAAACATGAAAAAAATATTGAAATTCCGAACATTCTCTGAAGTTTGAACAATTATTAAGTTTGTGAACAAAATTGAAAGTTTCAAACATTTTTTATAGAGCACGAATAAATTGTGAACAATTTTTGAAAGCGGGAACATTTTTTGAAAAGTTGTGAAAAAATTGTACCAAAACATGCCGAACAATTTTTTGAATAACTGGCTAGGGTATTTTCAACAAGTTAACTATGGACGGCCATCTTCCTATTTCCAATCTATATCTTTTATTGGGTGAGTAAAAGGAATCTGCAAGAACGCTGGAAAACTTAAAAAGTGCTAGTTTCTTTGTTGCAAACGGGTGGAATTGGTATCCCTAAAAGGTTGTTCTCTTAAAACCTCTGGCAAGGGTGTCTGGAAGATTTCAAATCTGGTTAAGCTACTGTTGTTATACATCTCTACTATCATGGAAACGTTTAAAAAAATCTTGAACAGTAATTTGAAAAAGCAAACATTTCATGAATTTATGAGCAAAAATTGAATTTATGAACAATTTTTAAAATTTGAACCTTTATTAAATTTTCGAACAATTTTCAAATATGTGAAAAAATTGAAGAAATTAAAAAATGACTTGAAATAGGAAAAAGAAAAAACGAACAGAAAAAAAGGAAAAAGAAAGAAAGAAGAAGAAAAAGAAACCGAAAAGTGAAAATAAAATAAAAAGGAAAATCGGTAAAAGAAATATGCCAGTACGCAAATTGGGCCGGCCATCGCGTGCATCGGTCGCTTCGCCTGTGCGAAGCGCCGGCCGTTTGACGCATCGCGCGTCAAATAGGGAATTCCTGTGACATGAGGGCGCTGATATTTCTCGCGTTCAGCGAGTACTCGCTGAGGCGCGCGAGGATATGGGCCGGTCAGTTCGAGGTAGGTACATACCTCGTTTGTTTTGAATTTTTTCATGCTTTTGATTCGATTTTTATTTCATTTTTAGTGTTGTTTACTCTTGTAAATATTCTAAACATATATACTACAAAATTTTGCTTCACTCAATATTTTTAAAAAATACTGATCATGCTTTGAAAAATGTTGAATGTGTATACAAAAAATGTTGACCATGTATTAAAAAATGATGAAATTTCTTGATCATGTATATAAAAATGTTAATCAAGCATTTAATCAAATGATGAACAAGTATTTGAAAAATGTTGAACAAGTATTTGTAAAAGGTTGAACAAGTATTTGAAAAATGTTTAATAAGTATTGAAAATGTTGAGCAAGTATTTGAAAAATATTGGACAAGTGTTCCAACAATGTTGAACGTGTATACAAAAAATGTTGATCACTTATTTAAAAGATGATGAATGTTGATCAAGCATTTGACAAAAATGTTGAACTAGTATCTGAAAAATGCCGATCAAGCATTTGAACAATGTTAATTGTGTATAGGAAAAATGGTAATCATGTACAAAAAATGAGGAAATTTGTTGATCATGCATATAAAAAATGTTAATCAAGTATTCGAAAAAATGTTGAACATGTATTTGAAATTTTTTAATCAAGCATTTGGAAAATGTTAAATGTGTATAGAGAAAAGGTTGACCATGTGTTGAAAAACTGTTAATATTGCGTCTAGAAATTATTAATCAAGCATTTATAAAAATGTTACATGTGCATGGAAGAAATGTTGACCATGTGTTACAAAATGTTAATCTAGTATTTGAAAAATGTTAGTCAAGCATTTTAAAAGATTTAAAATGTGTGTATAGGAAAAATGTTGAACACGTTCAAACATGCGAATCTTGTGTTTGAAAAATGTTAATCAAGCATTTGAAAGAAATGTTAAAAATGTGTAAAAAATGTTGACCATGTATTACAAATGTTAATTTTTACTAGAAAAATGTTGTTGATAGGTTGAAGAAATATAGAATGAGAACCAAAAGAAAAGAAACTGAAAAGGAAACAAAAATAAACCAAACAAAAAATAAAATAAGAAATAAAACCGAAGAGACATATGCAAAAAGAATGAGAAAATAATGAAAATAAACAGAAAACTGGATAAGAAAAAAGAAAAGAAACAAAAGAAAACAAAAAAACCATTGAAAACCAAGGAGTAACAAAAAGGCAAAGAATGAAACAAGGAAAATGTGCAAGAAAACAAAAAAGATAAAAACAATGGACGAAGCAAAAAAGAATAACAAAAAAATTGGAAAAATAGCAAACAAGAAACAAAAAGAAATAGGGAGAAGAAAAAAACCTGTAGAAACCCGAATAAAGATGAAGAAAAAAAGAAAAGAAAACCCCTGGTTAAAACAGGAAAAAGCAAATGGATCAGTGTGAAAAACTGGCTCATTTTGCTTCTTCTAGTAAGTCGCGACCACGTATTGTGCATGAAGAAGATGTTAGCGTAGTGGCTAGCAGTGTCTCGAAGAAACAAGGAGGCCCCATGATCGATCCTTCCCGAACGGGCTGGCCCGATACTATAGTTGCTCGCTGCGAGAGTACCGTCCGTCATAAGGGGGCGACTATATCTTGCTCGGCATGAGACAGTAGCACGTCTGGCCTGAAGTAGCCGACAGAATGGGCCGGCCCAACATGGATAACATGCCTTCAGTGGTTTTTTCATCCATTTTTTAACCCCTCAAAAAAAGAGTCAATAAACCCCTAAAAAATGTTGTAGACCGATTGCAAGAGAGGAGGTCCCATCGAACGTTTTCATTCACCAGAGGATTCATGATCAAGCGAACAAGAGCAACGAACTATGGGGTACCCCTTGCAGGAGGCCCTCAAGGATTACTTTTGGTGGGCAATTGCCGCCACATGTCACGTGCTAGGCGCTCTCTCGGGATTTTATTTTATTTTATTTTATTTTTCTATGCGGGTTTTCGGGTTTTGATGGTTTTTTCGGCTTTTGGTTTTTGCCCGGTTTTCTCTATGTATTTGAAAAAATAAAAAAAATACACAAAAATATGTTTTTTTCTTCCACGAGAGGCACAAATTTGCTTCTCGTGAAGGCACAGGTTTGCTTCTCGTGAGAGGCACAATTGTGCCTCTCGAAAAGGAAAGGAACACATTTTTTTCTTTCACGAGAGGCACAGTTTTGCTTCCGCGAGAGGTACAATTGTGCCTCTCGGAAAGGGAAAACACATTTTTTTCATGAGAGGCATAAATTTGCTTCTCGTAGGGCCACAAGTTTCTTTCCGCGAGAGGCATAGGTTTGCTTCGTGTGGAGACACATACTTACTTTCTCTCGGAAGGGAAAAAGGGAGGAGGGGAATGATGCTTCCCGCTCATTTTTTAGTTTTTTCGTGAAAAAAGTTCGTCAAAATCTATTAACATGGGGTCTACTTTCAAAGATCTCAATGTGAGAAATCTAATGGTGAAAACGGTCCGTGATTTGGATGCAAGGATCTAAGAGATAGAACGTTTTGAATAAATGAATATACGAAAAAAGAAAAGACTCTCATGTTGCGATAAGTGACACACATGCGGGGAGGTGAAAGTGACATTTGCAAGAGATATCCCTTAACTAATGACTTTATCGTTTTACTCCTCCCTCGATCGTTCGTCAAGGGAGAGGGCCAGTGCCAACCCCCCATAGCTAATAGGCCCAGTTAATTGTTCCTTTTTCGTTATACTTACCATGGACCAAAAGCAAAAATAACAAGCTGTACATTATTTATTTATTTTGTTCACTATGCAAATCATAAAATAACGTCTCGAAAAAATGAAATAAAATACAAATTTCATGCCAACAAAAAAATTCACATACTATTACCATCCTCTTAGAAATAAAAATGTCATGCCAACGATAATAAAATGCCATGCTCTCAAATAATAAAACTACCATCCTCCTAAAATAAAACTGCCAACCTATTAATGATTAAAATGTCATTTTTATTAATATTGGAATAAACCAGCTGGCTGGGCCGGACCACCCGCGTGTGGCGCTCGGGGGCGACTATGTGTCGCATATACTGAGGCCGAACAAGGTGGGAGCCCCAGTCGGCACCTTCAGCGCCGATTAGGCAACTTGGCACCTGCAGGTTCCTTGGTTGGGCCGGTTTCGAAGTTGGGCCATTCCCGTAAAGGCATCGCAGCGGAAATTCAGTACATAGTGCAAAAAACCACGTAAAAATAGAACTCTTGTGAGGATTCTATCTCAAGCCATCCACCTCGGGCGCGTGTTGCCAAACGGCTATACTAACCAGGCTCTTGTGAATCATTTAGGCGCAAACTTTTAATAAGTAAGTATAGCCACGCTATTTACTGCATATATAAATTAGAAAAACGTGATTTTTTAAAAAAAATGTGAAGAAAATTTGAAAGTTCACAGATTTCAAAACAAACCACGAATTAAAAAAGAGTTCACGATTTCAAAGAATTTCCATGAATTTGGAAAAAGTTCATCAATTTTGAGAAATAGTTCATCAATTTTGAAAAAGTTCATCGTATTTGAAAAATATATATTCAAATTTGAAAAAAAATTCACCAGTTTTGAAAAAAGTTAATCGATTTCGCAGAAAGTTCAATTTTTTTTAAAAAGTTCATTGATTTAGAAAAAAGTTCATCAATTTTGGAAAAATGTTCATCGAATTGAAAAACAGTTCATGAATTTCCAAAAAAATGTTCATTGTTTTACAAAGTTCATGGGTTTTGAAAAAAATTCATAGATTTTGGAAAAAATTCATCAAAAATGAAAAAAAAATCAAAAAATATGAAAAAGTTCGTCGATTTTTTCGAAAATCTCATCAATTTGAAAAATAAGGAAAAAGAAAAAAAAATGAAAAAGGGAACGGAATGTGGAATTAATAAAAGAGTTCGAAAAGATGAACAATGTCCGATGAAGTTGTGTGGTCGGCTGGTTAGTGTGTTGCACCTTAGTATGGGAGGGGTGTGTTTGGTTGTCGTAGTCTACAGTAGCTGCATGCATAGCCTTCTCAACTCAGTCTGCCTATGCAAATGCAGCATCAAATGCACCACCTGCAAGTTGTTTGGTTGCCTGCATGCCCTCTTGTCTGCATGGGCTGAACCACACTATCTGGTGTTTGGTTGTCTGTATGTTAGTGGACAAATCCAAGGCATGGTGTTGGGTTGTATGCAACGCGTGGTGTGTGGTAATCTCTTTGGCTAGTTTGTGAGGTTATCAGCACACTTCGGCACAACCATGAACCACACATCATAAGCAGAGCAGAGCATAAACAGAGCATCAACTACTTAACAGTATAGTTCAGATAACATAGTACCACACATCATAACGATAGTTCAAACAGTTCAACGCATAAACCATAAAGCAAACTCGATAGTACTTGGGAAGGAGGTGCCCCGGCCCTAGTCTCTGGCGGCGAAGGCTTCGTCGTGCTTCTTACACTTGTTGACCACCTCAATGCCATCGTCGTCGAAGATGATGACCTTGAGGGTGTCGGGAGTTAGGAGCTTGAACGTCACCATGTAGCCGATCTTGATCTGATGAACGGCGACGAAGGTGGCCCAACCCTGATCCAGGGTCACCCTGCCATTCATCGGCTTCACCGTCACCCTCCAGGAGCAGGCGGTGTTGTTCCTCACCTTGAACTCCGTCGGCACCGCGGCGAAGTGCTTGGTGAAGTCTAGGGGCATGGGGATGCACTAAAGCTTCGGTGCAAGGATGACCTTGCAGAAGTGACATGGGCCACCCACCTCATAGTAGTGGTCGTAGTGTGGCGCTTACTACTGGGGGGCTCCTCCATGCGCTTGTCGTCGCCAACCGTTGGCGTCTTTGGTTCTTCCTCGGCGGTGGGCGGCAGCACCACCTCGGGCATTGGATGAAATGCCTCCTTACCCTTCTTGTCAACAGCCGGGAGCACCTCCGTGTCCATCTCATTGCTCTCCTCGATCTACACACAATTCATGGAGTCAGGCACAACACAGAGTTCATGGCTTATTGAAGAGCATGTAGTTAAAACGGCATGACTGTCACTCTTCCTCCTCTCCATCGCGCCTATATTTACTCACCCTGACCACCACTACTTACCCACCCCCTCTATTCTCTTACTATCAACCTTTCTCCTCTCCATCGCCATGGGCTCCAGCTCCAACGCCAACCCCTTCCCTTGGGGTATTGGCTGGAGGGCCTTCTTCCTCGGGTGGTCGGCTGGTGACCGCACCAAGTTCGAGAACACCATGGAGGTGTGCTCGAAATTCAGCTCCATGCCTGACATGCAGAAGGAATCTGATGCAGTGCTCATGAGGGCCACTGCACAAGAGTTGAAGACGCTGGTTCCTAACCCAGCGAAGGGCGCAATGGTAGTCGACATCATTCGCTGGGCCATGAATCAGGCCGTCTTCGACAACGCTAAACAGAGAAAGAGGTGGTCCAAGTACAAGAACTACTGGGCTCCTAATGACCGTCGTGCCACAGTGTACTGGGAGACGACAATCGTGCCGCCAGCAGTCATCGGTGGGGAGCCTAAGGAGGAGGAAGAACCGGTGCAGATGCTAATGAGGGCGCCGGAGCCAGGCCGTCGTTCCTGGCAGATCGACCTCGACTCCGCCGAGGACGACGATAACCCACCTCCCCGCACAGCGATGAACAAGAAGATGAAGGCCAGCCACTCGACCCGCCGCTCCGCACGCCTCAACAGCCGTCGCGGTTAGCCACCGTCTATTGTGTACCCCCAATCCCCCTTCTACTCCATCCGCATCTACCTCTATTCCGATCTTGCATGAACTAGTATGAACTCGTATGAAATAGTATGAACTTTCATGCTTATCTACCTCTATTCCCCATTCCCCTCTCCGCCATGGATCGAATCTACTGCCGGATCGTATGCAAAAAAGTATTGCATGATGAACAAAAACGTGCTTACCGCCATTGCCGCGGGCCAGGTGATGATCCGCTCGCCGGAGATGGAGTCCGGTGGTCTTCTTGCTCTCCTCCGATCCGTCGCCGCCGGTGAGAGTTTGGAGAGTGGGGGAGAGTGGGGAGAGGGAGCAGTGAGGCTAATAACTGCCGGCGCTTCGGGAAGCAACATGGCTTTGATAACCCACAAGTATAGGGGATCGCAATAGATTTCGAGGGTAGAGTATTCAACCCAAATTTATTGATTCGACACAAGGGCAGCCAAAGAATATTCCCAAGTATTAGCAGTTGAGTTGTCAATTCAACCACACCTGGAAACTTAATATCTGCAGCAAGGTATTTAGTAGCAAAGTAATATCATAGTAGTGGTAACGATAGCAAAAGTAACGGTAACAAAAGTAGTATTTTTGGTGTTTTGTAGTGATTGTAACAATAGCAACGGAAAAGTAAATAAGCGAAGAACAATATATGGAAAGCTCGTAGGCATTGGATCGGTGATGGCGAATTATGCCGGATGTGGTTCATCATGTAACAGTCATAACCTACGGTGACACAGAACTAGCTTCAGTTCATCAATGTAATGTAGGCATGTATTCCGAATATAGTCATACGTGCTTATGGAAAAGAACTTGCATGACATCCTACCCTCCCATGGCAGCGCGGTCCTAGCGGAAACTAAGGGATATTAAGGCCTCCTTTTAATAAAGTACCAGACCAAAGCATTAACACATAGTGAATACATGAACTCCTCAAACTACGGTCATCACCGGGAGTGGTCCCGATTAATGTCACTCCGGGGTTGCCGGATCATAACACATAGTAGGTGACTATAGACTTGCAAGATAGGATCAAGAACTCTCATATATTGATGAAAACATAATAGGTTCAGATCTGAAATCATGGCACTCGGGCCCTAGTGACAAGCATTAAGCATAGCAAAGTCATAGCAACATCAATCTCAGAACATAGTGGATACTAGGGATCAAACCCTAACAAAACTAACTCGATTACATGATAAATATCATCCAACCCATCACTGTCCAGCAAGCCTACGATGGAATTACTCACGCACGACGGTGAGCATCATGAAATTGGTGATGGAGGATGGTTGATGATGACAATGGCGACGGATTCCCCTCTCCGGAGCCCCGAACGGACTCCAGGTCAGCCCTCCTGAGAGAGTTTAGGGCTTGGCGGCGGCTCCGTATCGTAAAACATGATGAATCCTTCTCTCTGTTTTTTTCTCCCCGAACACAAATATATGGAGTTGGAGTTGAGGTCGGTGGAGCGTCAGGGGGCCCACGAGGCAGGGGGCGTGCCCAGGGGGGCAGGTGTCGTGGATCTAAGACTGACAGTAGAATGGGGGTAGGTATGAGGAGGCAAGATCCTAGCTATGGAGTAGTTGTACACACGAGTTTTACGAGTTCAGGCCCTTCTCGGAAGAAGTAACAACCCTACGTCTCGGTGCCCTGAGGCAGTCGACTGGATTATATGTGTGTGTGAGTTTACAAAAGATGCGAACCCTTGTGCCTGTGGAGGTGGGTGGCTTATATAGAGTGCGCCAGGACCCCAGCCAGCCCACGTTACAAAGGGTTTAAGGTACATTAAAGGAGAGACGTTACTGGTAACGCTAGCAAATAAAGAGACATAATGACCATTAAAGCAATGAGGTGATGTCCGACCGTTGCAGTTCGGAGCGACCTTAGACCTTCTGGTGGTCGAGTGACAGTCTCCGCGGTCGAGTGACTTCAAGTCTTCCGAGTGGAAGTCCTCATGGTCGAGTGGATGATGACTCTTCTTCGAATGCTTCTGGTTTGAGGGTGATGTCCTAGGGGAGGGTGTCTAGGTCGGGCCTATGACCCTACCCTAGGTACATATCTTCATCATTAGCCCCCGAATGGTTCAGGGTTCGAGTGGAGGAGTTGATAACCTCTCCGATTCAGCTTTTGCGCTTCGAAAATGTCTTGTCCAGAGGTCGAATGAACATTCATGATGACTTCAACTGCTTGTTCAGTCGCCTTGATCTATTCTTGGTTTTGTCGAGTGAACTTTCATTGTTAAGCTTCAAGTGTTGATATGGGAAAAATCTTCCGTCTGATGGGTTGTTCTGCTGTCTGCGGATTTCACGGGATTCGAATTTTGGGAAGCGCACCGGGCGGGGGAGGCCGCAGTAATCGGGATGGATTAGGCTGTTGGGGAAAAATTCAAAATTTTCCTACGTGTCACCAAGATCAATCTATGGTGTCATCTAGCAACGAGGGAGGAGTGGATCTACATACCCTTGTAGATCGCGCGCGGAAGCGTTCAAGAGAACGGGGTTGATGGAGTCGTACTCGTCGTGATTCAAATCACCGATGATCCTAGCGCCGAACGGACGGCACCTCCGCGTTCAACACACGTACGGAACGGAGACGTCTCCCATGCCTTGATCCAGCAAGGAGGAGGGAGAGGTTGATGGAGATCCAGCAGCACGACGGCGTGGTGGAAGTAGCGGGATTCCAACAGGGCTTCGCTAAGCGCTGCGGGAGGAGGGAGATGTGTCACGGGAGGGAGAGGGAGGCGCCATGCCTTAGGTATGGTTGCTCCTCCTTTTCCCCACTATATATAGGGCCAAGGGAGAGGGGGGAGGCGCAGCCCTTGCCCCTTCCTCCAAGGAAGGGTGCGGCCAAGGGGGGGGGAGGAGTCCATCCTCCCCAAGGCACCTCAGAGGTGCCTTCCCCCTTTAGGACTCTCCCTTTTTTTCTCTCTCTTGGCGCATGGGCCTCTTGGGGCTGGTGCCCTTGGCCCATATAGGCCAAGGCACACCCCCTACAGCCCATGTGCCCCCCCGGGGCAGGTGGCCCCACCCGGTGGACCCCCGGGACCCTTTCGGTGGTCCCGGTACAATACCGGTGACCCCGAAACTTGTCCCGATGGCCGAAATAGCACTTCCTATATATAATTCTTTACCTCCGGACCATTCCGGAACTCCTCGTGACGTCCGGGATCTCATCCGGGACTCCGAACAACATTCGGTAACCACATACAAACTTCCTTTTATAACCCTAGCGTCATCGAACCTTAAGTGTGTAGACCCTACGGGTTCGGGAAGCATGCAGACATGACCGAGACGTTCTCCGGTCAATAACCAACAGCGGGATCTGGATACCCATGTTGGCTCCCACATGTTCCACGATGATCTCATCGGATGAACCACGATGTCAAGGACTTAATCAATCCCGTATACAATTCCCTTTGTCTAGCGGTATTGTATACTTGCCCGAGATTCGATCGTCGGTATCCCGATACCTTGTTCAATCTCGTTACCGGCAAGTCTCTTTTACTCGTTCCGTAACACATCATCCCGTGATCAACTCCTTGGTCACATGTGCACATTATGATGATGTCCTACCGAGTGGGCCCAGAGATACCTCTCCGTTTACACGGAGTGACAAATCCCAGTCTCGATTCGTGCCAACCCAACAGACACTTTCGGAGATACCTGTAGTGCACCTTTATAGGTCACCCAGTTACGTGTGACGTTTGATACACCCAAAGCACTCCTACGGTATCCGGGAGTTGCACAATCTCATGGTCTAAGGAAATGATACTTGACATTAGAAAAGCTTTAGCATACGAACTACACGATCTTTGTGCTAGGCTTAGGATTGGGTCTTGTCCATTCTCCTAATGATGTGATCCCGTTATCAACGACATCCAATGTCCATGGTTAGGAAACCGTAACCATCTATTGATCAACGAGCTAGTCAACTAGAGGCTTACTAGGGACATGGTGTTGTCTATGTATCCACACATGTATCTGAGTTTCCTATCAATACAATTATAGCATGGATAATAAACGATTATCATGAACAAGGAAATATAATAATAACTAATTTATTATTGCCTCTAGGGCATATTTCCAACAGTCTCCCACTTGCACTAGAGTCAATAATCTAGTTCACATCGCCATGTGATTAACACTCACAGGTCACATCGCCATGTGACTAACACCCAAGAGTTTACTAGAGTCAGTAGTCTAGTTCACATCACTATGTGATTAACACTAAATGAGTTTTAGGTTTGATCATGTTGCTTGTGAGAGAGGTTTTAGTCAATGGGTCTGAACCTTTCAGATCCGTGTGTTCTTTACAAATCTCTATGTCATCTCCTAGATGCAGCTACCACGCTCTATTTGGAGCTATTCCAAATAATGTTCTACTTGGAGCTATTCTAAATTTTTGCTCCATTATACGTATCCGGTATCTCTACTCAGAGCTATCCGGATAGGTGTTAAGCTTGCATCGACGTAACCCTTTACGACGAACTCTTTTACCACCTCCATAATCGAGAAAATTCCTTAGTCCACTAGTTACTAAGGATAACTTTGACCGCTGTCCTGTGATCCATTCATGGATCACTCTTGTACCCCTTGACTGACTCATGGCAAGGCACACTTCAGGTGCGGTACACAGCAGAGCATACTGTAGAGCCTATGTCTTAAGCATAGGGGACGACATTCGTCCTTTCTCTCTATTCTGCCGTGGTCGAGCTTTAAGTCTTAACTTCATACCTTGTAACTCAGGCAAGAACTCCTTCTTTGACTGATCCATCTTGAACACCTTCAAGATCATGTCAAGGTATGTGCTCATTTGAAAGTACCATTATGCGTTTTGATCTATCCTTATAGATCTTGATGCTCAATGTTCAAGTAGCTTAATCCAGGCTTTCCATTGAAAAACACTTTCCCAATAACCCTATATGCTTTCCAGAAATTCTACGTCATTTCCGATCAACAACATATATTCATCAGAAATTCTATAGTGCTCCCACTCACTTCTTTGTAAATACAAGTTTCTCATAAACTTTGTATACACCCAAAATCTTTGATCATCTCATCAAAGCATACATTCCAACTCCGAGATGCTTACCGAGGCCCAGAAGGAGCAAGAAAGCAGCAGCTAGCAAGATATCTCAGTCGGAACTGGCGACAGAACCAACAGTCCAACAGCCCGAAGATGCAGGTAGAGCCTCTGTAACTTTTGATGTCCCAGTGTCAAGTGAACGCCCCGCACCGTTGACTGTACCAGTGTTTTCTTCAGTCATCCAACCTCATGCCTCGGAGCTCCAAGCTGCTGCATCTGGACCGTCTGTCCCCTTCTTCACCACCTATCATGTTCCGGAAAGCCAGTCGGACACCGCTGCGGAGGCTATCCGTCAGGCTGGCGTAATGATGGAGCGGATGAAGGCGGTGCACGACAATAGCCAGGCTGCTTACGACGCCAGCGCGGCTCTTCGAGCCAATGTCCAGGTAAGTTGACTTCCGACTGAACTTGTTCTATTAGGATATGCTACCTGAATATTTTCCTTCGTACAATATCTTTTTGTCTGCTTCGAATCTGTACACCCACTAGGTGTTTTGTTGTCTTTAGTATTTGCACTCTTCCACTCGGTCTGGTCGAATGGGATCTGAACCAGTGGGGGCATGCTAAGTGCACCCACTGGGTGTAGTCCCCGAGACCGCAGTCGACTGCGGGCAGTCGGCTGGGGTCTGAGCACTTCTTTCTCTTTCCTTTCTTCCACTCGGTCTGGGCGGAACATGCCGAGTGGGATCTGAACCAGTGGGGGCACGCCAAGTGCATCCACTGGGTGTAGTCCCCAAGACCGCGGTTGGCTGCTGGCAGTCGGCCGGGGTCTGAGTACTTCTTTTTTTTATTACTCGACCTGGGCGGACCGGCCGAGTGGAATCTGAACCAGTGGGGGCACGCCAAGTGCACCCACTGGGTGTAGCCCCCGAGACCGCAGCTGACTATTGGCAGTCGGTTGGGGTCTGAGTAAACTTTGAAGTTTTATTCACCCGGAAGTAAATAATCTTTGATCTTGTCGATTGATATGTCTTTTACTCTCTGCAGAAATCTTGTACTCTCATTTCCAAGTTCACCGAATTTGAGGAGAAGCAGAGGCAACTCAACCTTGACCTAGAGCTGGCCCAACAAAACTTGAAGAAGGCTCAAGATGAAGTTGCCGGTATGGAAGGTAACTGCCTGTCGACTGATCATGTCGATCGTCCTTTAAATTATCCCTTTGATCTTTTGTTTGATCTAAATGCTTATTTTGCAGAGGAAATGAGGTTGGCTCTGGAGAAGAAGGACATGGACCTTGCAGCTGCGCAGAAGGAGGCTCAAGAGAAGACTATCCATGCTGACAAGAAGCTGGCTTCAGTCGGAGCGCTGGAAGAGGAAGTAAGCAAGCTGAAGTCCTCTCTCACTGAATCCAACCGAGAGGCAACTCGTCTGAAGAAGGATAAGGTGGCTCTGAACGAGAAGCTGGAAGACATGGCTCATAAGAGAAATGACTTGGAAGCTTATCTGGAAACCCTCGCCAAGAAGCTCTTTCTTATGCTCGAAGGTACCCCTTTTAATCCGACTGCTTTACTGTTTGCAAGTTAGTCCTGTCCAGTCGACTCACTAACTCCTTGACTGCAGAATTCTGCCAAAACTTTGAAGAGGAGACTGGACGGATCGAGATGGGTTTGGATCCTATCCTTTCTCCAGTCGGCGACGAGGCTGCCATGAATGTGCTTCGACTGGAATCCCGCGTCGTCAGTGTTACAAGTTATCTTGCTCTTCTGAAGGTGGCAGTTTCACGCATCGACTCATCGCTCTGGCCAAGGACAACGCTTCAAAATGATCTCGAGTCTCTGATGGCTCAACTCAACAAGGTCCCAGGTCGAGTGCAGGAATGGAAGAAGTCCTCTGCCCGATGCGGTGCTGACGTGGCTCTGTCACTGGTAAGAGTCCACTTCAAGGAAGCCCGCGAAGATAAGTTGGCGGCGATCAAGGTCGCCAACACCAAAAGGCATGACTTCCAGACTCCAGTCCTTCAAGGAGACTTTCATCGCTGCTTCCACTCGGATCGCTGATGGAATTGACTTGGATGAATTCGTCGAGCCTGCAAGCCCTCCTCTTGCCGAATGAACAAACTTGAGATTTAAACTTGCCTTAAATTTGCCTCGGAATGTCGAGTGGTTTTTGTAACCGTTAAACTCCTTCGGGCCTGATGCCTAAGTACTTTTATCTTCGTTTTATCTTGGTTTATCTCCTGCATATGCTTGCTTTCGTCTTCGAGTAGAACCTGTTCTTCACTCGGAATATCTTTCGAGATGCAACTCTGAAGGAGATATCCCAGTCGACCTACACCTCGCCATCCTTGCGGATAAGGGTGGAGTGCACATTGTATTTGTGGCGCGGCTCCATGAGAGGATTGCAGTCGACCTGCACCTCGTCATCCTTGCGGATAGGGATGGAGCGGACATTGTACTTGTAGCGCAGCTCCGTGAGAGGATTGCAATCGACCTGCACCTCGTCATCCTTGTGGATAGGGATGGAGCGGACATTGTACTTGTAGCGCGGCTCTGTGAGAGGATTGCAGTCGACCTGCACCTCGTCATCCTTGTAGATAGGGATGGAGCGGACATTGTACTTGTAGCGCGGCTCCGTGAGAGGATTGCAGTCGACCTGCACCTCG